>NC_141691.1:1563191276-1563712207 GCF_964263255.1 Lissotriton vulgaris | reverse complement strand
GGAAGTCGCATTTCGAGCACATTGATGACATCACAACCAGGAAGTAGGCAGTTCCCTCCCTCATTCAGATCACTGAGCCTGAAAGTGGAAGCAGCACTGGCCAAAGCTCCACAACAGACCACCTGCAGCACTACACCAAGACACAAAGACCTACTTAAAATGTCCCAGGAAGCAGCAGGGAGCAGTGCACCAGGAAGGAAAAGGAACATTAAATTGTCAGAGCAGGAACTGGAGTACCTCATTGAGGGAGGCACTAAGGACCATGATCTCCTTTTTGGAAAGGGGCCCGGCGGGTGCCTGAGGCGGACAAGAGGTGCATCTGGCTGCGCATCCGCGGAAAGGTTAACTCAGTCGGAGTGACCCAGCGCTCTATCGATGAACTAAAAAAGAGGTGGTACGACCTCAGAGGGCGTGCCAAGGAACACACCGCTGAGAGGCTGGGGGAGAGACTTCCCACCGGAGGAGAAGACCCCACTGTTGCACCCAACACTCCACTGGAAGACCTTGTGGAGGACACCCTAAATCCTGCAGCCTGCGTGGGGGTCACCCGGCTGGACTCCTCCCGACTCACCCAACAATCCCAAGGTAAGTGCCATGCGACTGCGACTCCGTCCCTTAACAATGCCCATGACTCTAGAGCTAGCTATTTGATAACCTCAGTAATGCAGGCCATGCACACCTGAAATGCCCTATTGTATTGTGGTACCTGTAGTGTGACTACAATTCCCGGATACCCCCACACAGCCAGACCTGTCAAGTGAAAGTTATTCCTAAAGCCAGTCAGGGAATGCAAGCCTGCATGCATGTAGCAACATCCCATGTGCAAGACACATATCAATAACCATACACCCATTTACATCACAGGTGCGTCTGAACAACCCAGCACCGACAGTGAGGCCCTACACATAGAGGAGAACCCAGAGGACACTGAGGGTGAGGGCCATCCTGCCCTACGACCCAGACCATCTCAGCCAGCAGCAGCAGTACCACCACCTCCCCATGTGGACAGGGCACCCCTGCAGCCACAGGTGCCCAGCAACCACCCAAAGTGACACCCATGGCAGTGGTACAGGCCACACCACCAGCACCCTGGAAGCAGACACGGTGCACAGCCAATGTGCGATCACAGTCCAGCAGACTGAGGCAGCAGCGCAACATCGCAACACACAGTGGCAGGGGGGGACATGTCCGGGATCCTGGGCTGGCCATCGAACGCCGGATGCTTGCAGTACACCAGAAGCAGGCATGGCACTTGGCAGCCATCCACCTGCAGCTGAATTAGCCCGCGAGAAATATGGGCCAGCTCAGAGAAAGCATGCAGGACATGACCACAGCTGTCTGTGAGAACAGCCAGATCCTGGTGTCCCAGCAGGATATCACCTGCCGCCGCCACCGCCAGCTGCTGGCCCGCCTGTCATCCTACACCAGATCCAACCACATAATAGGAAATGCCACCTCCCAACTTTCGTGCCGCTCCCTAGCAATGCAGGTGCAGATGGTCCAATACTGCCAGGATGTCGCCAGGGCCCTAGAACAGGTGACAACGGCTGTGCAGAGTCTGCAGGGGCCTGGCCATGGACAAGCAGGTGGGAGGGATGATGCCAGCGAGGGCACTTTTAGTCACAGCAGCCTGTCCTTGCCGCTGGTAACGGAACGTTGCTACAGCACCAGGCCCGCTGCTGCATCACGGGCCAATAGTGTCGGGGAGGACGTTGAGAGGTGACTGGGTGCGTCCGGCTGGAGGCGCCAGTGTCACTTTGTACTCTACCAGCAGGGCCATGCTGATTACACAAGTACGCCCTCTAACCCATCATGGAGCTGTATGAGGGAATACAGTTTGCATGTAACATGTAAAATAATTGTAGTACCCATTATTGTGAAAAAACAATAAGAATTTATGGTCACAAGTGAATCAGACTCATGTCATTATTACATTTGTCATGCATGAGTACAGTGTTGTGTGAGGGGAATGTGTGCTCTAGAAACAGTTCATTGTGATTTGGTTGCGGCGCCAGTCTCCTTTAGTAGGATTTTCCCCGCGTGCATGATGCACATTTGCAGGTGGGCGGTTGTTCTCTTCCGACTCACTGCCAGAGATATCCACAGGTATTCTCCGCTTGGTAGCAATGTTGTGGAGTATTGCACACACGGCCACGATGCGACAGCAGACCTTAGGCTGGTATTTGATGGCCCCACCAGTCTTGTGTAGAATGCGGAAATGGCTCTTTAAAAGCCCAAATGTCTGCTCAATGCAATTTCTAGTGCGAATGTGTGCAGCATTGTAACGCCGTTGCTGTGGTGTGGCAGGGTTGAGGTATAGGGTGAGGAGGTACTCACGGAGGCCGTATGCGCTGTCACCTGAATGAAAGGAGCAGAGGGTGAGTGCCTGTCATGCGCAGCTACATGGTATCGATGTACTGTTTGTTGGCATGTGTACTTACCTAGAAGGTGTCCTTCGCCATAGTCTCCCCTGTCCAGTCGTGTGTGCATGCCGCTGTGCCGGAATATGAAGGAGTCATGCGTGCTCCCTGGGTATTGTGCCACTATGTCGGTGATGATTGCCTTAGCGTTGCACACCATCTGGATGTTCAGTGAGTGGTAGGACTTGCGGTTCCAGTACATGTATTCAGTCTCTGCGGGTGGGCAGATGTGGATGTGGGTACAGTCAATGCATCCAATTACAGGGGGAATTGCGCTATGTTGTAAAATTGTAGCTTGGTTTGATTCAAGTCCTGTTGGGTGTTTGGAAATTTGATGTAATGGTGTAGCCGGGTCAGCATGGCCTCCAGGAAACTCCTTAGGCAGCGGGACATGGTGCTCTGGGAGATCCCATCTGCAACGGCAACTATCCACAGGAAGCTTCCTGAGGCCAGGAGGTGCAGGCTGCACAAGAACTGGACATGGGTGGGCGCGGCATTGGTCCTCCTCGTTGGGTGCTGCATCAGGGGGTCAAGGTCCCGGATGAGCTTTGTAACCATTGCCCTATTCAGCCGGTACTTTGAGTAGATTTTTTCCTCAGTTTGGCCCAGTAGTGTGTTCCGCTGGCGGAAAATTCGCTCCTGGATCCTGCGTCTGTTCCTTGCTGCAGCCTTGAGCCTTCGCCGCCTAACCACCATGTAGAGTCCTAGCATTGTGAATGTCCTCATGCTCCTACTGTGTCTCCTTAAGTGTGTTTGATCAGCCCCGCACCTGCGGCTAGTTAGGAATTTTTTTAGAAATGTTTTTTTTTTAACTTCATGGTTACCACCTGGTTTGGCTTCTCCTTAATTTGCGCCTCGCAAATAGCGATTTTTGGGTTTTTCGCAATTTGCGATTTTTCATGCATTGGGTTTGCAAATATTTTGCGAATTCGCAAAGAAAATCGCAGATTCGTTGGGAACACGCAATTTCCGATTCGCAAAGGGGGTTCGACCTTGATTCTGCAAATTTCTTTGCGAAGTCGCAAAATATGTTTTGCGAATTCGCAATTTGGTCTGGTTTTGTTTCATGGATTGCGATTAATGGAATTGCGATCGCAATAGCTAATTCACTGCTATTGCGATCGCAATTTTGGTTGATGAATCTATATGTAAGAGTCCAGGCATATCCTGACTGTTTCTGTCGGTTTTTATGAATGTTCAAATGTATGTCCATGTATTTATATTTTGTAAACCATATTCAATATCAATTTGAATAAAACATTTTAAATAGGAATAGAAGACAGGTGTTAACTGGTAACATAGACTATTGTGGGAAAATAGTATAAGCTTTTCAGTGCATACTTATAGGATTACTATTGGACATTTACATGTTGCTAGCACAAAAGGGAATTTGTTTTTCCTAATTGTTTTACCTCCCCTGTCCCTTTTGGTCAAAGAGGGGGACTCTCCTTTATTTAGAATTATCAAAAAGAAGAAATGTTTTTCCAAAACAGAAAGAACCTGAAAGAACCCTTAGATTCAGTTAGATATAATAGAAATGGAACATAAATCAATGGATGTTGAAGAGGGACAAATAGCAAGGGGTTAGAACAAAATAAAAAGCAGGAGAAATCACAGGAGGGAATGGTGACTGTGACTGAAGGGCAGATGCAAGTAACTGAAGACAATTAGTGTAAGTGAGAAGAAAATAATTAAAGTAGGCTATGTTGGTGAGAAGAAATGTGGAAGAGCCAGAGTGCCCAATAGGCCATTCCAACATTGAACCGAGATACATACCAGCATCAGCTTTAGGTACTGAGGGGCTTAATAATGAGCCCCTTGCACTGCAGGTGCGGCACTTTTTGTGATGCACCGGTGGCATAACATATACGTCACACTGCAACATATTTACAAAGCGATCCTTCTAAGCAGATGCGTCAAGTTGTAAACCCCTGCTCTATATTATACCTTAATCAGGTATAATGTATGCAGGGTGGGAATTCCCTCGCAAAAAAGGCTTGTAGAAGTGTTGCAGTGAAATCTTTTGTCATGGGGATGCGCCTTGCATTTACACTGTGTTAAGTTAGCATGAGCTTATTAGAAGTTTATACGCCATTTTACCTTTCTGCTGCCTTTGCACACGGTACACATTATAATAAATGTTTAGAGTCTAGAAGACTGTTTTGCTTCACACGAGAATAATATGTTTTTCTATATTAGCAGCCTTGCTTGGTAAGCTTTGTCAAAACAATGAGTGCCGAGGCCTTCAAGGTTATTTCAACACAGTGGTTGTTGTTCGGTCTGATCAGCGCACGTTCTAGACATATATGCAGCTGTGGCCACCTCTGATTTTGGCGTGTTTAATAATGCACTGCGCAGGAATGCTCACACACTTGGAGAACATTTGCATGCAGAGAGCTGGTGTAGAAAATTATGTGATCTATTTCCACTAGGACCAGAGGTATGTGGTCGCCATTGTGAACACAAGAGACCTTCTGTAGATATAATAATAACCTACTAGCAAGGGAGGGTGATTTCTAGGTGCAATCTAGCCTTTTTCATTTAGTATTTTAACATGCTTTCTCCCTTTGTATTTTAATTAATAGTAACTATGCTGATAACCTTGTTGCTCATAATATGTCTGCTTGTATTAGCTAAAATACTGCGCCTGAATACACGGCACTAGATATAAATATTGTCTTCATTTACTCCCCGTTTTGGACTATTACGAGAGTTTAACAAAAGAGTGTTCATGTGTTCCACATTGCCTGAGGTATTCTAGTTCAATGTTCTGGGTTGTCTAATCATTGGGGGTATGGAAAAACCAATGAGACACTGATTGCTAGTCTGGTAGGGGATTTTGGCTACTAAGGTGAGTTTTGGCACACCCTAATTCACTGAGGTTCCAAATCTCTATGCACAGTTCTGTGTAGGAGCAGAATCCCTGCGACACTATAAGATTTCACTCGGATGCTTCTAGGATACTAGTGCATCAAATCCTTGTGCCTGCCTCACAGCAGGCATAAGATAAAGGCCCTTTAGGACACATTGCTGGAGCTGCATCTGTTTTCAGACACACCCTAGCAATGTGCCACTTTTGCGCCTACAGATACGTCAGGAATACTGACGTATCTGTAACTCATTGTAACATGGAGCGCTGTACTGTAAATACAACATATAACATAACACATAACGCTAAAACTAGTAATAACAACAAGGGGCTAGCTCTAATCAGTATGGCTGAGCCTATCAAACAACATTACAAGGGAATATGCCAGTACTGATATAATCATTTAATACACCTAATGGCATCCAAAGAAGAAATCATATTCAAAACTGGGTATTGCTATTTAATAGCTGTTTATTTTAATCATATATCTTTGAAAGTGCCAAAAATGATGCTTAGTCCATTATGAATTGAAGTGTTGCGAGCACAAGAATGGAGAAAAGGACACAATAAGGTAAATCACACTCACCACTTCTATAGTCATGCATACGAGGGTAAGCGGTGTGAAACTCTGGTGTAGTAGTGCTCGCTAGTACTCTTGTTCTCTTTTTAATAACTGACACTTAGACTTTGTTTCTTGTTTGTCTTTCAGAACACTGTCTGGCCCCTGAGGAGAATCCCCTTTGACTAATAGGGATTCGAAACGCGTAGGCCTTTCCCCATTGGTCTGCTTTTGTTTTTCTTGTGCCAATTTGTATCGCACTTGAATTTTTGTATAGCATCTGTAAAAAACCTGTAGTTTGAATAGAGTTGAGTGGGTTACTAGACCAAAATTATTTTTGTGACTTTTTTTGAAATTATAGCAGACCGGTCATACTTCCCACACTGGTATATTGAACTATCAAGTATATGGGAAGTATATATTTTTTGTTTGAATGTTTGAATGTGAGTGGGATGACTGTGATATGCGTGATTATTGAAGTGGTGAGTGTGATTTTACCTTATTGTGTTCTTGTTTCCATTCTTGTGCTCGCAACTCTTCAAATCATAATGGACTAAGCATCATTTTCGGCACTTTCAAATATATATGATTAAAATAAACAGCTACTAAATAGCAATACCCAGTTTTGAATTTGATTTCTTCTTTGGATGCCATTAGGTGAATTAAATGATTATATCAGTATTGGCATATTCCCTTGTAATGTTGTTTGATAGGCTCAGCCTTACTGATTAGAGCTAGCCCCTTGTTGTTAGTACTGTATATACGGTGCATCGCTATTTTCATGCAGTGATGCAACACTTTTCATAAATGAGGCCCTAAATGAAATAATGTCCTTGAAATTGGCACCTGTGGGCCTGGGTGGGGGAGCGTCTATTTATAAGTGGGAGGTGGCTGCATATTAGAGGAGCTGCTATTTGGTAAAAAACATAATGAGCGAATCGCAGGTATATGGCTATATAACAATCTTAATTGGACAAAATTGGACAAAATGAGCTGTTTTCAATGTGAATTAAACATGATCATTTGTAACATGTTGACCCTGATTATAAATAGCCCATTGAATTGCAACCCTTGCACAAACACCTGTTTGTACACGGATATCAATTACGATGCTTATCACCGGATGCAAAAAAAGATTGCACCCTTTGTTAAACTGCAGCAGCTCAAACCTATGAATATGACAATGGGCAAAGGTCAAATATGTACAGGGACATGCAGTGGGCACAATTAGTTGCATGTTACTCTCCGAAAACAGAGATAATGCATTAACTATTGCAGCCAATAAATGAAGGTGTACATATGGATTCTTGTGAGCATTAAATACACCAGGCGAGTAGGAGCTGTGTAGTGGAGGCCTCGCTGAATAGTGATAAGGGAACCAAGGTGGCGTTGACAATACTATCTGTAGAGGGCTATTTTTGCTAGTATTATTACTGACATCCAGCATTGTTTCAATCCATATCTGGAGCTCCAGTTAGGTGCACAGCTGACAGACACCAAATGGTTAGGTGATAATCATCACACACCCATTCTTTTGCATTTGTTCGCCTTTTCGACTTCTGTAAAGAAATCTAGACCAACACTTTCTGGGGGATGTGAGGGAGTTGTGAGGAGATAGACATTGAATCAACAATCCTTATATATATATTTTTTTCTTTCACACATCTTTCAACCAGCTTTATTCACCATTGTAAAGTTCCGACCTTGATGTTTACTGAGCTCACCACTTTGTCCTCTTCTATGTTAACGGCACGCTTTGATCCTTCTTCCATGTTCGTGACTTCTTAAAACGCTGTTTCTGTGTTCGGCACACACCCACGATTCACCCGCGCTTGTGATCTGATAGAGAGCACGTCATGTTTATTTCTGCGGTAAGCTTTCGGCACCACGACAGATTAGCTCGGCGTTACGTTTTTTAAAGTTTTCACAGTCTCATGGGTCTCGTATCCGTCCAGTTGCACGCAAGTGTGTTTCTCTCTTTCCTGAATCAACACATACTTTTCACTTACTCTACAACTTATTCCACGGTCACACTCGTTTTTGTCTTATTTCACTTTTTAGTTTTGGGATTGTAGTCATGTTCGTTTCTTAATTTACTGAGCTAGTAATTCTATGGCAGGACGGAGGCTCTTTCCTTTTTTCGGCTGTGCTCCGCTTCGCGGTTTATATTCATACTTTCGGTCGGCTTCCAGCCGCGGTGTTTGGAGAGTGTGTGTCACCTCTCATTGTAGACGTCTCATTTTGTCTGTGGAGCGGGAGATTCAGTGGCTGGAGAGACGCGCTTGTCTCGCGCGTCCCTTCCTATCGGCAAGTCGCCGTTCGCACATGCGCGACGGCGTTTGTTTAACTTTGGTGACGACGCGCATTCCGAAAGCGCTTGTCCCTCACGGAGGTATTTTAAGAATTTCCATTGCTGTGCCCTGCCGTACCTTGCCATTTGAGCCCCGTTAACGCCCTTTTTCCAAATATTTAAAGGGTTGTATAAATGGTTGCATAGGCACTGCCTAGAGTGGCAAAAACTTTGTTTTTTCTGCAAGCCCTCCCTCCACATTATTTTTTCTGGTCTGTCAGGTTGTTCCTGTACCTTTGGCTTGCTTTAGGGGTACCACTCCCCCAAATTTGGCTTTGGCCATTTGGAAAATGTTGAAATCTTTGGATTTTCTTTCAAACTTCTTTCAGTGGGCACTGTTAGAGGAATTTTTCGTCATGGCTGAATATTATAATGATGAGGACTATGAATAATATAATGAGGAGGAACCCTCAGCTTCCATGAACGACTTCATGGGTCAAGCCTTATTCCAGGCGATTGCGCCTTTGAAGCCCCATTTATCGGAGTATGCTGCGCAACAGGGTTGGCTACCTCCTTCCTCGGGCCGCACAAAAAAGTCCCCCAAAAACCCTCATCGTGCCGACTTTGTGAAGTTGGCTAAGAATTTGTCTACTGCGCCTGCGGCTAAAAAACGTCCTGCTCAGGTTCATGATTCTCCTACTTCTGACTCAGTTAATGGATCTTCTTCTTCAACTTTGTCCTCAGAGCCTGCAAGGCCGCCTCCTTCCAAGAAGGCTAGAAAAGAAAATTTTGTGGACGCCCCTTCCACACCACAAGTATTGACTTTTGAACCCTCGGATATTGTTCATCCAAACTCCTCTTGGCTGCCCTCTCCAGAGGTGGCGGTTTATGTCCAGGACCACATTCGCACCCCTTTTGAGAAGGATGTGCGGGCGCGTTTGGGCTCTGAGTATCCACGACCAGATCTCCCCAATAAACTGGCTATCACTCCTGAGGTGGATCCTACCATGATCACCTACATGAAAAGGTACTCGAAGGATCCCACTAAAGGTTTGGATCGCTCTTGGCGCTCCTGTCAAGATAAACTTTTGGATCTATTGGGGTCTCTCACTAAGATTCTTGATCTGGCCTACCGAGCTAAGGAGTCTGGAGCTATGATTGACCCCGACAAACTTGTGGGGTGGTCCCAACGCGCAGTTTGCATTTTAGGTAATGCGAATTGCGCCTTGTCTTCAGAACGCCGTCGCTCTATTCTCATGAAGCTGGACCCCCGGCTGACTGATTTGGCGTCTTCGGAATCAGGTTCCCAGGCACAGGGCTTACTTTTCGGAGCTCCTTTCCTTAAGGAATTGACTAAATTTGTTTCTACCTTCAGTGGTTTGAATAAGGCCCAAGCCAATCTTCGTAGAGCCTTTCGTCCACTTTTTAAAAGGGCCGGACAAAGGGGACATTCGTCCAGCCGTGGCGCAGATCAGGCCTCTCAGCGAGGCAATAAGTCCCAGAGAGGTACTCAATCGTACTCCAACTCCAAGTCCAGTTTCTACCCCTCCAAGAAGGGCAGAGGTAACTACGGCAAAGGTGGATACAACGGTGCCCAAGGAGGACGTCAAGATTCCGCCTCAGGTGAGCTTGATTCTCGCTTCCAATGTGGTTTTGGGGGGCAGAGTGCAATCTTTTCTTCACAATTGGCAATTGCTCTCGAACGATGCCTGGGTGCTGGAGACGGTTAAAGGGTACAATATAGAGTTTTACACTCGCTCTCGCCAGCATCTTTGGCCTCCACCTCTTGTTTTTTCCCAACAAGATCAGAGGTTTATCTCCGCAGAGATTGCCTCCCTTCTGACCAAAGGGGCCATCGTGTCCACGACTCCTCACCCCCGAGGCTTCGTCAGCAATGTTTTTCTCGTCGAGAAAAAGGGGGGGGGTCTCGCCTGGTTCTCAACTTAAAGGATTTCAACGGCAGAGTGGTATACCGCCATTTCAAGATGGAGGGCATCCATCTTCTACGGGACCTGCTTCAGGAAGGGGACTGGATGGTTTATCTAGATCTCAAAGATGCCTATCTCTCGGTGCCAATTTATGCCCCTCATCGCCGTTGTCTTCAATTTCAATGGCTCGGAAATTGGTACGAGTACAAGGTCCTTCCTTTCGGCCTTTCTTCAGCTCCATGGTGTTTCACGAAGCTTCTTCGCCCTGTGATGGAATCTCTGAGATCTCGCGGAGTTTGTCTCATTGTTTACCTGGACGATGTCCTTCTTTTGGCGCAATGTCCGCTCCTTCTTCGTACTCATTTACAATGGTCCATAGATCTTTTACAGTCTTTGGGTTTCCTGGTGAACCCTCTGAAATCCTACATTTCTCCGTCTCACTAGATGGATTTCCTGGGTTTTCGGATAGACTCAGTCTCCTGCCAACTTATTCTGCCCGGGCAGAAGATCAGGTTCATCAAGAGGGACTTGCGCTTGCTTCTGGCCAAGTAGACTGTTTCCTTGCGGTCCGTGGCTCACATTGTGGGTCTCCTGTCCTCTTCGATCCAAGCGATCTTCCCGGGGCCACTGCATTATCGTGCGCTTCAGCGTCTCAAGATCAGACATCTTCAGAAGGGTCTGAGTTATTCCGATCATGTTCCCCTTTTGGAGGATGCACGAGCGGAGATGTTGTGGTGGCTGGAGCACATGGAGGCATGGAACAGCCGGGCGCTGTTCGGGAAGACTCCCGATGTTGTGACCGAGTCTGATGCCAGCCTCTGGGGTTGGGGGCCCGGTGCGGTTCAATGACGACGGGGGGTTGCTGGTCTCCAGAGGAACTCTCCTTGCACATCATGTGCCTGGAACTTCTGGCGGGTTCTTTTGCAATTCGGTGTCTATCCCCTCAACAGGCGAATTGCTGCATTCTTCTCAGAATGGACAATTTTTCGGCAGTCCGTTATGTGAACAAACTGGGGGGTACCAAATCCCACCTCTTGTCAGAGATTGCAAAGGACTTTTGGCACCTGTGTCTGCAACGCAGGATCACAGTCATTGCAGAATATCTGCAGGGTTCTTGCAATCAGATTGCGGATTGGAACTCTTGCCATCTTCGCGACTTCAGCGATTAGAGGCTTCATCCTCGGGTCTTTCGGAGGTTGACTCACATTTGGGGGTCCTGTCAGTTGGACCTGTTTGCCTCCCATCTCAACGCCCAGCTTCCCCAATTCTTCAGCTGGCATCCGGACCCGGAGGCCCTGACGACGGATGCGTTTCTCCAGCCTTGGCCTCTTCTCCTATGCTACGCGTTTCCACCGTTCATTATGATTCTCCGAGTTCTGGCCCGGGTGCGTCAGTTCTCTTCGGAACTTGTTCTAATCGCCCCTCTCTGGAGGGCCCAGCCGTGGTTTCCAGTTCTTCTGGAGATGAGCTGCTCGACGCCGATCCTTCTTCCGCACCGGTTGAACCTGCTTTTGGATCCTCTTCGCAATCCTCATCCTCTGGTATTGTCGGGTCAGCTCCTGTTGGTGGCTTGTAGGATTTCGGGGGATGCTGGCAAGTCCCTGGCTTATCGGGAGACGCCACCCGATTTATCAATGAGGCTTGGGCCCCCACACACGCAAGCGTTATGCGTCCACTTGGAAGCGCTGGTGTGCTTGGTGCTCACAACGGTCGGTGGATCCCGTATCAGCAGATCTCGCTTTGATTAGCAACTTCTTGGCTTCTATGGCATCTTCTGGTCTGGCTTACCGGACCGTGAATAACTTTCGTTCTGCCATTTCGGCAGGTCATCTTCCTATTGATGGCAAACCAGCGGGAGCGCATCCCTTGATTTCTAAACTACTAAAAGGCATTAGGATGGTTAAACCTCCTTGTCCCAAGTACATTGCTTTGTGGGATGTGTCTGTTGTACTGCGTTTTCTTTCTTCTTGGCCTTCCAATTCTTTCTTGACCCGTAAACAACTTTCAGCCAAGCTGACTATGCTTTTGTGTTTAATATCCTGCAAACGGGTTTCTGGTGTGCAGGCTTTGGACCTCGCTGGCCGCTCGTTCTCTCCTGAGGGCGTCACTTTTGTTATTTCTAAGCGGACAAAATTTAATACCTCCTCCGTTTCCTATCCTTCTTTTCCTCACAATCCTCAATTGTGTATGGTCCAGTGTATCAAGGATTACGAGGTAAGCACTGCATCTTTTTGACATGATTTGCAGGGTCAGCTTCTTATTGCTTTGCAAAAGCCTTTCAATCCTGTTACTCCTGATACGCTAGCACGTTGGTTGCGTTGGCTCATGCAGGAAGCGGGCATTGATATTTCCCTGTTTGGTGCTCATTCCGCAAGGGTTGCTATGGCTTCAAAAGCTTTTTCTATGGGTGCCAGTCTTCATGACATCATGAAAGCTGCGGATTGGTCATCTGAATCTATGTTCAAGACTTTTTACTTCAAACCAATTGTCGATGTTGCATCTGTCGTGGTGGATAAGCTTTAAACAAGCATAATCAGAGCCTCCGTCCTGCCATAGAATTAAAAATTTGCTAACATTCGTGCCAAGAATTTTCAATTCTATTAAGGACAGGAGGCGAGGATTATCCCACCCTGGTTATTCTGATTGATACTTGCATTGTTCTATACAGTTATCATATAACTTGTTTATGTATTTATGATGTTCTGTTTTATGCAATGTATCCCGCCCTTTCATGTTTGTTTTTTCCTTCATTAAGTTGTGGGCGTAGATATTAGGACTATGTTTTGTTATTTCAGGTTCTGACCTCAAGCTTTGGATCCAGCGTCTTCGATTGCTGCTTTGGTTCGTCCCTCTGGTCCTTGACCTGTGGATGTCCTGCGGCCAGATGTTCTTTATGGATCCTTGTTTTTTTCTCCTACGTTTCTGACTTTCATTATGACTTACCTGTTATTTACAAAGAAAGAGGAAGTTATGACCTCTGTGACCCTATTTATACTGAATGTGTATTCATGGGTAGTAGTTTTCTTCTTTACTGTGTACTGATTGGCTGCTGTATTTTTAGTAAACAAATAGAAAAAGCATAATCCTCGCCTCCTGTCCTTAATAGAATTTAAAATTCTTGGCACGAATGTTAGCATATTTTTAATTCACTCTCGCCACTTTGCGAGCACGTGTCATTTTTCCGGTGCGTATGACAACTAATCAGCATGCTTATCGCACCATTGCATTCACGTTATTATTTTACTTAGGTAGTAGCACGCTTTCATTAACATGGCACTATTTCTCCTCCAATTAGGACAGTACGCATTTTTATAATCTTGCTAGTCCCTACCCAGCGCTATTTACTCTGTATTTTTCTTATTCTTTCATAGATACTCCCCTGACGAAGAGCATCGCACGAAATGCATAGGGGATGCGTTTTTGAATGACGTGTACATATTGAACTGTTTGAGAAATTGCAACAATGCAGTGACTTTGTTTTGAATGTATTCAGCGTTTATTTAAGCTTTTAAAGCTTCTGAAGACTGGTTCAAATTAAACCATTTACTTTTGAAAATCATTGAGATATTCATTGAGACATCAGTCACAGGGGTATATTACCAAGGAGGGCAATAGAAGATTATTGCCCTTTTAGCAAGCTGTCGCTAACAGCAGTTAGTGACAGCTTGTAAGCGATAGCGAAAGGTTTGGGAACCGCTTTGCTTGTCAGCGATATTTATCACTAATGACATGCAAAGTGGGCATACCCTAGCTCTTAGCGACTGAAAACAGTCGCTAACACAGCTATCGCCTATTAGCAAGGCAGGCGAAGCAATGGAAATATTTGCGCTAAGCGGGAATATCTCCAAAAACTAAAGCCTGCTCAGACCAGTTCTTAGCCATTATATCCAATGGGAGGAGGATATAATGGCTAAGACCCTATTAGCGATAATGCTTGAATATTGCTGTATTTTCAGTGATATTCAAGCATTTCGCCGCTAATGCCGGATATTTTATCGCTTTAGAGATAAACGTTGCTAATAGCACGTTATCTCTGCGATAATATCCTGCGATGCTTGGCGATGAAAAAATACTCGCTAAGCCCATTTAGCGATATTTTTCGCTACTTGTTGGTAATATGCCCCACAGTGTGTTGCAAAATCCAGAAGGAAGGAAACCTGGCCAGGCAAGGGAGGCCTTAGTTAGGACTTTTGGAAATAACACATGCAGCAAGAACTAAAGCGCAAACAAACAGCTTGAGAGGCTTGACAGAACGTACACTACCAGTCAAGCGGAATGAGGCACTAAATAGTAGATAAACAGTATATAGAACTATAATCTGGGCAAATACTGAGTGCTAATCTATGGGAGTTCTCACTTACTGGCAAAGTTGAAATGCACGCAGGGCTCCCGCCCACCGAAGTTGTTGGGTTCATTGGTATACCATGCCTTGAAGTTAAACTGAGAGCCATCCGTCCACATGAAGGTCCTATCCTGCAGACAAAGTAGATTGAAAACACACATTTACTGGAATCAGATATGTATTTCTACTTATTTAGGTTGTCCTTCTTTGAAATCTCCTTAGAGCAGACATGTTTGCAGTTACAATATCAAAATAGAATGAAGCAACATGAGCCTATTGGCTGTTTATAAAAGTTTAGCTAATATTAATGTGGCCCCAAAGTTCCCTGTTCGAGGCTCAATTATTGCACCAAATTAAAGGAATATGGTTCTATTTAGCAGTCAATTCAGAACCTGCATTCTATTTTAGCAAACCCCATGCTGCGCTCAGAGCGAGCGGTGAATATTTATCTGTTACATATAAAGGGCTTGCACACAGAGCACCTCTGCCAATGTCTCTTCATAAGTGAGTATGTTGGAGTGAATTAGAAGATGGGGATGGGATTTGGAGAGAAGCACTAGAAATAAAATAGAGACAAGGGCTGGAAGGACAAAAGGTAGGATTTTCTACGCTAAGTGCAAATAACTGGAATAAATCCCGAGCAAAAATAAATGAAAGAAGGAAGGTCAATACATGACAGTCTGCAAGACTTGCAGCAATATGTTTCTGAGAATCACCTGAATATAATGGTGACCACTTCGGGGAATTTTCCTCAACCAGTTGCATTGCCCTTGCGCCACGCAATGGGGTGCAAGAGCGATACAACTCTAAGTTAGATTTATCCAGTCAGACAAGGCCACCTTGCTTGGCCATGAGTGGCTTGATAATCTGGAGTAACGCAATGGTCAGTTTGCTCAGACGTGTAAACGCCGAGCCCGGAAGCAACTGAGGTTTGGTCCCTAAATCTACTTCATGTCTACTGTTTGCAGTCTGCTAGTAGGCTGCCACCTGGCAACCACTTAGTCCAGTGCAGTTCAAGGGTGGAATGATGTCCCCTTGCCATAAATTTGCAAAAAAGTGAAGTGGCAATAAAAAATGTCAGACGTTCAGCTTAAAATGGTCTTAACATGGTATGTTTTTTAATCATGAGTGTGGGCATCACAAATTAAAGACGGATGTAGTGTGCCTCTCCGTAACTCATTTTTAATCTTTCTGTGTGTTAGAAATTGGGTTTCTGGTTGGCTAAGGTTGTAGTATCCTTATGTTATTTCTATGTACCTGCATTTAGCTGATCAGCCCTGTGTGAGAGTTCCCTCTGGAATCTTGGTATCTGGAATGTTGGATGCATGAGAGACACAGTTGAGGATGGGCTGAGCGGCGATTAGGTCTGCTCCTGGTGGGGCTGTTAACCTGTTATCTTGTACCATCTTATCTACCAATAAACTACCATCAATATGCACCTGTTCTGGTCTGCTGTGTCTATCTACTTACACCTGGACCTGTGGGACAAGCCCACCACATTTTGGCGACGTCGGACTTAAAGAACCTACCTATGATGAAAATCTACACTCAAGAGTCAAGCAAAAGGAAGAAAAAGCGTACTTAAGAAGTTCAAGAATCAAGCAAAAGGAAAAAAAAGCGTACTTAAGAAGTTTAAGTGAGGTCACGCCTATTTTCTCTTGCCCCACCAGTGTCCAGCACAACGGACAGCTCATCAACAGGCGTGCTGTCTACTGTCATCTAAAGGAAGCCTTGAAAGATATGCCAATGCCAACAAAAAAAAGAAAAGAAGCGTCTCCAGCCCACAAGAAGACAAGGTAATAGTGGCTGTGTGTGTAATTTTGGCGCAAGAAGGCATCCAGTTTTCGATTTTGAGACTGCACACTTAATAACTTCATCAAGGAACAGTTGGAAGCGTATTAAAAAAAAAAGAAACTTAAAGTGAATTTATCTAAAGACGTGTGATTTACTTAGCTGAAACTAGTAAAATTCATTTTAGTCAATTTCAACAGTAGCGCTCGAGCAGCTTTGGTATGTGAACTGAATGGAAAAGAAACTGTCATTCGAAGGTATCCTGTTTTTAAGTTAAGGGTTTATTTTTTTCTTTTAGTCTGTCAACCTCGCATCGATATACAACTGGAAGCGTGTGAAAGATAACTAGACTTTACTTAAAAGTAACTGAATTTTTACAGACTTGTGTGGCAGCAACTGTTGAATAGACTGGTGGTTAGTTTTCAACTGTAGCGATCGAGCAGCTAAGCAATGTCGAGCAGCTGGGCAATGTGTGTCAAGAACGATTTTTGCAACTAATGATTTAATCGATTAATGGTTAATTTATGGAGCGTCATCGTTCAGCACACATTAAAAGAAAATGACAGTTGAGCCAAAGTTTAAATTTGAAGCGGCGTTTGGAATTTACCTCTTGTGCAGATTCACGCTTTATTTCGCAGCAGGTTAGTGCGATGTGCTGTGAGGAGACAAGCTGGCAAAAACGTGCTGTGTAGTGGCAGGTTCTGAAGACGCACTATGAGGAGGCACTGTAGACAAGCTGATGAGCGGCACCGGACACAAACTGTTAAGCTGTACCGGTATTTTCCTCCTTAACTTTGTGTGTTTCAATAGCTGACAAGCGGCACCGGTATGACAGTTCATTTTTTTTTTACTAAGTCCTTGGCAGCATGTTTCCAGTGAAAGCGGCACCGTTTTTTTTTTTTTTTTTTTACTTGATATGCTGTGTAGTAACTATTAAGAGCACCATGTTGTTCTTCTGTGCAAATATTCACTAAGTCAATGACATCTCTAGTAAAGCTTGGGGGTGTCTCCTGTGTGTTCATTACATTCTCTATCGTCGGGGGACATGTAATCATCGGCATGTTCTTACATTTTTGAGCATCTTTCTGGGATCTAATTTAAAGCACTTTTAGTTACCCTGTTTTTATTTCAGGTCTAACAGATGTTTCATGTGTTTGCTCACACATATGGCTCACGCATATTTTTTTTATTTTTGTGGAGGGCACTTCAGTGACATTTTATAGCAGAAAAACATCGAGGCTCTGCAAATGTTCGTTTTAGTGTGCTCTCATCTACACGCTTTTTTTTTCTGCACTAATGTTAAGACCTATGTTACACTGCCATCATTTGTCTTTAAATGGTATTTACGCTTCATGTTACAGTTATTCATGAAATGCTTCCTTATGTAAAAGATTCCTCTTCTGTTTTTATCTGGTTTGTCTACATGCCTATTTAATCAATGGTTCACTAGTTGTTTTTCTGGGCTTTGGGAATAGGTATATTAGTCCTATTTCCTATGAGTGAACATCATGTATTTTTCCTAGTGTTGGGAGAGGGTTTTAGTCCCGTCATCTCTGTGTGCCAGTTGGCATTATGTTTACCTCTATAGGTTATTGCTATTTTAGGAGTGGGTTTTTCAGTCCCATGACCTTTGGAGTGGGTCATTAGTCCCATCACCCTGTGTTGTGGGTTCCTAGTCCCTCTAGGGTAATTAGCCCAATTTACCCTTGACTTACTTTTGTTTTTCTTAAAAAAAAATATAAAATGATCATTTTGTTGAGGGGGTTTTAGTCCCACCTTAGTTGTTGAGGGGGTTTTAGTCCCACCTTGGTTTTTAGGGGGTTTTAGTCCCACCTTGGTGTTTAGGGGGTGTCAGTCCCACCTGAACAGTGTTATACTAGGGTTTGAGTCCCATAGTGTCTCTTAAAAGAGGGTTGGCGTTCTTGGTTATGTCACAGTCTTCTCATGTGAGAAGCATTTTCTTGGGTGCTGGCTCACCCTTTTGAAAATTTTTGGCTTTGTTTTTGATTGATGATATGTGAGCTCAAAATAACTTACGCCTTGTTTTTTTTAAACAAAATTGTTCGTTATTAAAGGAGGAGGATGTGTAAGGGTTTATCTTTTTGCCTTCTTTCTTCTTTGATAATTTGCTTCTCTGTTTTCCCTCATGTGGTGCATTTTATTGCTCTTCTCTAGGTTACAGTTTTCTCTAAAGTTTGTATATTTTTATGTGCATAGTTTTCTTCTCAGTTATTTGCTCTTTTTGTTTTCCGTTATAATAGGGAGAGGATAATGTAGTATCCTTATGTTATTTCTATGTACCTGCATTTAGCTGATCAGCCCTGTGTGAGAGTTCCCTCTGGAATCTTGGTATCTGGAATGTTGGATGCATGAGAGACACAGTTGAGGATGGGCTGAGCGGCGATTAGGTCTGCTTCTGGTGGGGCTGTTAACCTGTTATCTTGTACCATCTTATCTACCAATAAACTACCATCAATATGCACCTGTTCTGGTCTGCTGTGTCTATCTACTTACACCTGGACCTGTGGGACAAGCCCACTACAAAGGTATGCACCTAAGCCAGGCAAAATCCAGAACTCTCGTTGGGAAAAGGAGTTGCACACCCAATATAACCCCTGCTCATCCCATTGGTAGCATGGCAGAGCAGTCAGGATTATCCCAGAGGCAATGTGTAAAGCGTTTGCGCCACACACACACATGCGCACACATCAGTGACACACTAGGCACACCACAAAAAGAGACTCCACCCAAGGTTATATAAAAATATCACGTATATTGTATATGAAACATATCAGACCACAATCACATGAATCACTTTGCCGCTAGGCATTTGTCATAATAACTCATAGATCATAAATCTCTTTGCAATAAAGCAATTGTCATAACAGGCAGTTCACTTGGTGATTAATTATAAGTTGCACTTGTCATGAACACCATCACGAAAACATTATGTCTTATATCACAGTTTGTGCAAAAGCTAAAAACCTGTAATGTTTCCCCTGTCATAGTAAAAATCATTGATACCTAGCATCACCTTACACCATCACTGTGCAAATGTATTCAGCTCCTGAAGTAAGAACACATTTTTAAGTGGCATTACATTTAGGGCATCAAACAAAAATGAAGTAGATCTGATTAAAACCCAGTGAGGTACTCCCACATTCCCATACTGGGGGTGGTAATGCTGCAATACATAATAAGGCCCAGGAATGACTTACTAGCACTGTGAACCCAGAGGAAGCAGCTTCTCTGCCCTTCTACTACCCTTCTTAGGGTACATTAATGTAGGCCACACAGGCACCAGCACTCCTGCATGCCTTACAGTGGTTCCTAGCTTACGCACGAAGTAACTTGGTGATCCTATTACGTTGCTCTTAGCGTTAGGGGTCCGGTACATTCCTATGTTACACTTTCCCCACCTGCCCTTGATGTAGCTGGAGTTGGCAGCCAAGGCCACATGGACCCCATAGGCACAGTACCTGCTTCTCAGGGCACCAACTGCCGGGTGGCATGCATAACTTCAATCCCGCTTCAAGTTGACAGTACTGCTGGCTGCCATCGGCATCCAATGGCCTTGGGGAGGTGTGCGCCCAGTGCAAATCTGTGGTCTAGGCACTGGGAATGGAGCACAGCAGGCTGAGGATGACACACAATGTCCACTCCTGACCCCCGACCACGTGACATGACCCTGGACTCCTCCGGATAGATGGGCTCTGTCCTCAGTTGCCCAACAATGCTCCAGCAGGGCAGTCGGCTCTCGGGTGCATCACACTTGGGTGGGGAACACGGGTCTCAGCAACAGGCCTGCTGCTCTTCTTGATGGCCGGATAAAACACGCCCGCCTTCTCCGCTCAGATAGTGCCCTGTGGCTGGGCCACACTGCCTTTTCCCACCACAGTTCCTCTCCAGCTGGCGGAGGTGGCGTGAGGGAGCAGGGACTCCCTGGAGGATCTAGTCATGGTCCTGGGCTAGACGTCAGCACTCACTACGCACTCCCGACATGGGGCCCAGCCAGTATTTCCACATGTACACAAAGGGGATCAGCCACACACTGATCCCTTAGGGACATATATCACTTACAATGCACTAGCAGAAAAAGGCATAACACACTCCCTACACGCTAAGTCTGCATAAGAAGCATTTTCACTTTTAAGCACTAAAAATCCAGAGACGCACCCTAAAGCGCTCCACACGCTCTTTTTTAAATAAACAGGGGGGACGAACAATCCAGTCCTCCTCCTGCTCCAGACAGGAGTAGCAACTGCAGGCCTTCCCACCCCAAAAATATTAGGGGTGGTGCTCCTCATGCAGTCCTGCAGTTTTCCTTTCAGGCAAGTTTCCCTTGAGATCCAGCCAGAATCTTCTCGTGAAGTCTTTCATTTCCCTGAGACTTCCAACAGGAGGCAAGCACACACAGCACTTGGAGATTTCTTCACAAGTAGGATACCACAGCAGGGTAAAAGAGTCTGTCCTTTTCTGCCACCACATAGAGAAGCATCAACCGCAGGCCAACACACTCCTCACAGAGAAAAGGCAGCACTCCTCGCACAGTTCTTCTGCTCTTCTTTTAGACAGCATCCTTTTGTTTCTAGAAGTAATATAAAGTCCTGGGGTTTAAGGTGTTCATACTTATAACAAATTTTGTCATTTTTCTATTTGTGCAAATTGTGCAAAGGAGACACCGCCTATTCAGGTGCAAGTGAAACCCCTCCCGTCACTCTAAATGAAGACCAGGAGTATTCCACCCAGCGATGAGTCACCCAGGCAAAGCAGGACACATCTCATCGCCCTTATGACTTACTAGAGTGAATGCACATCCCCAGCTCTGTCACTCCAAAACCAGACTCTGAATGCACAAAGAGTCAGAGAAACAAAGAATGGCAAAGCAAGAAAATGCCCACTTTCTAAAAGTAAAGAAGGTAATTTTTACAAAGAGTAGATTTTGTAAATATACATTCATCAAAACACTGCAAACAGACTATATACAATAAGTACAATTCATTCAAACCTTTCCACTATGTACATACTGACATCACATTCATAAATGTGGCCATGACAAAAATCATCACACACACTCGCACACCATTCAACCAAAACACCCAGTCAGGGACAGATTCATTGTTGCCTACCCCTTAACCTGGGCCATAACAATCCCAATGTCAACAAAAAAATCCTAAATATAATAAATTCCCTTGATTTACATCATCATCACAATCTCAATAGTTATAAACCAATCACAAATTAGGGCATATTATGTTATATCTGACATGGGATCAAAACAAGGTCGACACGTTTTGAATCCAATCGATTTTAGGCTTCTCCTCAGGACCACAAGACTCTACAAAAAAATGAAATATACAAATTTAGACTGACTTATCTGCCAAATTGCCACATCTGATCAGCACCCACTGGTACCAGACTGCCTACCTTAAGTCTTCAGGGAATCAAACCCTCTTTATTGTGTTGATATGTCAATAATCTAGATAAACACACGACACAAAAAGTCAACAAAAATAATAAAGAACAACTAATGAAAAAAACTCTAGTCATCTGTCACAAGTCACAGTCTTAGATTGAACTGGGACTTACCCTAGGCTGCTTGCAGCAATCTTACATTGGCAGCACAATGTCCTAAAAGAATAAACGAGGAATGATCATTTATCCAGCACGCATACATATGCGGCGTACAGTTTAAGAAAAAGGCGACGGCGGCTTATCATCAAGATCACGGCCGCCACCCACATCAGCAGCAGCGCTGCTTGTGTCTCCGTGTCGTCGCACAACTCCTAAAAGTAAAAAATGGGAGTGAGTAAAGCGTCTATACCCGCCCTTAGTAAAACAAAGTTTTCGTGGGACATAGAGTCCAGACCTTACCTTTGTGTTAAAGTCGAGCATAATCAATCCGCTACCGGCGCAATACCCGCAATGGCTCAATGGGGTTGAAAAGCGACTCCTCTGCTCGAGTCATAAACCAATGCGTGTACACAGAAAGTAGTCACGTGAACGGAAATGGCCGGCAGCATAGGTACTTGGATATTGTAGTTTTCCTTTGAAAACTTTATTAATCCCTTTGAAAAAGACTGCCTATATAAACAGCTAACTTGCAATGTTTGTAAACAAAACAGCATTTACCATTATTTCGAGTCTTATTTAAATCCTGCAGACGGCTCGAAAAAAGCCATTTATAAAGTCAGATGTTTACTTTAAATATTTCAGAAATCTCATTGAGGCCATTAATAGCTGTATTGAACTTCATAATTAGTAGGGCCTCACGTGGGCTTAGTTTTGCCTCCACATCTACTCCACGTGGATCTTTTTCAATGTTAGAGATGGCTTTCCACCTCAAGTCTGCCTCTTTATGATTTTTTGATAACCAGTGGTTGACCAGGGGGGCATTAGCCACACTTCTCCTTATCCTTGACGCGTGTTGTGTGATCCGTTGTCGAACTTCCTGACTTGTCTTTCCAATGTATCATTTCGGACATGGGCATACGATGCCATAGATAACATTCTTTATTTTACAATTGGTAAATACTTCGTGTTTCCAGTGGGTCCCTTCAAACCTGAATACTGATTCCTCAATCGTTTGCTCGCAGCAGGAGCAAGTCCCACATTTATGGTGTCCTACTACTGGTTTTAGCCCTAGCATAATTCTCAGGGTAGCTCCTTGCTCGCTGGGGAGGGCCGCCCAGACAATATGATTTGCCACACTCTTTTCTTTTTTGAACACGAACAGTGGCGGTTCAGCTGGTCCACTGTCCAAATCTTTCACCACATGCCAATTCTGCGTGATCATTTTCTTCAGTTGATGGGCATTAGGACAGAACGTCGTCACACATACCATCCTCTTTAAGTCCGGTTTAGATTTGTTTTCTAACAAAGTTTCCCAGGGCACCCACCATGCTCTACGCAGTGCATGTTTTAATAATTTCTTTGGGTAACCTCTCTCTACCAGACGATCCAAGAGTTTATTCGCATGAATGAAATATTCGTCCTTAAAGAAACCATTCCGTCGTATTCTAAGGAATTGCCCAAAGGGTAAATTCTGTTTTAAACTTTTGGGATGATTACTGGTGTAATGGAGCGCTTAATTCCTATCAGTTGGTTTATGGAATAGTGTTGTTGCTAGACCTCCTTCCGAGGAATATACTTGGACATCCAGAAGGTAATCAATTTATTAGGGGAGATGTAATTGAAATTGATGTCACTAGTTCTGGAGTTCAACCCCATGCAAAACTCATTCAACTGTTCCTGTGAACCCGTCCAAATGAGAAAGACGTTGTCAATATAGCGCATGCAGTTTGAGATACAATCGATGTAAGGATTGTTGTTGAATACAAATTTTTCTTTGTACAGGCCCATGAATAAAACCGACAGCTCCGGAGCAAAGGGACAGCCCATGACCACTCCCTTTGATAAAATAATTCTGATCCAAATGAAAAGTAATTCCTTTGTAAAGCAAATTTGGCCAGTTCTAGGATAAAACTCGTGGGTACTCTCATTGGTTGTTCCCTAGTGTCCAGGAAATATGTTAATGTTTCCAACTTTTGTTCCTGGGGAATTAGGGTGTAAAGAGAGACAATGTCCATTGTCACCATCAGCTGTTTAATCTCGTCAAATTGTACAGTGGTTATTCTATTTAAAAAAGCAGCGGTGTCTTTCAAATGCACCGGGATATCTTGAATAAATTGTTTCAGGAAGAAATCAATGTATTTTGCAACTGGTTCAGTTAAAGATTCACAACCCGAAACTATGGGTGGACCAGGTGGATTTGTTTCACTTTTATGCATCTTTGGCAGAAAATAAAACACCGGAATCCTTGGGCTTTTATTTTGTGGAAATATGTGTTCTTTAGGGCCCAGAATGCCTAGATGAAACTCTTTTTGAAGAATACTGAAGAGTTCACTTTGCAACTCACTCGTTGGATTCTTTCCAATGCGTCTGTAGCAACTTGTGTCGTTCAATTGACCCAACACCTCATTTTTATATCGGGAAATGTCCCAGAGGACCACTGCTCCACCCTTGTCAGCTTGTTTAATTACCAATGATTTATCATTTTTTAGGGACAAGATTGCATCCTTTTCACTCTTAGGGAGATTGAATTTTAAATATTGTCTTTTGTCCTCCATAGCCGCTATTCCTGAGAGAATTGTCCTTTCAAAGGTAACTACTTCCTTAGGAATTTTGGGGCATATTATCAAGGGGGTTTATCTCCGCTTTTTTGGCTTTAAAAGCCAAGAAAGCGGAGATAAAATTATCTCCCTATTACCAAGCTGTCGCTAACACCAGTTAGCGACAGCTAGTAGGAGATAGCGACCATCTTGGGCCCCACTTTGCATGTCAGTGATATTTATCACTAATGAGATGCAAAGTGGGCGTGCCAAGATGTTAGAGACTGAAAACAGTCGCTAACATCGCTATCTCCTATTACCAACTTTTGGAGATATTCGCGCTAAGCGCGAATATCTCCAAAAGCTAACACCTGCCCTGAGCAGTTCTTAGCCATGTTATCCAATGGGAGGTGGATAACATGGCTAAGAGCATTTGCTCGATAATGCATGAATATCGCTGACTTTTCAGCGATATTCATGCATTTCGGCCGTTTTTTATCGCATTTGCGATAAACCTTGTTAATAGCAAGGTTTATCTGCGATAAAAATCGCCGATGTGCGGCGATCATTTTTGTCTCTAAACAAGTTAGAGACAAAAAGTATCGCTAGTTGTTGGTAATATGCCCCTTTATTCCCTGGTGGGCAAAACCCTGACTTTTTCTGTAGACCAGTTACTTCCCAGCTGTTTATCTCAGGTGATTCCTTAAAGAAAGTTTTCAAACAAATTTTGCGACAGAACTCCATCACTTCAAGTTTCATTTTAACAAAATTTGTCGGTCTTGAGGGATCAAAAGTAAGCCCTTTCTCTAGTACTGGGACTTCTGCTGCTGATAAAACCCGATCTGATAAATTGAATAATGGAAACAATTTCAACTCTTGTAATACTGGCGGCGAGTGGTCATTTCCCAAGGTTGCTGGTTGTAGCGCGAACGTCCCCTCGTTCTCTGCTGACCCCTGCCTAAAAAAGGTGTAGAATTATGTTGTTGTTGTTGTTGTTGAGTATGTTGATTTCCTCTTTGATTTGAGTTGTTCCTAATCTCACTCGTATCAGTTCCCCCCCCCCCCCGAATATGTAGGATTCACCCTGAAATCAATGACATGGGGACGGTTTGCCATTTTGTGTCAAAGCTTGAGAGGTAATATATAACTCAGACTCACAGAAAAGTTAATTGCCTTTCTCTCAAGCATCTTTAGGAGGTGAACAAGATTTGTCCCTCTCGCCTATGTCTCTTTGTTTCCTGTGCTTGTCACCGGATGCCCAGTGATGTGTGACTGCTTCCAGGCAAAGTTAATTGCCTTTCTCTCAAGCATCTTCAGGAGGTGAACAAGATTTGTCCCTCTCGCCTATGTCTCTTTGTTTCCAGTGCTTGTCACCGGATGCCCAGTGATGTGTGACTGCTTCCAGGCCTTTCTTCTCCTCTACTTAGGAAGTATCAATAGTATCAATAGTGTCCAGAACGTTCCAGTACATCTGGGTGCTTAAATTCCTTAGTCTACCCATCAATCCTAATTAGCATCATAGCAGACTGTATCCTATATTCCATTTTAAGTCTTAATCTCAGTGCTAGGAATTTTATTCTTTTCTGATTGGTTTCCTAGGAAAAATCTTGAGCAATGTAGATCTTATTTTCTCCATACTGAAAAGGGACGAGTTTCTATCCTGCCAGGAAAACTTAGTGTGCTTGCTAATGCCTGATGGGAGCAGGCAACCAGTTGCTTTGGATGCACTATCTTATTGCTGTTGCATTTTTGATCCTACGTGCTCTCTGAAGTTGCAGTGGTAGATCAGAGTTTATTTTGTTGAGTTCCAGAATGAAGTGGGTGAGGACATCCTTCATATTATCTTTCTTAAGGATGTGGGATCCCTGAAAAGCGAGGTTACTAGACTATTTCTGTCACAAAGTTCAGTTATCTTTGTGTACATATTAATCAATCAATCACTCATTCAGAGGAATTTATAGAGCACGCTACTCACCCGTGAGGGTGTCAAGGTGCTGATGGGGGGGGGGGGGTTCGCTACTGCTCGAACAGCCAGGTCTTGAGCTGTTTCCTGAAGGAGAGATGGTCTCGGGTCAGCCGTAGGTGAGTGGGGAGGGAGTTCCATGTCTTCGCTGCCAGGTAGGAGAGGATCTTCCACCGATGATGGATTTCCAAAAACGTGGGACGGCAGCGAGGGAGAGACTGGCGGATCGGAGCTGGCGGTTGGGTGTGTAGAATGTGAGGCGGTCGTTGAGGTACTTTGGGCCCATGTCGTGGAGAGCCTTGTGTGCATGGGTGAGTAGCCTGAACATGATCCTCTTGTTGACGGGGAGCCAGTGAAGGTCTTTCAGGTGGGCAGTGATGTGGCTGCGGCGGGGGATGTCCAGGATGAGTCGTGCTGAGGCATTCTGGATGCGCTGGAGTCTTTTATGGAGTTTGGCTGTGGTTCCAGCATAGAGGGTGTTCCCGTAGTCCAGACGGCTGGTGACGAGGGCCTGGGTGACCGTCTTCCTGGTTACGGTGGGGATCCATCGGAAGATCTTTCGGAGCATGTGCAGGGTGTTAAAACAGGATGATGAGACGGCGTTGACTTGCTTTGTCATCGTAAGGGAGGAGTCAAGGATGTAGCCCAGGTTGCGTGCGTGGTCTGTAGGTTTGGGTGCGCTGCCCAGGGCAGGGGGGCCACCAGGAGTCGTCCCAGGCAGAGGGGGATGGTCCGAGGATGAGGACTTCTGTCATGTCTGATTTCAGTTTCAGACGGCTGATCTTCATACATTCTGCGATGTCTCTCATTCCTTCCTGGAGGTTGGCTCTAGCGGTGGCGGGGTCGTTGGTGAGGGAGAGGATCAGCTGGGTGTCGTCGGCGTAGGAGATGATGTTGAGGTTGTGTTGGCGGGCAATGGCTGCGAGGGGGCTCATGTAGGGGTGGAAGAGGGTGGGGCTGAGTGAGGATCCTTGCGGGACACCCCAGATGACTTCAGTGGCCGCGGAACGGAACGGGGGGAGGCGGACTCTCTGGGTTCTTCCGACGAGGAACGAGATGATCCACTCCAGGGCCGCTCCTTGGATTCCGGTGTTGCTGAGGCGCTGTATCAGGGTGCGGTGGCATACAGTGTCGAAGGCTGCTGAGAGGTCAATGTCAAGGAGGATGAGGGCAGCCGTTTCCCCGTTGTCGAGCAGGGCCCTGATGTCGTCTGTGGCTGCGATGAGGGCGGTCTCGGTGTTGTGGTTTGCTCTGAAGCCGAACAGTGAAGTGTCGAGGGATCCGTTGGTCTCAAGGAAGGCGGAGAGTTGTCTGTTGACGGTCTTCTCGATGACTTTGGCTGGAAAGGGGAGGAGTGAGATGGGGCGGAAGTTCCTCAGGTCCGTGAGGTCCGCAGTGGGTTTCTTGAGGAGGGCGCTCAGCTCAGCATGTTTCCAGCTCTCCGGGAAGGTGGCGGATGTGAAGGAGCTGTTGATGATGTTCCGGAGCTGGGGTGCGATAATGGAGTCGGCTTTGTTGAAGATGTGGTGCAGGCAGGAGTCGGTTGGGGATCCGAAGTGGATGGTGTTCATCATGCGGGTGGTGTCTTCGGTGCTGACAGTGTCCAGGTCCAGAGATTGGTGATGTGGGACGCTGGTTCGTGGTTGGGTGGGTGGTCGGTGTGCCGAAGCTGTAGTGTATGTCGGCAATCTTGCTGTGAAAAAATGATGCAAGTGAGTCGCAGAGGTCTTGCGAGGGTGTGATGTAGTTGTTGCAGGCACTGGGGTTGGAGAGCTCTTTGACGATGCTGAAGAGTTCCTTGCTGTTATGAGTGTTGTTGTCCAGTCATTCTCTGAATGCTGTCTTCTTGGTGGTGCAGATCAATTGGTGGTGTTTGCGGGTAGCGTCCTTGAGGGCTGTCATGTTCTCTGCTGTCTGGTCAATAGTGACAAGGCTTCCTATTCTATAAGAAAGGAATTTCTCAATACTGTGCCAAAAAGAGGCCAAGGCTGGGCACTCTTTAAAAATATGAATGTCGGAGGCCGAGGCCAATCCACATTTCTTACAGCATACAGGCAACTCTTTATTGATTTTGGCGAGTCTCAATGGGGTAAAGTAAGCCCTATGAACAGTGAACAGATGGTTCCTTTTTAACCAAACCGGTTTTAAAATTTCGTATAAGATTTTAAACGAACTCTGCCACAATGTATCACAGTCTTGAACGGGTATAAAACTTCCCCATAGTTCGTCGGTAAGTTTAAAGTCACCGTCCGCCTCCTCCATGACAGCCTGGTACCAGGGGAGACTTCCTTCCTTTCATCTTGGGATCTGGTCACAAGCTGGTGTTCCAGGTGATTGCTTCCACCTAATAAGCTACCATAAGTTGTTTGTAGGTGTGACTGAACCCAACTTGCCAGCTGGAGATATTCAAATTTAGAAAGGCCAGCCGCAAACCTTTCCCTAAATTGTTCCCATGTAACTAAGGTGCCATCTGAGATCAGGTCCCCCCACACTACAAGCAAGACCGACTTCCCTCAAAGGGGTTGCCAATCTATCCCTCAGACATTCTGGGCCGCTGGGGGAATCCCATAGGGGAGCTAAGCTAGAGAAATATTCAAGAGTGACTGACCTCCTCAATTCAGCCCATGTTTTACCAAGGCCCTGCAAAACCTTGAGCCTAACTTTATTTTTAAACTTAGGATCGCCATATTTAAACAGAAAGCCCTCCACTAAAAAGTGTGCACCCTGAAGCTTAGCTAAAAACATACCACCTGCTCCTGTATTGACCGGCATTTTCAGAAGCATGCGTGCATGAGAGTTGGAAGGCCCAAGCATAACACTGAATATCTGGCAAAGCCAGACCTCCCTTCACCCTCCTGCGCTTAGCTTTTTCCAAGCTATCCTGGAGAGTTTATTTCTCCAGAAAAACGAGTTGATATCCCTCTTAATTTTATGAATTTTTTATTTCTCAAAATGGAGGGGGATACTATTAAAGAAAAAAGTAATTTTCGGGAGTGTTGAAATTTTTACTAAATTAACTCTGCCAATAATGGAAAGAGGGAGCGAAGCCCATGATTTCATTAACTTCACGCACTCTTTTGCCAGGGTGGTCAAATTAGTTTCGGCTATTTTAGCAATATCTTGGAGGATATTTACCCCCAGGTATCTCATTCTAGGGCTTATCGGGTGCTGCTGTTAATGATTTGCCTCCTGATTCCAGACCATATCCTCTGTCTTTGCAGCATTAATTTCGTAGCCTGAGACTAGTCCAAACTACTGGGCTTGGCTAATAACTGCTGGAAAGGCTGTGTCTAAATTAGGTGTAAAAATTAAAATATTGTCAGCATAGAGGGTTACCTTCCTCTCCCACTCCCCATATTTCAAAGCCTGGATGTTAGAGTCCTCTCTGAGCCGTTGAGCGAATGGCTCAATGTATAAATCAAAAAGGAGAGGGTAGAGTAGGCAGCCCTGTCTGGTCCCCCTAGATATATTAAAAGGACCAGTGAAGTTGCCATTCACAAGAGGTCTAGCCGCTGGTCTCCGGTAGATGGACTGTTTGGTACGGCAAAATTTCTTGCCAAGATTGAATTTTTCCAAGACCTCCGACAGGTATATCCAATTCACCCTGTCGAAGGCCTTAGTGGCATCCAATGTCATAGCTGCTAGGGGAATAGAGTATGTGGAGGCCAGGTCAATCGCTCCAATTAGATCGTATGTAAGGTGCAAAAGCTGGCGACCCTTTACGAAACCCTTCTGGTCTGAATGCAAAATATCTCCTGCCACTATACTCAATCTCCCTGCCAATATAGAGGTAAAAATGTTATAGCCAGCGTTCAGGAGAGATATGGGTCTACAAGACCCACAATTAGATGCCACTTTCCCTGGCTTCAGGATCAGGACTATAGTAGTGTTGTTCCATGAATCTGTCGGATTGAGTCCTTCTTGCGAAATTTTATTTAAGAGGTTCTTCATAGTGGGGACTACCTGGTTGCTTATTATTCTGTACATTTCGGCAGGAAGCTCATCCGGACCCGCAGCCTTTCCGTTCTTGCCATCAGAGATAGCATCTATAACCTCAGCAAATGAAAAGGCCCTGTCTAGAGTGTTGCTGTTGTTTTAATTTAAGGGGGGGGAGGGATACCTCCAAGCCACCTCTGTGCACTATGGCTATCTACACTGCCATCCTCCCGATAAGTAGATTGAAAAATGTCTGAAAAGCATCACAAATTTCCTCGTCAGTAGTTAAAGTGCCATTCTCATTTTTGATCTCCTTGATATAACTCCTCGCTCGGTCAAATTTACTCTTCCATGCAAGGAGTTTTCCCTCTCCTTCTCCGTACTCAAAGTGGGAGATCTTACTGGCTTCCCATCTTCGAGTAAGCCTCGTATTTTCGTGCTTAGCTTTTAATCTGCTGACCTTATCTTGCTTCTCTTGCAAAATTTCAGGGGATGCTCTACTCGAGAGATCTACCTCTTTGTCTTTCAGCCTGTTTTCAATATTCGTGATCTCTTCTTTATATTTTTTATTTCTATAACAAGACCTACTGGTGATTTGGCCTCGCAGAAAGGATTTTAGAGAGTCCCAAACTGAAGTTATTTAGGCTGTGCCAATGTTCAGCTCCAAGAACCATTCCACCTCTTGTGAAAGAAAAGAGACTTCCTCCTCCTCCAAAAGTATAGCTCGATTAAAGGACCAAGTCCTGATGGAACTAGAAACTGGGCATTTCAGAACTACAAGGACCCCACAATGATCTGAGAGGTGGAGTGCCAGGTATGAGATGTTCTGCACCTGGCCCCTTAATGAATAACTGACCAGAACAAAGTAGATTCTTGACTGGTGCCGATATTTATAATTTCGATATGACACCCCTAACTGCTCCCCTGATCTATCTCTCCAGATATCCGATGGGGTAAACTGTCTCATGGCCTTAAGCAAGTACTCCAAAGAATACTACAGCTCGGTTGGATGGAGATTTATCTAATGTGGGATTCAAGACGATATTAAAGTCGCCCGCCAGGACCATCGGTCCCGGGAAATCGAGTAGATGTGAGAAAATAGACTTCAGACGAGAGGGGTCATCGTGGTTTGGACCATGGTATCCGATTAAGATTAGCAAGGTCTCCATAATTACAAATTTTACAATGACCCATCTGCCATTTGAGTCTTTTATCTGAGATAATATATGAGCCCAGGCTGTTTTCTTATAAATAATTGATACCCCTCTGATGTTTGCTGACTGACTTGTGCTTACATGAGAACCTACCCAGCTTTGACACTTTAACAGAGAAATCCTCTCTTCTTCTAATAAATGGTTCCTAGAGGACAATGACCTGCTCTGAAGAGTCCCGTAAGTATTGTACAATCTTATCTCTTCTTGGTCTAGTGCGCAGGCCATTGATCCAGGAAAGAATCTGAAAAAATCTCATGGTGGCTCTAATTTCTGCTTAACCGCCAGGGTCAGTGCTTTAGGTACCAGTATCTGCACCCACACGCAAGTCCGCCCACTTCCAACGCCTTTATCGTTAGCTTTAAAGTTGGACAAATCATAAGTAGTGGAAACGAGGATTTTTAAAATGTTAATTCCCTGTTGCCCCCTCCCTCTACCCCTATGCCTCGACATTCTTCCCCTTCAACCATGGGGAACCCTACCCCCAGTCTTCCGGAATAGTGGTATCCAGTTTATTGCACCCCAGAGGTGTCCACCCCCTCCAGCCCAAGAAAGAATAAAACCAAAAGTACTCAGTAAAGAAAGTAAGAGCCTGACCTAGCCTGACCCAACTTGTTAACCAAGAGATGGGATGTGAAAAAGGAAGAAAAAAAGAGTGAGAAAACCTTATATTATACACACAATTATTATTTATTTGTTTTTTATTCATATTGTTTTTATCTGTGTGTTTTTTTTTACTTCCCCTTTGTTTGTTTTTTCCCCTCTTTTTTTATTTTTATTCTTTTACATTTTCTGCTCCACCTTAATCTTGCTACACAAAAGACTATTTATGATGCTTATATTTATTTTTTAGAGGCAAGCTGTGAAAAGGGACCTGAGGGAACTGGAGGAAAGGCTGGAAATGATTATATATACATATCACCAACCGGATCACTGATTCTTGCTCGTTTGCATGTTAGCAAGTAATTCCTCTGCCACCTGCACTGATCTCACTTTGTGCATTTTGTTCTTAAACATAATCTTCAAAGAGGCAGGGAATTCAAGTTGAGCTACAGCTCCTACCTTCTTAAAGTCCTCCAGCTTTCTACCCAGCTCCCATTGCCTATCCAGCCTTGTTCTGGCCAGGTCTGATCTAATCTGGAATGAGAACTCCTTACCCTTCAGTGACTCATATATAAGAGATAGGTTAAGCATCTACTCTTTCAATGAATAGGTATGGAAGTTTATAAGGGTCTTTCTTGGTTTAGGACTAATCAAATTTCTTCTGAAGGAATCTTTGTGAATTCTCTGGATATCCCTACCCAGTTCGTCTTCTGAAATCTCTAAATCAAGCGAATATTTTAAGAGCGTGATCATGAAGGACTTAAGATTTTCGCCTTCGTTCCCCTTGGATCATTCACTATTCGCAGGTTATTCCAGCGAGTTATTTTCCAATGCATCCAGCATGTCTCGCATGACCCTCTCATCTCTTTTAAGAGTGACTAGATCTGCTTTCAAGACATCGAGCTGATCTGTTAATGCCCCCACATTAGATTCTAGTGTCTCTGTCCTGGTGTTTAAAAGGTCCACTTTCTTATCCAGCAACTCGCAAAAGCTCCTGATCTCACCTTGGTTTGCAGCTGAGACCTTAAACCCTTTTTTCATATCTGCTGATAATGAGGCCAGAAGGAGCTCCAGCGAAGAGATCGAGTGTACCTCCGGATTTGGAGCCATCGCTCCGCTGTCTGAACCTCCTGCCTCCAGAGCCAGTCCCTTGGTTAGGTCCTTGGGGATTGCCTGGGGTTCAACTTGAAGGGCCTGACCCTCTAACTCCATCTGGTTATCTCTCCACTCCAAAGCAAGGCTTTCAGTATCAGTTAGATCCGGCTCTCCAGCAAGTGATGAACCTCCTGGTTTTGTCTTTTCTGCTATTGAAGCTTCTGGGTTAGCCAACCCCCTTATAGATTCAGTTGTTTCCCCTTTCCAGAACTTTCCAGCGTCTCTCTGTCTCACAAGACACAAAACCTCCGGGAAGACTTTAAACTAAGATCTTAAAGGAAGGGAACTGGTAATCTTGAGCTTAGCTTCTGAAGGAGTGTTTTTAAACCTGCCCAATTTTGTATTCCTTTTTTGATTTCCCCAGATAAAAGGTTGAGGTGCATTTTATTGCGGTCTTCGTCTTTGCGCTTCGACTTCTGCTGCCATGGCCCTCCTTTATACTGTTGTTCATGCTTTTTTTGAGACTATCCGTACTTGCATCCAGACTGGCCTCTAGGCTATTCTGATATACCATCTTAATATCCTTCCCAGTAGATTTTATTTTTGCAAGGCTTCCCCCTCCACGTTTTTTCTCTTTCCTGGTAGACCTACTGTGACCCTGGGCAGATGCAGAGGCTAAAGTGGGGGAATTAGTAGCAACTGCGGCGCATCCTACCTGAATCTGGGGCCCCCTGCAATTCAACAAACCACCACAAGCCTGGGGCTGCTCCTCCGTGCTCCCCTGCAGCGATGCTCTTACGTCTCCGGCATCTTCCTCCTTACTGCACTTATCGAGTCCCCCAACGCTCTGCAGCTTGGGCGGTATACTGTAGGTGCTACCCCTTCCTCTGGTTACCTGTAAGAGACCATGGGCCACTGCTCTCTGGCTTCTCCTCAGCTCTAGCGCTGCCATCTCCAACTGTGTTAAGCAGGGAGTAGCAAAACCCGGGCCAGGACCAGGAGCTCTGCCAAAACCGCCACACATCCGCACAAAGCTAGCACGAAGACGGGAAGAAATTGAAAAGAGAAAGGAGCCGAAGCCTAAACAGGCTGCTCCAAGGCTGCCCGAGTACGGGCAGAAACAATCCCAGCACAGCGATCAGCCCACAAGAGTATCCTCGGTACTCCGTAGAGAACACGCGTTCACCATGCGTGAAGGTAGGCGGAACCTCCGGGTGTAGCGGCAGCTCAGCTAGCTGCCGCCATGTTCTCCCCAATCGCCCATGTTTTTCATAGATAGGATTTCAGCTACTTAGGCTCTGTTGTTGCATAAGCAACATATGAGGTGCTCCACCCTGCAGACTCTACTTCAGATCAGAGGGACGTTTAGCATCATATTGTTCCCCTTGGAAGCTGAGTTATGATTAGTACTTCACAGTAATCCTCTGGCTCGCCGTGGGATCCACTTCCACCTAAGGTGCACAAGACCTACCTACTGTTAGACTCTAGGACACCTTGCATGATTATTGATGCCTCATTATCCACCTGCTCTAAACCAGACTCTTAGAAATTATCCTGTGTCACTCCTTTATTGAAAAGCCTCTTTGGACCCTAGAAACATACCCAAATTTCCTAGGAGTATTCCCAAATACCACTGTAAAACCCTGGGTGGAGGAAATTTCTCTGTTGATTTTGCTTCTAAGGGCACCTTGTCACCCCTCCATCTCCATCAATAGTCCAATATGTGGAACTTTAGGAAATTATTGAAAATGTGCTTCCATCTTACATTAGCCATAGTTTAAGTCTTTCTAGCCTTGCCCTGACATTTTTCTTTAAGGGAAAGGATACCCTTTACCGGTTGAAAGTTATGCTAGATAAAGCACTAACCCAACATAGGAGGGGAAGCTCGATTGCCTACTTTGTCTCTAGAGCACCTACAATTCCCCATTAACAAGATTGGTGCTCATAAATTCTTGCATCCATCCTCAAATTAATATATATATTCATATTCTGCATAGGACTCTGTTTAAGGATTAATGGAAACGCACCTGCCTGTTTTTAAAAAATAAATACATTTTGTAGGCCTAAAATTTTGCCTAACCTTTGCTAAGTGCCATATACTAATAGAGAGAGCCAAGCAAAGCCAAGGGAGAGTAGACGACTGCAAGTGTCAACCAGAAAGTCAATAGGAGATATTGCAAAAAAACTAAGATGAAAACTAGGATGAAAAGCAGCTCAAATATTTTGTCATAATAGATAAAGAAAATACAATCCCAGTGTAGGTTTAGGTTAAATAATGATGTAATGGATGTGAGACCTGCCTCTAAAGCATTTGAATGGAAATAACCAAAGTAAAATACTAATCAAATCTAGTTTTATAACCAAGCTTCTCCCTTTGAAGTGGCGGCTCTCCAAAGGCGGCAAGGGTAAGCAGCGAGGAAATACTGGTGAAAGAGGGGTGCAACTCAGATATTGCATGACACAAGTAATTACTCTCTATAAAAGCACTATCCATTCAGAGCTATTTCTTTCAAAATGAGACTCTTTCAAATTTGATTAACAGATTAGGCTGTAGTTGGCATGTGACATCAGGCCCACCAATATAATATTACAGAACACCAGTTACTAGAAGGGGGGGCGATAAATAAGAGCCCTCGAGAGGGTACATTTAGGGGAGAAGACAATTGAAAAGAGTAAAGCTTCACAATTAGGAATCTGTAGGTCCTTAATATTATATTTGTAGTTCTTTTTATAAATGATAGCAATGCCTCCCCCTAAGCTATGTGGTCTGTTTATCCCTAGAAGGGCACATTTGGAGGAAGGGCAGAAATTATATCAGGTGAGAGCCATCTTGGAGCCTGGTTTCTGTTACAAAAAGCACGTCAGGGTCAGCATCAAGGAAAACGTTCAATAAATGTACCTGATTCTTTCGGAGGAAGCGACAATTTAAACGAATATATTTAAGCTTTTTTGGCTGCCCCCCCAGTCTTAGGCAGAGAGGAAATCTCTTCCGCAATGGAGGTTGAAACAGATTCAGGCAAGGAATTACCAGCCTAAACTGACAGTGCGTACAATAAAATTGGGGTATTTTGGGATTAGGAGCCTTGCAGAATGTATTCAGTGTGGGCCTGAGATTATGAAGGCCCTGTGGGGTGTATACACTAGGGGCTATGTGATAGGGCGGAAATGAAATTCACAACATGACCTCTGCCTTCTGCTCAATTGGCACTACAGCCATGCTGGACCAGGGCAAGAGGCAGAATAAAAGCAAAAACAGCATTGGAGAGAACAGGCAAAAAGCATGATTTAAAATTGTGTGCAGTAAAACTGTTAAAAACAGCGGAAAGTCACACCGGGAATGAAGGTGAGTTCATGCGGCATCAGCAGCCCTGTCCTAGTCTTAGGAATCTGAATTACTAGGTCGGCAGAGAGGTTTCTAGAACTGAATCTAAATCCGCATCTGGAGAAATTAGGCAGAGATGTGAAAAACTGGCGGAAGCTACTGGTCTCACTTATGGGAAGAGCTGTCTTGTTTAAAATAATGGCCCTCCCCTGTTTACTAGATGTACTCCAGAATACTCCATATCAAATCCAGACCGCAGTATTTCGAACAATTGATGCAGACATATGCACCCTGTTGTGGGCGGGGGGGGGGGGGAAGCCCCCGAATTGCTCTGCGAAAGCTGCAAAGGGCAGTATATGAGGGGGGACTGGCGGTGCCTGACGTCCGGTGTTGCTATCTGGCGGCTCAGCTTGTGAACGTGAACAATTGGGTATTTGAACCGTTCGAGGAACCAGCCTATAGGGTAGACCGTCACTCACTGGGTCCTGGGGGATAGCCTGCTGCATTGTAGAAGCAGGGCCGGCTCTAGGCTCATGGTGGCCCTGGGCAGGGAGCGTAGGTAGGGGGCCCGGAAGAGGTGGTCCGGGCGGGGCGGAGCGCGCAGGCCAGTAAAGAGGGGAGGGGGTCAGGGTGTTTAGTAGTGGAACAGAGCCGGAGGCCGCCAAATCCCTGCCAGGGGCCACCACGCAAATATGTATCCATCCTCAGAGGATTAATATATTAAGGATATATATTGGCGTGGTGGCCCCTGTGGTTTGGTGGCCCTGTGCAGGTGCACAGTTTGCACATGCCTAGAGCCGGCCCTGGTAGAAGGGTGGACTTAAGATGCAGCTGCCGGCGTATACAATGACATTCATTCAGGCATGGCGAATAGCCACAAAACTCAGAAGCCCACAGCTGGTGCTAATGAATATAAGAGATGCTGAATACCAAGGCTGTGTAGTCTTTGATCCCACCTCATAGTTTCTCTTTTATCCATCACCGGACATTCCCTGCTCCTTTCTAGCACCGTTTCAAATTCTTCTGCATCCCTCCTTTATCTTTGTAACAGTTTTTCTGTCTTTCTCCTCCTCTCCATCCTTTTTTTCTCCATCTGGCTCAAAGTTTGATAAGTAAAGATATGTGACTGTGGGCCTCACCTGCAACCACCTGCTAAAATTAAGTACTGTATGTGTCACATTTGCTCACAGCTAATAACATAAACTATGTATAATCAGTGTATTTTTAAAAGCCACTTTTTATTTTAGCAAATATTTCAGGTCTCATTTATAAAAACAATGCTGCAGGTCATTTTGCTGCAGCGAGCTACGTCACTTTAAAAGCGCAGGTACGTGTTGTATTAGCAACAAGATGACGCATCATTGTGCTTTCCCCTGCACTGTTGCACAATTGGCTGCCATGCACCAATGCAGGCACCTTTGTATCATGTGGTAAGGGTGCCTGCATTTCAGGATGATTGTTTTTTGTGCAGGAAGGCACACCCTCCTGCACAAAAACAATAACTGATGGCATTTATCTATTTCTATGTGTGGCACAGAATGGAGAAAAAATAAGTATTTCTCCTTGTTAAGCGACTCCTACACCTAACCTGGGGAGTCTTAGGATTCTGATGCATTTCCAGCTCTACAAAACATTGTAAAGCTGGGAATGTTTCAGGTTCCATGGATGTTGCGTGGGAATACCAACAGCAAAACACATGGAACGCCCCTTTCACACAGAGTAGGGCCTATATTTAGAAGGCCATGAAAAGTCAAGCAGGGTGACTTTATGTGGACTTGTAAATATGGGCAGGCACATTGTGCGCTGGTGCGCCGCACCGGCAGTGCAATGGCCTTGTAAATGAGGCCCTTCAGTTTTAACATAGCATAAGTATATGGACCACACACTTTCAGGCACTGCCGACTTCACTTACCTTATGGCAATCACTGGCACCAATCCATGCACTGTCGTATATCAGCTCCTGAATAAAACGGTTTTCTTCCAGTGAGTGCACAGAAGCAAGATGGCCAGTAGGTGTAAGGCTCTGGCAATAGATCTGAGGAAACAGATGTTACTCATAGCATGTGGAAGAGATACAAAAAGCAATCTTGAAAAGTGCTTTTCGCCATAAGAGACGCAGACTACAGTCATGACAAGTATTTCAATTAAAGAGGGACACAGATTGTAAATCAGCCAGGAGAAACCTACTGTGATATGTGGAGGCACAGTGAATGAGGGATTGCAAACCTACATTCTCAAATACTGTGAGAGGTGCAAAATTCAAGTATACAAACTAACTCTCATTTAGAGTGGTAGACTGATCAGAACAACAAAGTACCAATTGCGGAACCCAGTCTACCACAATCATAGGAACATCAGACGAGGCACAACAGTAGCATCTTTGAGGCAGTTTGGCATGTGAAACTAACCAAAGTATGATGGCCCCCAAAATATTTCTGGTCCAGGGCCACATAAATCCTCAAGATGACACTGTTTCTTACCTCTAATAAATCACAAAGCATGAGACACAGAGAGGAGAAAAATCGAAAGCAAGATCATGCCTGAAGGGTAGGCTACTTAAGAAGTAGTGCGACTGACTTCTAGTGGCTTGCAGTAACGTGGAGGTGGGTTTAGCTGGGCGCTGGGGAGAAGAAACCTCAACCAGAAAAGATGCACTAGGAAAGATCTGTCAAGTACACGTGGCAAAAGATCTGCATTAGGAGGATGGAGAAAGAAATATTCATGAAGAAACTACAAACTTTCCAGCTCACAGGCCTACTTGTGATGCTTAAATGTGTACTTCAAGTCTAAAGGCGGACTTCCAAAATACAGGCCTCTGCTGTGCTTGACTTTTGATTTCTGACCTCTTGTTTATAATTGATCACAAAGTTTAACTCTGTTCCTCGCTGGTCAATTGTGCATTGAATTGGTTTCATTTTTAATATTATTGGAGGTATTTCCTTCTACAATACTGAAAGACAAACCAATCACTGCTTCTCAATCCTTCAGCAAACTCTTATTAATCTTGGGTTCTCTGGCAGAGTTGTTCATATCTGACAGGATCCTGTGCTGCCTTTTGTTTCCAAGAGCAGGAGATTTAGCATTGGTGTGCCATAAGGCTAAAAGCTTTTGCTTTCATCGTGCAATCTGTTAACGGGGCATTTGGCTTCCTTACTTTGCTACGTTGGAGTATATTTATATGTGTATGTTGATGACTCGGTTACTTACCAGTAATATTCATTATTACTAGTCCTAGTCTTCCTCAAAATAGTTCTTACCAACGAGCACTTCATGCCTCACCCACAGAATTCACCCATAACAAAAATAAACAAACTTTGCCTCAAGCAATATGGCTCCAGAGAAAGTGGATAATCTATTACCTATAATAGAGAAGCTAAATGACATACATTCCTGACATGCCAAGCAATGTTATGTATCACAACTTTTTTTCCTCCTCCTTCCAGGGAGAAGAGGAGGGAACCAAAGATTCAGGTGATGAAGACCATGACTCGGGGTAATCAAGATTACTGGTAAGTAGCCGAGTCATTACCTACCTCATCCGTCTTCCTCATCCCAGTCCATTTCAGTGATTGTATACCAAAGCTGCAAAAACAGAACTGATACTATGCCACTAGAAGTAATGCAACTCCCAAGTGATGTGCTAAATGAACGAATTCAAACTTTTAATGAACTGAAGACAAAACAGCTGTCCCAAATTCCAAAGAAAACTCCTCCCCATTCTCAATCTGAAGTGAGTAATAAAGTTGTAAAGGAAAGTCCAAACTGTAGCAGCACAAATATCTTTTAAAGAGGCGACCCTGGTAGCTGCCCAAGAGGAGGACATCCATCAAGTGTAGCATTACTCTATGTTGCGAGGAAGGCCAACTTCAGAATTCTGATAGGGTAGAAAAATTACCATCTGTTTCCATTGATTTAAAGTCAAAGCTGTAGGGCGCTGTTACTTGTCGGATTAGCCTTAAGTAACAAATTTCACCTTTCTAAAAGAGGAAGTACTTTCAATATAGATAGGAATGGCTCTATAAAGCCATATAGTGTGAAAAAGACTCTCTTTCTCAGTAGAGGTACATGGAAAATGGATGGTAGCACCAAATCATGGGACAAATGAAAAGCAGAAGGTGCCTTGGGAAAAAAGTAAGGATCTGAGTATAACACCACCTTGTCATGAAAGAACTTTAAAAATGTAATGTGACAAAACAAATATCCAATTTCTCCTAATCTGCTGACAGATGTAATGGCCACCAGTAAAATTAGCTCAAGAGTTTCGAATTTTAGAGAATCAGTAAACCACAGTTCAAACAGAGGAGACTGTAGGCTCCTCAGAACGAGAGGCAAATCCCAAGGCGGGACGGGAAAATAGATAATCGGTCTCCTTAAATGAAAACTCCTCTGCAGACAAAAAGCCAAAGGGTGGAAGTAGGTAACAGAAGGACCTCTAATGTACTTAATCGCTATTCAATGGCTACATAACGAGGAGACAGACAACCCCAACAGAAAACCATCCATGAGAAATTTTAGTATCTTACCCCCTCACAAAAATCTGGAAGATACCCCCTTGGACAACACCGTTTGTAAACGATTACATTCTTTTCTGGAGTCATGGGTCGAAAGAGCAATTTCTGAGGAACGGACTAATTCCTCCAATCTCCTCCTCTCAATATTGACCCCTATGGAGCGACAGATTTGAGATTTCATTGGAAAAAGAGATCATCTGAAAGGAGAATGATCAACTGGAAATAACCAGGTAGGAAGAATCGATAGATGATGCTATAAGGGGAAACAGGGTTGGCAGGTCCAGAAGTGAACAACCAGCCGCAGAAACTTGCTGATCAGAGAAATAGGTAGAAGGGTGACGAAAAGCCTTTGGGTCACCTGAAGCTCATTGTGCCCACCCCTCATACTTGCTGGTTTGGCAGAAGGAAGCAAAAGCTGGGAAGAAGAGCATCCTGGGGAGATGCAAACAGGTCATGCCATAGGGCACCAAACTGAATTATAATCTCATAAAATATCTTGGGGCAGAGAGAAATCAATACTGAGGAGGGGAATAACCAACTCACCTGATCTGCACACCCATTCTCCCTCCCGTACAGAAAAATTGCTGTCAGAGACAAAGGATTGTTCTCTGCTCAAATACCAATCTGTTCTGCCAGAAATGCTAATGAGGGAACACTGATACTCTGGAAACGGTTCACATGGGCCCTTGAGAACTGATTGTCTGTTCTGATCAGGACTACTGTGCCCCTGATCCGAGGGGAAAAACTCAGTAGGGCTTTGTAGGCAGCTGAAAACTCTTTCCAGTTAGAAGATGTCATGGACTCCGCTGAGGTAAGAAAGACCCTGGGCGAATTATTTCTGCAGTATTGCTTCCCAACTGAGAGCACTTGCATCAGTTGTGATTGACTGTGGAAGGGGACCATCCAACAGTACTCCTTTCAATGGATTTGATGGATTGGGCCTAAGCATGGGCGGAAAATCCGTTTCGCTCGCGGATTTTGCGGATTTTCGGTAAATTCGCAATCCGCGAGATTCGCGAATCTCCCGCAAAATCCGCAAATCCGCGAGCAGCGGATTTTGCTCGCACTGCTTGCACTGTTCGCGTGAGTTCGCGGCTTTCTAGTACAACTTCGCGCCCCGCGAATAAGTGCAAAATTGCAGAAATACGATCTTAGCAAAACTGAAACTACTTACCAGGTTCAAAAGTTCAGGCTCATCAATAGTAGCCATTTCCTGTAGTGCTTCCTGAGGGGCCCCTCCAGAGTTCAGTTGCCAGTTGCAACTATTATGTGACCCTGCTCTGAACCTCAGAATAGTTACACATATGCCACAAAGGTCCTGAATTACAGCTAAGGGAGACAAGCAGGAGCCAGGCTGGAGGTTCAAATCCATTAATCAGCCCCTAATTCATTATTGTCAGTTGGGGCAGGGTAGGTGTTGTAACTAATTTTGCAACAATGAAAGCACTTAGCAAGTTCAAAAGATCACTAATCAGGAAGCACCAAGGAAGCAGGTGCCAGCTAAACAAAATATTCTGTGACACATTAATCAGCCCCAAATTAATTCAGGTCACTTGAGGCAGGGAAGGTGTGCTTGCGTTGCCACAATAATGTACACTGCTGGACAACCAGAGGGTGCTGTGATGAAACAGAGGGTGGCATGGGTGGGCCAGAGGGTGGCATGAGTAGTCAGAGAGTGGCAGTGGTGACAGAGAGTGGCAGTGATGAAGAAGAGTGTCCCAAACAGGCTGGACACGTAGAAACAACAAGTTCGCGAAACTTGCGACCCGACAGGTAAGTTCGCAATTTGCGACATTGTACAAAACCCTCGCGAACTGGCAGAAACCCGCGCAAACACACAAAAAAAAATCCGCAAATTCGCGAGAATTCGCGGATTTTGCGGATTGCGAGTTCGCAAATCCGCAAAATTTGCGAATGCGAGATTCGCAAAATTCGCCCATGCTTAATTGGGCCACCATTGCAGTTTCAGAGAAATTGGACCAAGGATAGGGACCAAAAAGTCATAGTTCTGAGACATTAGGTTCCAAAACGAAAGAAAGTAATAAGCAGAAATACATTTGCCCCATTTGGGCAGGAGATAGTCTGCTGGTTGCCCTCTGCCCCCTCCCACCCCCCCCCAGACGTGGGCAGGGGGGCTGGAGTGGTGCTCACAGCTTTTTTGTTTGCTTAGGGTACCAGTGTTCGGGTCTCGTGCTCAAGATCAGCGTTGCCTCAGTACCTGTGAAGATGGGGCCGCTGGGGACAGGAGCTAAAATGAGGAGGAAACCTTGTGCACACACCATCCCAGCAAATAATAAATTAATTCTCGTGCCAGCTTTTGGACGCTTGCCCATCCCAGGAGTAGAATCCAGTAGGGTGGCACCACACCACATACACTGCTGCTTGAAAAAATGTCACAGGTTGCTAACCTTAAAAAGGTCATAGCTTGGACCCCATTTGCCCAATCTTGGGCTCATTGTATTCCTGGTGGTGAGCTCTAGCTTCCAGGAGCAGTTATAGGAGACCTCTTCACTTCCAATGTAGTGTATTAAGCAAGGAATTGGTTCTACTGGCTCCCTGCACCAGCTCTCCACCTGATCTTTGTCTCTGTGTGTAAAAGTTCTGATCTTTTCCCCCAACTGGTCTTTATGGGCTACAGGGGTGCCAGCCTCACTAGACCTTCGAGGGACACACTGGTCCTAGAGTCAACTGGGGGCAGACTCCTTAGTCCTTTTAGAAATCAGGGTTTTTTTTCTTCGAGTTGCCCATGGCTGCCCCAGTACCAGGGTCCTGCAGCGAAAAGCACAAAAGCACCTACAGCGTTTTCTCTCTCTTGTGCAAGGGTTTTGAAAAGGGACTAGTAGATTCAGGAAGTTAGGCACCACTGGTCAATCACCTCTCCATCCGTGTCCTAACTCTCCTGCACAGGACACTTGAAGATGGCATCATCCAGGAGTCACTGGTCACATCTGCTCTTGGGGCCTCCACTTCACTCCTCACTGACATCACTGTCAGGGCCTTTCTCAACAAAATGTCAAAGAGGAGCCCCTTCCTGTGTTGGTTCCAGCTGTCCAGCCCTATTACAGTGTCATAGGTAATCAACAGATGTAGAATTTCATCCTAACCTCTTCCTCCTCAAGAGCTGAGGAAGCACTGTTAATTACTCATTTTGTGTGAGGTATGGTCTTTGGTCCCTCTACTGGGGAGAAATGTAATTAACTTGGCACAGCACGGTGACAAAAACCCTTTGCTCCGATACTGAGCTGAGCCAGAGAAACATGACAACTCTGGATGACCCATATGATGTACATGTTTTGTCTTGGGATCTGCTAATTTGAACTGGGCGTGCCTTTTCAACCCCAGTTTCATATGACACAAGATGTTGTAGGCCTAAGGGAAGTGAAACTACACTCTTAAGGCAGATTTTCCCAAATGCATACAATAAAGTGTCACTGCAAACACAACAGTAAATCACACTGACTTTACCTATAAGTGTCCATTATCATTATATGGCCTATACCAGGTCAATATCTAAACCTGTAGAATCCACTATGCACCGGGCAACTTGTGCAAGGTTACTGGGCTGCGCACAACAGTAGTCTCACGTGCACAGCCTGGAAACGTGTGCACACATGTGTGCACATAGGTTCACATTTAACCAACCAAGCGTTCCATTCCCAACCTGTGTCGCAGCAGCAGTATCCCAAAAGGCAGACATTGGTGGTAAACATAAGCAGTCCATTTGCCATGTGATTACTGCAGCGACACACAGGTAGTGAGACTCGCCGACAATAAAAAGTCCAAAACTGGGTTATCCAAAAAGCCAAGAACTCATTTTGCAACAGGTAAATCTAACCAACCAGAGGAATTAAGGTTCCCCACCAAAGGTGTAAGAGCCTTAGTAGAAACCCCTCAGAGCAGAACATTGAAACACAGGTTTGAAAGTGCTGACCCAGTGCAAAGAATGTTCGATACTTCTATGCCGACAGCTTCAATGCCACGACCGACCCTACAACCACTGAGACCTCCACCCCCACGACCACCATCCGCACCAACTGACTGCTCTCCTGGATCAACATCCCTGATGATGACACCATCAAGATCATGACCACCATCCACTCTGAATCTCTGTCAGACCCATGCCCACACCACATCTTCAACAAAGCCAGCACATCCATCGCACCCCATCTCCGGAAAGTCATCAACACCTCCTTCGAGACAGCAAACTTCCCGGAGAGCTGGAAGCATGCCAAGATCAACGCCTTACTCAAGTACCCAAAGGCAGACCCCAAGGACCTCAAGAACTTCCATCCCATCTCCTTGCTCCTGTTCCTGACAAAGGTCATCGAGAAGACCGTCAACGAACAACTGATCGGCTACCTCGAGGAGAACAACATCCTGGACCCTTCCCAGTCCGGGTTCCGCAGCAACCACAGCACCGAGACTGCCCTCATCGCCGCCACCAATGACATCAAGTCCCTGCTGGACAACGGAGAAGCGGCAGCCCTCATCCTCCTCGACCTGTCAGATGCCATTGACACGGTCTGCCACCACACACTACAAACACGCCTCCAGAATGCCGGGATCCAAGAGAAGGCCCTGGACTGGACCACCTCCTTCCTCTCAGGCAGAACACAGAGCATCCGCCTTCCCTCTTTCTGCTTCGAAGCCATTGAGATCATCTGCGGCGTACCCCAGGGCTCATCCCTTAGCCCAACTCTGTTTAACATCTACATGGCACCGCTCGCCCACGTCTCCCGTCAGCATGACCTCAACATCATCTCCTACGCAGATGACACCCAGCTGATCCTCTCCCTCACCAAGGCCCCCACACCGCCAAAACCAACCTTCACGAAGGAATGAAGGCCGTCACTGCATGGATGAGGAACAGCCGACTGAAGCTGAACTTGGACAAGACGGAGGTCCTCATCCTCAGGTCCACCCATTCGGCCTGGGACGACTTCTGGTGGCCGACCGCACTGGGAAACACTCCAGCCCCCACCGACCACGCACGCAACCTAGGGGTCATCCTCGATTCCACCCTCTCCATGATTAAACAGGTCAATGCCATCTCCTCCTCCTGCTTCAACACCCTAGGCATGCTCCGCAGGATCTACAAGTGGATCCCCACTAAAACGAGAAGAACGGTCACCCAGGCCCTCGTCAGCAGCAGGTTGGACTACGGAAACGCTCTCAACGCAGGAGCCTCGGCCAAACTCCTGAGACGGCTCCAAAGCATCCAGAACGCCTCTGCACACCTGATCCTTGACATCCCTCGCAGCAGCCACATCACACTCCACCTGAGAGACCTGCACTGGCTCCCGGTCAACAAGAGGATAACCTTCAAGCTCCTCACCCACGCACACAAGACATTCCACAACACCGGACCAACGTACCTCAACAGACGACTCAGCTTCTGCACCCCCATCCGCCAGCTCCGCTCCACCGACCTCGCCCTCCCAACAGTCCCCCGCTTCCGAAGAGTGACCTCCAGTGGCAGATCGTTCTCCCACCTTGCCACCAAGACCTGGAACACCCTCCCCATCCACCTACAGCAGACCCAAGACCTGCTGACCTTAAGAAAACTGCTCAAGACCTGGCTTATCAAGCAGTATCAGCATTCCCCACCCCAGCACCTTGAGACCCTCACGGGTGAGAAGTGTGCTTTACAAATTAAATGAATGATTGATTAATTGATTGATTGGTTCAAGAACTAATCAGGACCTCCCTCCTCCTCTAAGAACGTTTAGTTTACAAAAGCTAAGTGTAACAAAACAGAGATGAAAATAGTGAAGGTTCTGTTCACACAACGATTTTAAAAATGTGCATGAAATTAAGATATTAGTTGCAGGGGTGAGTACCCACCTCAGATTATACCCACAACCATTATCAGACCTTAAAGTCTTTAAGTGTTCCCTATACCACGGTCGATCCCAACCCGACTTTTAGCAGTCGAGGTGAGCCCTATGATGAAGCATGTCACTATTAGAGTGAGAGAGGGCTATTTAAAGAAAAGGGTCTCTTTCCTTTCCCACCGGTAGTAATGGGTTGGACATATTTAATTTGTTGATTTTGTGAACTTTGTTCAGGAGAGGATCACCACTATACCCATAGGAACCCCCCCACCCAATTTTGATCACTCTTTCGTTGCGTGTAGGTGAGTAGCCCAGGAAAAATAGAAAATGCAAAGATTGCAGAGAGCACTCCAAGATGCTTAAAACCTATCCACTGTAAGACATGTGCCTGTCTGTGGATAAGAGCATACGAGATATTGATACCACATTGATCAAATGGTATACCGGAAATGTGCAATACAATATTCTGCCTTTCTTAGAGAGCAAAAGGAAGAAATGATAATGGAATGCTGAACAATGCAAGCATTCACCCCCAGCCACTAAGATCTGGGTTTAATCCATCGTTCTTTTGCTCTTCACACCACCCCAGTTTGGACCCAGCCATATGCAAATCAGTCTTGACCCTGTTCCTTATGGGAGCAGTCCAGCCCAAACTGTCAAGCCAGGTCCTCCCTGGAACAGAAACAACCATCCTGGGACTGGTTTCTGGTCACCACCCCTGATCAGCCAGGCTAGCTTTAATCCAGATGAGAAGTGAGCATGGGACCCACATCTTGGCATACCCTTCCCACTTAGGATGACGAATGCAAAAGGAACAAATGATGGGCGGAATGCTGAACACTGCACGCATTTATCCCCAGTCATAAAGATCTGGGTTTAATCCATAGTTCTTTTGTTCACCACACCACCCCAGTTTGGACCCAGCCATAAACAAATCAGTCTTGACCCATTCCTGTATGCTTGTTTCTGGTCCAGGAGAGACCTGGCTTGGCAGTTCAGGCTTGACTATTCCCATAAGGAACAGGGTCAAGACTGATTTCCATATGGCTGGGTCTGAACTGGGGTGGCGAAGTAAGATCAAGAATGATGATGGAATCAACCCAGATCTGTGACTGGGGGCGAGTGTCTGATAAGTTTCAGCACTCCTTCCATAATCTCCTTGTGTTTCCTATGTTCAAGATACTACAGGGTTTACCAGGCAGTTGGTGAAATAGATGCTGCGGAACTGGCATTGCGTGGGTTAGGGACCTCAAGTCTCATGGTGCAGGCCTGGCCACTAGATAATGCCATGTCTCATACCATAGCAAGAAGATATGTGGCTTTTCAGCCTGAGGTCACTAGGCCATGGGACATACGGGATATGTTCAGGTATTATCTTAATACAGAGGTAGGTTCTTGACTTACCATCCCAGAAGTGGATGGCTACAGGGGTACAGATTCATGAAGATATTACAAGATATCCCTGAGCCATGGGTTCATATAGATTAGTGTATATTACAGTATGGACCCCTACACTACACTGCAGAGATGAACATTTCCAAGTTCACTACTGATGTTAATTGTACCGTTAGTTTATGTGGTACAGTAGCATGCCCTGGTTGTTACTCTTAACTCGAAACACAATAAAAAGGATAAATATTAAGAGACAAAATTAGTAATAAACATAATTGATTAAGATAGTAAAAGTTTAATCAAGGAAGACACTAGAGGAAAGAAAACATCAGGGGGATCATTTAAAAAGAAGAAATAAGAGATGCATGGATAAATGAGGAAAATTAGGAAACAGATAAGGCAAGAGGGAAGTTTGAAAAATAAAAAAAAGTAAATTGAAAAAGGAGAAGACCAAGAGAGCATGATAAAGAAAAGAAAACTATTACAACTATTGCAGAAAGGCAGGCGTGCATTTTTTCCCCGGCCAGAGAAATTTGTGTCTTACCTCTGCTTCCACCCAAGTTTTACGAGTGGGAAAATACTTGTAGTAGACAGAGGATCTCATCGACCATCCATCTGGGAAGCTGGCTTGTCCTGTTAGAAGAATTGATATGATTCAAAGCATGTTTTTCTGACACAAATTGACTTTCAATTCATTCTAAAAACTTCACAGTCGTTAGTGTAAAAGATGTGGATCAGACTGTTACTTGGATTGAGAGGAGGTACTTTCCTACAATCAAACAACATTTTAGAAAGTAGTTACTATTTGTAGTTTACAAGCATCATTCACTGACTGTCGTAGCCTCACTGCACTTGTGGGTTTCTCGGTATGCAGACAGACGTTTTGTCATTGCGGGTTCCATAAAGGAGTGGGTTGTGTAACTTTTTCACCAAGGCCATGTGAGTGTGCTCCATCGGTTTGTATTTTAATTACAGTGTGTGTGTTTGTGTGTGTTTGTGTGTCATTGTCTCCCACACTCAGTGGACAAGTTAAGTGTTTATTCTTTTCTTAGTACCACTGTACTCCTTATCCTAATAATAATGGAACAGACGGACAAAGCCATTTTGAAATTGCAAACCCTGCATTTCTCAAAGTCGCATTGTTTGCTATTAAACTCATTTTGCAAGTTGGAAAAGTATTTTTGACTTTCATAACTGGTTTACTGACAGATACCGAATTGCAATTAGGAAGCGGCATGAAAGGGGAAGGTTCCCTCCTACTTGTGAATTGGTATGATATGTCAGTAGTTTGATACTGCAATTGCGGTCGTGAACTGCTGACCTCAAAGATGGTATTAATTGTTTTAAACACTGGAAGGTATCCACTGGGTCCTGGACTACTGACCTCAAAGATGTTGTTAATTGATTCACACACTGGAAGGTATCCACTGGGACAGCTTAGCCTTTGTGGTTGGTGTTGCCAGCCTCTGAGGCAATATGCAATGGTCCAGAGCAACACTCTTTACTGGCTCATCAATCATTTCCCAAACAGGAAGCCGTTTTTGTTTTTTATAAAAAGCAGTAGCTGTTCCTTTGAGGAACAGAGGCTGCTTTAGAAAGGGTTTTCCCATTTGAGAATGCAAACAATAGGATGACAGTCTGCTCTACACCTTGCATTGCACTAGCCTTGTGTTTGCAGCCAATCACACAGGGATACAAATAGCTATTTCAGTGTTGTTGTAATAGTTGTTAGATCAGTAGTGTAGGTTATTTCAGCGCATTAGCCCGTAATGGGCACATAATGAATAAAAAGGGGTTTGAAAAGGAATCTGTGATGTTGGCATTCAGGTCTTAAGGTGTTCCTATACTTTTCTTCAACTCTTATGTCAGAGGCTCTGCCAAGGTGGCAGCCATAGTGAAATTAGAACTAACCGCAGCCTGTGAATGACCAACCCTATCACACCAGGGGCCTGTTTGATATAACTCTGGCCGATTCTGGCCATTGATTATATGTGACTGAGCTCAATCAATTAAGGACAGTTTCAATACATTAGGTGCTGTAAGAGTCTCTTCCTTGTGTTACAGATCAGTTTTGTGGGTCTGGATGTATTTATTAGCTTGTAGTGCGAAGAATTGAGCTCTCCTTCATCAGTATGAACTAGTGCATTAACAGAAAGGGGCCATTATACCTCTAGTCCCATTAAGTGGAATGAGTGTGCCATGATATGGACTAGGAATATTGGGTCTCCCTATGCACCTAAAAATCTGGGGGATATAATGAGAGAGTTCTTTGGAAACATATAGGGTCCGATTCACGGAATGAACTTAAGACTAAATCCTAAACTTACTACAATTTGTTATTCACAGACTGCACTTACTACTATTTGGTATTCACGGAATGCACTTACTACTTTCGGGATTCACAGAATGATCTTACTACTTCCGGGATTCACAGAATGAACTTACTACTTTCGGGATTCACAGAATAGACTTACGACTACTAACTTTACGTCCTCCGCCGGGCTGTAATTTCCGCCACCGGGATGGATTTTACAGCACTTTGGCGGAATTAACGGCATACTATCATAAAATTCTATTACGGGCCGCAATTTACGATTACGGGCCGCATTTTACGATTACAGGCCGTAATTTACGATTACGGGCCGCATTTTACGATTACGGGCCGCATTTTACGATTACGGGCCGTAATTTACGATTACGTGCCGCATTTTATAATTACGGGCCGTAATTTACGATTACGGGCCGTTGGTCATGTTAGCCAAGCGGAAACACCTGGCCAAGGTCCACCCATTACCCAACATGGATCAGCTGACACACAGCATCCAATCCCAGCCCTGCAGCATGTATGAATGCAGAGCAGACACAAACAATCCCTTTTCAGGATGTCACTGAACGTGTTTGTAGCACTACCCCTTGCCATGCAGCAAAACTACTTGAGGAGGAGGAGGAGAGCAGAGAGGATCCACAGGCAGAGGATCATTCTATTTGGAATATCCAGCCAGGATGTAAGGGCCAGGTACTGTTTCCCACCTGAAGTCATCTTGGATATGGTATGTGAGTGGGAGCAGGAACTTGACTCTGTGACCTGCTGCTCACATGCAATACCAGCATACCTCAAGATCCTTTCTGCCCTCCACTTCTTTGCTACTGGGTCCTTCCAAAGGGTCATCAGTGACCTTGTGGGTATTTCCCAGGCGAGCCAATCGCGGTGCCTGCATCAGGTACTGAGATGCATCACTGATAGAGCCCCCAACTACATCAAAATGCCTTATACACTGGCCATGAGACAAAGGGCAGCAAGAGATTTCTATCTCCTTGCACAATTCCCACGTGTGCTGGGTGCAATTGATTGCACCCATGTGGCCCTTCAGCCACCCACCACATTGCACACATCTTCTGCAACAGACACAGATGGTATTCAATCAATGTTCAAGCAGTCTGTGATGCCAGTGGAAGGTTCATCAATGTGCATGCAGTGTTCCCAGGCAGTACACATGACAGCTTCATATTCCGCATGTCACCTCTTGCTCGGCGTATGGCTGCTGGAGAATTTGGTAACATGTGGCTTCTGGGTAAGTACCAAGCACTGAAAATGAGTGACATGCGTCATTGAAATGTCTGAATGCCCCCCAATAGTAACAATTGTACAATAAGAAACATGGCCCAACAGACACTGCATGTATGAAGGTATAGATCATGTTCTGTGAAAGTCAAAGAGTGAAATGTTCCCAACTGCCCTTTCTTCCCTCCTCAGGCGACGCTGGGTATGCACTCGCTCCACATCTCCTCACCCCTTACAGGCGTGCTAACACTGTACCTCAGCGTAGGTACAATAGGGCACACATACGTACTCGAGCCATCATCGAGCGCACTTTTGGTCTGTTGAAGTCGCGATTCAGATGTCTCGACCGTACAGGGGTGTGCTTATGTACTCCCCAGTAGTCGTGTGCAAGATCATACTAGCCTGTTGTGTTTTGTACAACATTGCTCTAATGCATGGCTTACACATGCCTCTCGAACCTCGACTAGCTCTGAATGTGGGAGAACGGGCTATTGCACATGACCGACGTCAGGGCATGCAAGTCCGTGATCAGCTCGTTGCCACGTATTTCGCATGAGCAACCTGTAGTGTCATGAACAACATGTGGTTTGCTGTCTGTTGTCAATGATGAAATGTGGACAGACACAACAGTGTCCATAAATCCCAACCTGAGACGACTTTGCAAGCCACACTAACTGCATGCAAATCACAGCTGCTGACAGAAGTCAAAAGGTGGATTGTGCCTCAGGTCATGTGCCCATGTCAGCAATCAGCTTAGTGGACATCCCTTAAACAAACTATTCACGCTGATGACAAACAATACATGTCCTGAGAGACATACCTGCACCTCAGAAGGATGGGTCACCAAATCACAAAAGGTTGCATACTCAGGCCTATGACCACTACAGAATTGACTCCCCCACAAATGATGGGCCGAGAATGTGAGTGATGATGTCATGGGAGAATCCTGCACCATGGGTCAGATTTACAATAAGAGTTGCATCTCTGCATATCAGCAGAGATGCCCCAGTAATTGTGCCTCACAGCAGACATCCCTTGCGCCATCATGGCTGTGCCGCATTTACAAAGCTGTGGGCTGTGGGCCAAGTAAAGACAGAAGCGTGAAGCATATGCTGTCATAAAGGTGAAGCACCTCTAGAGTTGGGTCGCAAGCGCAACGCAGCTCCAGCAAGGCAAGCGGCGAGCCGATGCCTAACATGCTGCATCAGTTCTTAGGCCCCCGACAAGCAGGCGCAGGGTTGTGACGCAGCATGGCCATGAAAATGACTGAGTTTTATTTTGTACATTTCACGCTGCCACTGTTCGGAGGAGTTTGTGTGCTGGAACGCCCCCACCCCTTCCCTGTGCAGGAACGCACAACTGCGGTGCAGGGCCTTACAATATGACACATTTCACAGATGCATTACGTTGAAGATACCCCACTGCATGGAGTTGGCGTAGCGCTGCTGCGCCACTAAAGTTACGCTACTGTGGCGCAATTGGGGCACACAGGGCTCGTATAGCTGCCCCCATATGTATCTGACATCTCCACACTTCTCCACACCAATGTTACATAACACTTCATTTAACTCTGATACTGAGTACTCAATATGAACTACATGTCCCATAATGCAAAGTATGAGAATAGGAAAGTGGGATGGATGTTGTCAGCCCCCTACCCGCTGTCAGTGCATAAATAACATGAAATGATCTGTTCCCCTTTTTGATACATATTCATGAATCACACCTGCATTGTCATTTCACTTTCCCCTACATCAGAAACGTAAATGACGCCCCGGAACCGGAAACTACGAATTTGGGCCGTAAATTACGAAAATAAACTAGAACACATCATTTCATACAGGCAAGGTAATACATGAAGTGGGAGACAGGAAATACATCACAGGAAGTAGTTGGCAACCATTTTGTGGTCATTCTGAGTCATCCTCTATCACTGATCAGATCCTCAGGCATCCTGCTGCTCTCATCTGACCTATTTCCCCATAATGACTGAGGACTTTGAGGAGAGAGCCCCCCCTTTCTCAGACAGGGAATTGGACTTCTTGGTGGAGGGGGTGCTGGAGAAATTCCCTCAGCTATATGGGGACCCTGAGCACCAGCTGAGCACTGCAGCCCGGGGCAGGCTATGGGCCAACATCGCCGGGCGCTGCAGTGCAGTGGGAGTGGCCACCAGGGCTAGGGCGTGCCGCAAGCGCTGGGAGGACCTGAAGCGGTTGGCCCGTCACAAGGCTACGGAGCTGGCTGGCCTGTCCTCCCTGCACCATGTACATGGTCCTCGCCTCTCACCACTGTACAGGAGGGTCCTGCGAGCAGCTTGGCCGACTCTCCATGCTCAGCTGGAGGAGCACGAGCAGCATGGACCTAGTAAGTGCATCATATGCAATATGAGTCTGGGAGTATGATGTGAGTGAAACAGTGCTGTACCATTGTGTGTCCCAGGCCTCCATTAGCCAATTCCATGTCCAAGCAGCAGTCACTAAGTTTCTAGAGGCACACTGTGGCATACGGACTATACAGGCCAGAGTGCATTTTGGGAGTTGTAGTTTTCTCATGACAACTGGGTAAATGAGCCACACTCATGCATCCATATTGAATCCTGCTCTGCCAGCACCACTACAATTGAACCAAGTCAATCATAACGGATGTGTGCATTGGATGATCGATGGTACAGAGACTGTCCAGTCTGCACATGGCAGGCCATAGGGGATTGGATGCTGTGATTAGCATTGCACCTGTAGCGTTGTGTTCCAATTGAGACAGATCATCATGTGCCTTGGAGTCAAGACAGATTTTGAGATCCTTGCATCACTCACAAGCTTTCATAGGTTTGCAAGGTGTGTCCACTGACAGACCTCTCACCCTCAGTGGCCTGTATGACATTTTACATGTACAGGTAGCTGTCACAACTGCCCACCACTGTTCAGCGGTATACTGCACTACCTTGTTAGTCAAGTAAGCCACTATGTGGCACTGGATTGTCCAAAGATGTGTGGGGACATCAAAAGGCTAGACACACAATGTAGATAGAGGAGTACTCCAGACCCCACGTGGATGTGTGACCTACATTTGTCTTGTCCCATACAATGCTACAAAGCAGATGACACTTGTCCAGACGTTAAATAGCTGCAAATCCATATCAATGGCCAATATCTATTATATCTGGACTTTTCATGTTCTCCTCTGGTGGGCTTGTAGTTGAACTGGCACATGCAGCAGTGACACAACACACAGATCACAACAATGCCAAGGTTGAGGTTTGGATAATTCAGTTGCGCAAGCCACAATAATACACATGAGATGTCCATGTCAAACTCAAATCAGTATATGACAGTGTGCATACATGTAATGTGAGTGCATGGACAGAATGGGGGTTGGGAGCACACTGCCTCACAGTCCCAGCTCGGTTTGTCCCTTTGCATCCTGGTAAATGCAGTACACAGTTCAAACTTACTTTGGAACAATCTGGAGTCATACACAAATTTGCTGCTGACTTTGCTGTTTATCTCTCGACACGTGTTCCTGGAATGAGCGCTTCATCAGTAGAGAGCAGCAGTTTCAGAGAGCAAAGTAAATCATCTGGTTTGCCGTGTGCCTGTGAGTGTTACTGTGACCTGAGAGGAACTTGGCAGCATTCCCAGCAAACAGCAAACACAGATGATTCAGCAGTTAGTTAGTACTGTACACAGCATTTACCGGGATGCAAAGGGGCAAACTGTGCTGGGACTGTGAGGCAGTGTGCTCCCAACCACCATTAAGTCCATAAGAACTGATGAACTACTTGAAGCAGGTGTAAGGATTGCCGCAGCATGTTAGCGATCTTGCGCCCCCGAGCCTTGCTGGAGACGGGTTCGCACTTGCCACGCCACTCCAGCAAAGCCCGGCTATTCCACAGGGGATGCATCACACATCTGCCCACCCAAGCGCCACGTTGTGCCGCTTTGTACATGTGGTCCATCAGGGGTGACGCACGGGTGGGCTGATGCTTTGCAACTCATCAGACACACCTCTGCTGATTAGCGGAGATGCGCCAGAAGTTGTAAATCGGCCCCTGATAACTGTACAGTGTGATCAGAGGCAAACAAATTCGGACCTAGGCTATTCTATGTATATGCAGCGTCATGCATGGAACAACCACCACATCAGGATTTTGCTTACACTTCTGCAGGCATGGTTGGTGAGACAGTCCGGAGAAGGAGACCATCAGTTCGGCGGCGGCTAAACCCTCTTTCCACCAGCGATGAAGGGGAGGAGGAGGAGGAGGAGAAGGGGCCCTCAACATCTGCAGGCCAGGGGGCTTCACCCACCCAGGATGAAGAAGAACACGACACTGGTACTATGTCCCGGGTGGAGGCTGTGGACATTGAAGGGCGGGGGGGGTGAAGGACCGGACACCTCGGACCATGATGTGGGGGATAGCCACTCACCCACACATACATCACCAGTGGGTCACGAAGAGGTGTACCCGGTGCAGGCCAACGTTCAATCTGGGCCTGCCATCTGCCCCTACCTACCTCTAAAGTCACCCATGCCATCGGGGGCTCCAGGTCAATCCCCTGATATCTGTCCCCCTCCTCGTAGAAACCAAGCCGAACCCATCCGCTCCGGACCTGTCCAATATTCTAACATTCAGTAGAGACCATATAAATGCGGAGAAAGTGCACTGTTTAAATCAGTGATTCAAGCATACATTAAATGTTTTTAGAAAATAGGACTTAAAGTATCAAGCGAGTTTCATGATCAAATTCATGTATCAAGGGTTAATCGTACAAAATGAGTTACATATACAATGCGTAATTACTATATAATATGATTGCAGTGAGCTGATCGTTGACCAAATTCAATCATATCCCATAAACACTATGGGCCATATTTTTCAAGATTTTACAATGCTCTTGCACCTTGCATGAGGGTGGAAGGGCGATGCAAATCCTAAGTGAGATTTATCTTGCATGTCCATGCATGGCTTGATAAATGTAGAGTTACACAAGGCAGTGGGAATTCCAACTGATGTATGACGGAACATGCGTTCCATTACCACGCATTCCTTTACCACATGTCCTTTACCACGCATATGCCTTCATCATGCATGCCTTTACCATGCAACATTTTGCCACACATATACCTTTACACACAAGCCGTCACAACGAAAATGTAAGTATTTTGCAGGTAAGTGTAAAATCTTTATATAAACCTTGATAGACAGATAGATAGATAGATAGATAGATAGATAGATAGATAGATAGATAGATAGATAGATAGATAGATAGATAGATAGATAGATAGATAGATAGATAGATAGATAGATAGATAGATTGATAGATAGATTCACTGAAAAAGCGAAGGCCACAGAGACGTTAAAGTTAGGCTCAGGTTTCACTCGCACACAACCAAAGGTTACAGAGACCTTATACAGAGATGTTATAGTTAGGCTCAGATTTCACTCGTTCAGAACGAGTTGAATTTAACAGTTATAGTTAGCTCAGATAACTATAAATCGCGCCCCCGCAATGCACTGCTTATGACCTTACTTATTATGTCACTCATGACACGGTCAGTGACAGTACTGATGACATCACTGATAACATTGTGCGGTGACTGTTTTTGAAAGGTTTCTGAGTGTTAAATATATATAGCAAGGCGTATTGGTGAATATGAAGGTGTATGAGTGCCTGTATGGATGATTCAGTGGCTGCATCATTGACTGCATAAGTGAGTGATTTGGTGTCTCAGTGACCGTATGGGGGAGTGACTGGTTGTGTGAATGTCTGTATCAATCTGTCAGTTGGTGTCTAAGTGGCTGTATGGGTATTTGAGTGGGCAGATGGAACAAGGAGAAATAAATGTATTTCTCCTTAGTTGTTTTTCTTTCCTTGTGTGTTGCATTCTGCTTCCATTTTGAGTAGGAATGTGTAGGAATGTGCCCCTATCGGCACAAAAACAATCCTGCCAACAACGCATACACCCTTGCACCGTGGGGCAAGGGTGCCTGCTTTAGAGATACGCATCAAATTGTGCACCAGCTGAAAGGACAGGAATACCCTGTATCTCGTAAATACGGTGCATTCCTGCCCTTTTGATTTGGTATAGGGAAGCGCAGCAAAAAGCCCTGCGGTGCTGCCCTGCACCAAATCATACTACATGAGGACCGTAGTTGGTAAATACCAAAACAATGGTAAACTTACACTACAGTGTACATTTACCTGTGTGACTCAGGGCTGGCATATTGTGTTTATTGAAGACATGCAAGCAACCTTATGAACAACAAGCAACACCCTGACACATGAAAGTATGAAGCCACAGATTGGAAGATTCAAACTGAGTAATGTCTGTTTTTTTTGCTTCCAAGATTACGTAACACTAGAAATGCTCCAAGTGCACATGACTTGATGAAGCTTAACGTCTAACTTGCCACTTTGAGCGAAACATATACACATCTGTATAAAACTCACAGTCCTACCTCCACTCCAGTTAAACTGGGCAGCTGCTTTTCAGTGAAGAGACAGATAGACAACTTCAATATTATCCTATATTAAAAGGCTTACATGGTAATGTTATGTGTATGCCAAAAACACTGAGAAATATCGAGACATTAGTTTTATTTGAAAATATATCGCTCATAAAGCTAAACATCTTAGTTTTGAGCAAACCGTGCTGTTGTACTGACACTCTTCGTAGGCTTGTCAGTCCTTCACAGAGTGCCTATGGTAACTCCTGCAGCTTGTGATGCTCTATAGCTACCTTGATGGTGATTCAATTTTTATCTAAACCAAGTTTCTCATTTCCTCTTCCCACCTCCTATTCATGAAGTCCTTGGGACTGTCTCGATAAGCTTTTTATGATGTCTCTGTACCTTAGGTCCGGTCCTCCTCATCCTCCACACATCCGTTTGTATTGTGCGCAATAGGGCATTCGATTCAAAGAATACCTTGCACTAAAAACGGATTTTATTACATCTAAAAAAGTAATGAAAATGCGGCTGTGTTAATAATAAATAAAACCTTACCTGCGCTGTATGAGAACATCGCACAGAGCAGAATTATTTTGCCAACAACTTCCTTCATGTTTGGTTATATTCTGAAAAGAGGAGCAACAAAGAGTCAAAACACATACTTTACTTACTGTCCGCATCTCATATACAAAATAGTACTCATTGGTGTAGACTGTAGATGCTAAAACACTGGAAAATTTAAGTGCCAGGAAACTATTGTAGATGTAAATTGGCTCACAATTCCATATTGCGCTGGTTTTAATGTTGATATTTCTCAATATGGGTGTGTAACAAAATGTGTCCAGGGAGAGGGAGGGGAGCATAATATGTTAGCAGGGAGACCAGTTTTTGGGTGGAGTCACAGACTTGGTAGCAGGCGGGAACGAGAACACCGAGTACATTTTGAAGGGGTGGTGGGGTGGGTGTTATATGAGAGGTGTGGGGTGGGAGGGGTAGGAAGCAAAGTGAAGTAAAACACAAACCAGCCAGAATAGAGAAAGATTTACTGGGGCAGGGCCAGCCTTGAGGATGCTAAATGTCTTTGTTACAGGGGAAAATGGGGAATATAACACTTGCATCAAAATGACAGGAAAGTTCAGGAAATATACAATGGAAGATGGAAAGGGGCATTTGATTTGCCTCATAAATAACAGTTTACATTCAATATGACGGAGTTCTTTGCCCATCCAACAGGTGCTTCTGCAATGACCAATACATTGCCTAGGCAGTACACATTACAGAAGATTGTCACCACACTAGTTTAAAGAGAAACATTGCAAATATTTTTGCAAGGTAAAATCTTTATACCATCTCTAAAATAATTGCAAAATATGAAGATTGATCCCAAACAAATGATACATCAGCAAATCAAAACCTAAAAGCACTCCATACACAGTTTTCCAAATTATTCAGGTGATTTTTTCTTCTCTTATCTCCGGATGAGGTCCGATTTTTGGGCAGGCCCTAGAGTAAGAGATTTCGAGGATCTTTGATGGAATTGAACAAGAGGGTCACCATACACCTTTCTCATGGGCTTTGGGAAGGAGGCCTGCAGCTGTGTACCTAAAATCAGGGGCGACACAAACTGCAAAGTTGACAAATGGCTGGATGTCAGAGCTGTGTGGACATTCAGTCCAACACTAGGTCAGTATATAAGTCAGTATTCATCTTTGCAGAAGAACAAATATAGAACATTAATGGGCAGAAATTATACTAGTTTATTTGAAATTCAATAACTTTGCCCATGCTGGTTACAACATAGGAATTCCGTAAAATGATCCACGAGAGGGGAGAGTTTTCAGTAAATGGTCAGTACGACAAATTTTTGCATACGCAACTGTGTTTTAAATGCGTTTTTTCATGCAAAAAACCTGTGGCCCATGTACTATCCCTACTTTGCGAGTCACTAATTAAATAGCCACTCGCAAAATAGGGTTAGCGACTCGCTATTATGAAAGGGTGTTCCTAGGGCGTCCCATCTTAATAGCGAGTCTGACAAGTATGTAAGAATGTTTTGCGACTGCAATTGCAGTGGCAAAACACTTGCAGTTTAACACCCTCTTCAAGAGGGTGGTAAACCATTTGCAAACAGGAAGGGGTCCCCAGGGGACCCCATCCCCTTTGTGAATGGATCACAAAAAAATTTTCAGAGCAGGCAGCGATCCCAGGGACCACTACCTGCCCTTAAACAAGCATTTACAGTGCAATTGGTTTCGCCTGTGGGACCTTATATGAATTTAGTTTTGCAGCAATTTAGCCTGGGTGCTGAAACATCTACTGTTCTTTAACATGACACTCCAGGTATGGGAACACATGGAGAGAAATATTGGCTTTCAACTGGAAATGGTATAGTCAAAAGCTCTGTTCTTAATATAAAATCAGGGCTTCGGTGGTCATATCACTGAAAATACAGGATCTGAAAAAAATATTATTGTCTACGGGTGCTCGTGGAAGACAATTTCTATGGACTGGAATCTAGAGAATGCTAAAGTGATTCTGGTATTTTACTGACCTCTGCTGGTCGTTTTCGATCAAGACAGTTAAATAGAGGCAGTTCAAAAGAAAAAAAAGTGGAAGCAGACAAGTCCTAGGGATGATCTCCAGAACCCACAAAGTACTGTTGGACAGGCCTCGGAGAAGGCCCGCTCCCTCCCCGCATGACGAGGTCCGGACCCCTGCTTTCCCTGTGTCCCCGACAAGAACAATCCCGGCAACCCGCTGGGGCAACCCACGACCCGTCCACAACGGAACTCCAGCCCCCGAACACCCCAGTATCGGCTGGCCCGGGCCCCCGTCAGTCCACTGCCCCGGCCCAGCCGCCATTTTGGACACTACCTAACAAGGCCGCGTGGCCTCAGCTCGACCCCAACCCTGGGCCTGGCCAGACCCCGACATCGAGGCACCACCATCCACCCAGGGGGTGAAGAGACCACTTGGCGGGTCAATGGGAGAAGGAGTGTCAATGGCTCCCCTCCGCCAGGTGTCGATCGCCCCCGGCCTCCCCGGGCGCTGGCTCCACCCCCCTGCTGGGTGTCTGGACTCCCTCATCCCGGACCTCCCGACCTCCAAGTGCGAGGGTCCAGACATCAAAGGAGACCAGACCTATAACTGGGGCAGCTCCAGAACAGGAAGGCAGTTGTATCTCGTAGTCGAGAGACACCGTGAGGAACTCATCCTTGAAGGCTGCTGGCGCTGCCGCGGCCCTTTCTTGTGAACCATCTCCGAAGCCTGCTGGCGCTGCCGCGGCCATCTTCCACGTGAACCATCGTCTTGGCCTGCTGGCGCTGCCTCAGCCTTTCTCATCGTGCACCATCTTCGTAGCCTGCTGGCGCTGCCGCGGCCTTCCTCGTTGTGAACCATCGTCCTAGCCTGCTGGCGCTGCCGCGGCCCTCATCACCTCATTTTCATCTTCGTAGCCTGCTGGCGCTGCCGCGGCCCTTCTTGCTGTGAACTATCGACCTAGCCTGTTGACGCTGCCGCGGCCCATCTTTGCGGATCCCCAAGCTCGAGGATTGTGAGCTTCCCTCCTGCCGCACCTGTACCGGACCGGTACTAAGACTGTCCTGCTACCCCTTTCCCCTACAGAGACTAGAATTGGGAGGATCCTCGTGTCCTGACCCCACTGTATCGTATTACCTTGCCTCAAGATCCGTATATAAAGTGTGTTGAACTCATCCTTGTGTGGTGTCCATCAGTGGGGGGGAAGTTACTTGTCTGTACGATCGCCGGAGACGGCCCTCACCGGAGGCCTCTCCCCCTGTATTCGGCCGACCCTCCGGGTCCCCGTCTAACATTGGTGGCCAGCGGCGCGATCCGAGCCAACGCATAATCGTACAGAGAGTGACTCACCCCACGACACACAACAACCATGACAACAAAAGAGAGCGGAACAACGGAAAAATTCCAGATGGAAAAGCTGGAAGAGTACAGCCACCGAGAACTAAAACAATTCTGCATAGAACTGGGCATTGCTACCACAGGACTGAGCACGAAAGAGGACTTCAAACACGCCCTGGAATCTTGGGCAGAGACGGGTACGGCCGTACCCCAAAACCAAAGCCAAGAGACAACCGAAACAAGCACCGCGCAGTCAGAAGAAAGAAGACCGGGTCTCTCACCAGAGGAGGCCCGAGAACGAGAGAAGAGCAGGCTCCACGAATTGGAGCTGGCTCGACTTCGCTGGGATGGAGAACTCAAATTGGCAGAACAAAAAATAACTTTGAAACACTTACGGCTCCGAGAGGAGCGAGAAGAGAAACAAAGGCAGAGAGAGTTAGAAGAGAAAAAGCTAGCCTACGAGCATGAGTGCAACTTGAAGGAACTAGAGATTCGGAGGCATAACAAAGACCTTGGGGTCCCCGGACACCCGAGCCCCCCTGTCACTACGGACCCCAAGGTCCACATCCCCAAGGATGTCGTCAGAGAATATTACCGGAACGATGATATCCAGCAATGGTTCAAAGCCTACGAATTAGCCATGACCTCCCACCGGATTCCCCGGAGCGACTGGGGAGCCGGGTTATGGGGGAGGTTTGTCAACGAAGGGCGAGACGCCCTGCTGCAACTCCCGGACCATCAGATGAAGTCCTACGACCACATGAAAGCCGCTCTCCTCACTCGATATGGACTCACGCCCGAAATGTACCGCCAGAGGTTCCGCGACTGCAAACGGATCCCGGGTACGACTTGGTTGGAGTACGTTAACTTCTTTAGCCGAGCCTTCGAGGGGTGGATCAAGGGCAGCAAGGTGACCTCTTACGAACAACTCTTTGACCTCATTGTATGGGAGCACCTCTCTAATTACTGCTTCGTCGAGCTCAGGCAGCATCTCCTTGATAGTAAACTGACTGAACCCCGGCAACTCGCCGCCGAAGCTGACCGGTGGGAAAGCACCCGAGTTCCCCGAAACGGGCCCAGCGAACAAAACAGAGCCGCTCAAGAGCTCCATCGCCCCCGAGGGGGAGGAGGAGGCCAGGGTCGGGGAAGAGATACTGTCCCGGTGGCTCCCGCCAGCAACACCCCGCCCCCGACCGGCCGGGGGAGCCTCCCGATGCGACCAGGTTTCCGCGCCAACGTTACCTGCCACCGATGCCAGCGACCCGGCCACTACGCTAATGATCCCAACTGCCCGAAGAACCAGACCCTATGCCCCGCCAGGTCGCTGCCGCCGCCCTGGGAGAAGAGAAAACCCAAGAAGACACTGAAGAGTACGATCCAGACCAGCCCGAGTGAGAGCCCGCCGCCATGTCCCTGGTCTGCCTAGGGGAAAGAGACCTGATCCCGCGGGCACCCCTTCCCGCCAACACGCAGAAGTACAGCCAGTGAGTCAACATTAATGGGCACCGGGCTGAAGCCCTCCGCGACACCGGGGCCAGTGTGACCGCAGTCCGCTGCCATCTGGTAACCCCGGACCAGATTTTGCCAAATATCCTGTGCCCCGTACGGTCGGCCGACATCTCCGAAAGCCTATGTCGGATGGCCTGCGTCCCCTTCGAGTGGGGATGAGTATCCGGGATGCTGAAAGTGACTGTCCGCGATGATGCCCCCATGGACTGCCTCCTGGGGAACGACCTCGAGAGTTCTCCCTGGTCAGCCGTCGAGAGAAGAGAGCACCTAGGGATGTTGGGCCTCCCTGAATGGGTCTGCATAACGACCCGGTCCATGGCCGCCCGCACCATCCACAGTCCCGAGGAACCCGAATGGCCAGAGCCTCCTCCCCCGATCGTCCACGAGGGAGCCACCCTGGAAGCCAGTTCTCCGGAACACAGCGAAGAAGGACTCGATCGGCTCCGAGACCTTCCCGAACTGGCCCAGTGGCGTCAAGAGGGTGGCCCCACTCAGGAACAATTCCGACAGGAGCAGCGAACATGTCCCTCCCTCGAGGGACTCCGGCAGCAAGCCCTCGCCCAGAGCACAGGAGACACCTTGGGGGCCCACTGGATTTATTGGGACAATGACCTGCTCTACAGTGAGCAAAAGATTGCTGAGCTGGGGGCCAGCCGGGTGCTGGTGGTCCCCCTCCGCTTCAGAGACTTCCTCTTGAACCTAGCACACGATGTGCCTCTTGCCGGACACCTGGGGCAAGACAAAACGTACAGCCGCCTGGTGACCCACTTCTACTGGCCGAAGATGCGAAATGATGTAGCAAACCACTGCCGGACCTGTCCAACCTGCCAGGCCAGCGGGAAGAGCGGCCGAAAACTCAAAGCACCCTTGCAGCTTTTCCCCATCGTCACCACCCCGTTTGAACTGGTGGGAATAGACATTGTGGGGCCCCTGGACCCCCGCACCGCACAAGGGCACCGGTTCATCCTGGTCCTGGTGGACCACGCCACCCGCTATCCCAAGGCCATCCCTCTTCGGACCGTGACGGCGCCCGTGGTAGGCCGAGCCCTGATGGGTATCTTCTCTCGGGTGGGCTTCCCCCTGGAAGTCGTCAGCGACAGGGGCACGAACTTTATACATGAAGTCTCTCTGGCAACAGTGCGGGATCACCTACAAATTCACGACCCCCTATCACCCGCAAGGAAATGGCCTGGTCGAGCGGTTTAACCGCACCCTCAAGGGGATGATCATGGGCCTAGAAGAACCCCTACGTCGCCAATGGGATGTGCTGCTCCCGTGCCTCCTGTTCGCCTACCGAGAAGTCCCCCAGAAATCCCTGGGCTTCAGCCCATTCGAACTCCTGTATGGACACCCCGTCCGGGGTCCCCTCAGCCTGGTCAAAGAAGGGTGGGAGGTGGCCCCCCAGAAGACTCCTCCGGATGTATACAAGTATCTCCTGACCCTCCGCAACCAGACCCGGCGATTCAGGGAGCTCGCCAAGGCCAACCTTGAAGCTAGTCAGGAGGACATGAAGAGATGGTATGATCAGCATGCCTCCTCCATTGAGTTCGAGCCGGGACAACAAGTCTGGGTGATGTCCCCGATTGAACCCTGCGCCCTACAGGACAAATGGACCGGGCCCTTCAAGGTGATAGAGCGCAAGGGTCCCGTCGCCTACCTGATCGACATGGAGTCCCCCCGGAACCCCCTAGGGGTCCTCCACGCCAACAGACTCAAACCCCACTTCGTACGCTCAGAACTCAGCCTCCTGATGGCTACCGACAGTGGGACAGAGGAGGACTCCGAGCCCCTTCCTGACCTGCTTAGGACACTCGAGCAGGACGGCTCCGTGGAAGGGGTCAGACTCTCCAATGCCTTATCCCCAGAGCAACGCCAAGACTGTCGAGATCTCCTGCTACAATTCGCAGACCTGTTTTCCCTCATCCCCGGGGTCACCCCCTGGTGCCTTCACGACGTGGACACCGGGGATAGCCCCCCTATCCGCCACAGGGCGTACCGAGTGCCGGACCGAGTGCGCACCTGAATCCAGGACGAAGTCGCCAAAATGCTGGCTCTAGGAGTGATCGAACCATCTGACAGCCCCTGGGCCAGCCCAGTCGCACTGGTCCCCAAGGCTGCCGCCCCGGGCGTGGCCCCCGAGCTCCGGTTCTGTGTGGACTATCGGGGCCTGAACGCCGTTACCAGAACCGACGCTCACAACATCCCCCGGGCGGATAAGCTGATTGACCACATGAGGGCCGCCCGCTACCTGAGCATCTTCGATCTAACAGCGGGCTACTGGCAGATCGGCCTCACCCCCGGGGCCCAAGAGCGATCCGCCTTCTCTACCCCGGATGGCCACTACCACTTCAAAGTGATGCCATTCGGCATGAAAAACGCCCCGCTACCTTCCAGAGACTCGTGAACAAGGTACTGGCGGGCCTCGAAGAATTCAGCGCCGCCTATCTGGACGATATTGCTGTGTACAGTCGCCACTGGGCAGATCACCTCCACCACCTCCGGGAAGTCCTGCATGCCCTCCGGCAGGCCGGGCTCACCATCAAAGCCAGCAAATGCCAGATTGGCCAAGGGTCTGTGACCTACCTGGGACACCAAGTGGGGAGCGGTCTGGTGGCCCTCCTCCAGCTCAAGATCGCTGCCATCCAGGCCTGGCAACCACCTGTCACCCAAACCGAGGTCCGAGCCTTCCTGGGGCTCACCGGGTACTACCGGCGGTTTGTAAAGGACTATGGCAGCATTGTGGGGCCCCTCACAGAACTGACATCCAAGAAAAACCCCAAAACAGTCAACTGGACTCCAGACTGTCAAGCAGCCTTTGAGAAATTGAAGGCCGCCATGTGCACCGCCCCTGTGCTCCAGGCCCCCGACTACAGCCGGGAATTCATAGTGCAGACAGACGCCTCAGATCATGGAATTGGGGCAGTCCTCTCTCAACTCAACACCGAGGGAGTCGATCAGCCAGTGGCCTTCATCAGTCGACGCCTGCTGGCCCGAGAACAGCGCTGGAGCACCATCGAGCGCGAGGCCTTCGCTGTGGTATGGGCCCTCAAGAAGCTCCGGCCCTATCTCTTCAGTACCCACTTCCGGGTGCAAACAGATCACCGACCACTGCAATGGCTGATGCAGATGCGGGGAGAAAACCCAAAACTGTTGCGATGGTCCATCTCCCTGCAGTGGATGGATTTCACTGTAGAGCATCGTCCAGGCCAGGACCACGCCAACGCAGACGGCCTGTCACGCTTCTTCCGCCTCGGCGAGGAGAGTACCCAAGAGGATGGGTGACTCTCCCTGCCTTCAGCTGGGGGGGACGCATGTTGGACAGGCCTCGGAGAAGGCCCGCTCCCTCCCCGCATGACGAGGTCCGGACCCCTGCTCTCCCTGTATCCCCGACAAGAACAATCCCGGCAACCCGCTGGGGCAACCCACGACCCGTCCACAACGGACCTCCAGCCCCCGAACACCCCAGTATCGGCTGGCCCGGGCCCCCGTCAGCACCACTGCCCCGGCCCAGCTGCCATCTTTGGACACTACCTAACAAGGCCGCGTGGCCTCGGCTCAACCCCAACCCTGGGCCTGGCCAGGCCCCGACACCGAGGCCCCACCATCCACCCAGGGGGTGAAGAGACCACTTGGGGGGTCAATGGGAGAAGGAGTGTCAATGGCTCCCCTCCGCCAGGTGTCGAACGCCCCCGGCCTCCCCGGGCGCTGGCTCCACCCCCCTGCTGGGTGTCTGGACTCCCTCATCCCGGACCTCCCGACCTCCAAGTGCGAGGGTCCGGACATCAAAGGAGACCAGACCTATAACTGGGGCAGCTCCGGAGCAGGAAGGCAGTTGTATCTTGGAGTCGAGAGACACCGTGAGGAACTCATCCTTGAAGGCCTGCTGGCGCTGCCGCGGCCCTTTCTTGTGAACCATCTCCGAAGCCTGCTGGCGCTGCAGCGGCCATCTTCCACGTGAACCATCATCTTGGCCTGCTGGCGCTGCCGCGGCCTTTCTCATCGTGCACCATCTTCGTAGCCTGCTGGCGCTGCCGCGGCCTTCCTCGTTGTGAACCATTGTCCTAGCCTGCTGGCGCTGCCGCGGCCCTCATCACCTCATTTTCTTCTTCGTGACCTGCTGGCGCTGCCGCGGCCCTTCTTGCTGTGAACTATCGACCTAGCCTGCTGGCGCTGCCGCGGCCCATCTTTGCGGATCCCCAAGCTCGAGGATTGTGAGCTTCCCTCCTGCCGCACCTGTACCGGACCGGTACTAAGACTGTCCCGCTACCCCTTTCCCCTACAGAGACTAGAATTGGGAGGATCCTCGTGTCCTGACCCCACTGTATCGTATCACCTTGCCTCAAGATCCGTATATAAAGTGTGTTGAACTCATCCTTGTGTGGTGTCCATCTGTGGGGGGGAAGTTACTTGTCTGTACGATCGCCGAAGACGGCCCTCACCGGAGGCCTCTCCCCCTGTATTCGGCCGACCCTCCGGGTCCCCATCTAACAAGTACATATACATACTAAAATACTAAAATATATATACGAGGTCTCAAATGCTCGACCTAAAAATGAAACAAAAAGGTTTCATTTAAAAAAAAAATACATTGTGTTTTCCTTTAAGGAAAACGGACTGTATTTCAACTAAAAAAACTGCTTTATTTAAAAGCAGTCCCAGACATGGAGGTCAGCTGACCCCAGCAGGCCACCATCCCTGGGAGTGCTCACCATTCCCAATGGGGTCACAAATAGCAAAAGCCTCATTAATATGCATAAGGCATGCAATTTTCTACCCCATTGAGAATCGCAAACAGTGTCTCAGACAGTTTAAATTGGCAATTGTGACGCGCAATTTGCGACTCGCAATTTGGCGCAATTTGCGAGTCGCAATTGCCAATGGTCGTACATCTGGTCCTCTAGGCCTCATTTAAAGTTTGGCAAATGTGTCACTCCCTCACAAAAGTGTTCCTTACTGCAAAAGGCCATAGGATATAAAGCACTTATATCCGTCACGTTTGCGATAGAGTGACCCTTGTGCCACCCTCTAAATTACGCTCTTATTCTTATAACCATTCTCTTTCTCCTCACAACCATTGCAGCTTCTGTGACACAACACTCACAGGTCAATGAACATGCATACTTCCCATTCCTAATCTCTCGCCCTCTCAGTGCTACGTTTTCTCTATTGTAGTGAACCCTTTAGCCCTGCCTCACTCAACCTCAGATCTCTGTACAGATCCTGCCGAGGCCCCTGTCCTCTCACTGATCCCCATGAGGCTCACTTGGACTCTGCAGCTAGGGGGTCTTGATGGAAGTCCAGTATCCTTCTCTTCGACTACTTGTAATTACGGTGGCATTTCTTTCTTAATATACAAGGCGTGGGTCTGTAACAACAAGGCACTTTTGTTAACGAAATTGGCCTTTATGTGTGTTTATGGTTATTCTCCTTTCTACACACTGGTTAAATATGGAGGTTTAAAGGGTCAAAAGGTAAGTAATGAGGAATGGCACCGGGACATGATGTGTAACAAGTCGGTAATGTGAATCTCTGTTTATTATAATGCACGAGCACACTATCACCCTACTCCCCCTCTCACCTCTCTGAAATCTTTGGTCTCTTGCGGCCTCTGATTATAATCTACATGTTGGTGATATACAGTGTCAGTTTAGATCCATGGCTTGAACCTGAAAACGCCCTTTTTTTCAAACATATTCACAGCACTTGGACATGCATCAATTTCAGATCTAAACTAGCTACGTGATTTAGAAAGTGTGGAAACGTAAATAAAGCCCTGCTTCCCTGCACCCACCGCCAGAAGCGCAATACATAAACAGTCCCTCTGGTAATAAACAGTCCCTCTGGTAATAAACAGTCACTCTGGTAATGAATGGCAGTTCCGTGGAACACAGAAGGAAAGAGGACTGAAGGCTCGTCATCCTGTCAGGTCTTTGACAGCTGGGGTTTGCTTTGGGTGTTGCTTTTCACGCTGTCTGCTGGTTGTGTCTGAGGGCATTGTAAGGTCGCACCCGAATAATTATGGTGCTGATGACTTTCCCTTGTAACAGGCAAAGAGTGATGTGACAGCGTGTTCGTAAAAAGTAAAGATGATAAAAGTGTTGTACAAGGAGCACGAATAGAGTAAAAGTAGAAAATCATCTGTAAAAAAACAGCCCCGTGGCATACTTACACAATTCTTGTGTCAATGCAAACCCGTTCTCTTACCTTGTAATTTGGAGAAAGAAAACCTTTGGAAGAGAAGATCCCGTCTGTTCAGAGCTTCATGGTCGAAGGGCTTTTATTAAGTGACATCAGCCACACCTCTCGTTCACCAGCCAATCACTGAAAAGAATAAAACTGATCAATAAACTTGTCGCCAGAGGGAACACGAAGAGCATACCTTTGGCCCTGTGCCACCAAATATTTCTAGACGTCTCCATGCAAATATTCATGCAAATATTCTCACCTTTCATTTCATTTTCTTTGACCAACTGACTGAACACAAGATATCCCATGTTGTAGAAAACACCAGGCACATTCATTTTCTTTTTTCTCATTTCCCTTTCTTATAGCTCAATCCTTTTTCCACGTCTCCTGCATGGAGCAACCTCTCACTGATGGTGTCAAATGTGATATCATGGATCAAATCATTGGTAGTGATATTTATATCATATCAGTGATTGTGTCATTTTTATGTCCGTTATTATCGTATTTACTGGGTACTGTGTGCTATTATGTCTATTTTTCAAAACCTCATATTTCTCACTTCCATCCATCTAGGTGTTCACAGATTAAACTTTAAAGAAACACATTAAACTTTAAAGAAACACATTACAACGTCATTTCAATTGATTTCCAATCATTTGTTGATTACGTTTTGATTGCAGTGACGTGTTAAATCCATCAAACCTCTAGCGGCTCAGCAAGCATCTTTGTCTAATATTTGTTTTGCCACAGCATTGTTTTCTAGAGATTATGTCATGAACACAACACATATAGAGATAAGGGCTTTGAGACTCCTCCACCAGCCATTGGTTTCTAATGTGTCAGTCTGCTTCACGACTGCTTGTTTGAAGTGTCAGTCAAATTTTGGATCTGCCCGTGGAGTATCCTCTTTACAGGTCTCATTGGTCAGCTGGTTCATTAGAGCATAAGGTTCATCAATCCACCTATGCATTGCTCCAATTGTAATTCATAGGTTGAGAAGCGTCCCTACATTCCAATGAAATTATTATTTTATTAATGACATTTGTTAAGCGCATGGTTGCACAAGGAACAGTGCGTCCCCGCGCTGAAAATCTCACTCATCATCGCATCAGCTTAGTTCAGGGAGGAGGATCACTAGGGCCGGAGGGAAAACTAAACTAATTATGCCTTGGGGAAGAGAAGGGTTTTCAACCTCTGTCTGAACCTTGCTTCAGACGGTTCCATCCTCAGTTCGATGGGCAGGTCATTCCAATCTTTACTGGCCAGGCAACTAAAGGACCGTCCTCCCATCCTTGCTCTGTGGATCCGGGAAACCACTAATAGCATGCTGCCCATCGACCTAAGAAGGCGCGAAGGACGATAGATTGGAAGCAAATCCTGGAGATATGAAGGTGCTTTTTTGTGAGCTATGCGATGGGTAATGCACATGGTTTTAAATTTGATGCGTTCCTTTATTGGAAGCCAATGCAGGGAACGCAAAGCATGTTTCCCAGAGGCCCTCCTAGGGAGGTTCAGGACAAGCCTGGCAGCTGCGTTCTGGATGCGTTGCAACTGTATTAGGCCTTTTTTACTGAGTCCACATAGTAGGGAATTCCCATAATCCAAATGGGAGGTGACCAAGGCACGTACCATTGTTTTTCTGGTGCTGGGAGGCAGTAGGACAAGGATTTTCCTCAGGACCTTCAAAATGCCATAGCATCTGCCAGCAACATTACCAACATGATTAGTGTAGGCTAGGTTAGAATCAAGAAGTATGCCAAGGTTTTTGACTGTGTCCACCGTGGCAGGGACAGGGCCCAGTTCTACGGGCCACCAGGCGGATGTCCAGATGGAAGGACAGGGACCAACGATAAGAACTTCCGTCTTATTACCATTGAGGCGGAGATAGTTATGCTTCATCCACCTATCAAGTGCCACCAAGCAGGCCGAGAATTTCTCAGCATCCACAACTGGATCACGGGACAGATTGATCACCAGTTGTGTATCGTCTGCGTAAGAGACTATGGCAACACCATATGACTCCACCAGTTTGGCAAGGGGTTCCATGTACAGATTGAATAACGTGGGGCTCAGAATTGAGCCCTGTGGAACCCCTTGTCTAAGACATCTTATACTGGATTTGCATGGTGGGCAGTGCACTTGAAATCTCCTGTTCTTGAGGAAGGAGATCAACCACTCATGAGCAGGACCGGTTATTCCCTTCTCCCTCAGACGGTCCAGTAATACGGAGTGCGATACGGTGTTGAACGCCGCACTTAAGTCCAATAGGACCAGTGCGGCCGTGTGACCCTCATCAGCCCTACTCCGCAACAGTTCCGTGGATAGAAGAAGGGCGGTCTCAGTCAAATGTTTGGCCCTGAATCCCGATTGAGACGAGTGGAGGAGCTTATTTTCCTCCACAAAGCTCACCAGCTGTCGGTTAACCAATTTCTCTACTACCTTCGCACAATAGGGAAGGAGGGAGATAGGTCTAAGGTTGTCCAGTTGTGTCATGCTAATGTGTGCTTTCTTTTTTATCGGGACGACTTGGGCCAATTCCCAGTTGTCCGGAACTAGACATTCATGGAAGGAAAGTGAGGCCATGTTACCTATGTGCTCTGCTACCTGGGGAAGATGATTGCGAAGAATCCTCGCTGGGACCGCATCCAAGGGGGAGCCAGAGTGAATGTCTAATAAAATGTTAATTAGCTCCTCTGCTCGGGGGGCCACAAACTCCCTGAGTTTTTTCATATCCTGTTTCTCACAGGTAGGATCTGGCGAATTTGTGGGTTCTGAGTTAATCTGAAAAGATGCATAGATCTTTTCTACCTTCTCTACAAAGAAGTCTGCAATCTCGTTGCATGACTCTGTCGAGGGGGGGGCTTCCTCTGAACTTGCTAGAGGGGCGGAGAGTTCCTTCAAAATCATAAAGAGCTCTTTAGATGTGTTATCTGAGCAGTCAATCCTTTTGTTATAGTGATCTCTTTTAGATTTCCTAATCTGACTGTGATAGGACCTTAATCCACTCTTATAGACTTCCCGTAGTGAGGGGGCATATTCCGCTCTCCATCTACGCTCCAAAGTCTTACATTTAGTTTTGGCGGCGCGCAGCTCGGCGGTAAACCACGGGGCGGATTTCGTGCTCCGTGCCATAGCTTTTTGAGTCCAGGAGGCAACTTTATCCAGTGCACCCTCAACCCAATCATCATACATCCTGCAAGCCTCAACCAAGTTGCCGCTGAGCTTTGGGGGTTCCTGGCCTAGGGCTTGACTGAAGACATCGTGACTGAATTTCCTCCAGTCCCTGCGCCTAATGGCGGGGGTTTCTGTATAGACACCCTTTTGGGCAGTCTTCCAAGTTTAAAAGGGATCAGATAATGATCCGACCACAAGATCTTAATCGGGGCAGATACGCTTATATCTTACCAATTTACAAAGATTGGGTCCAGCAAATGCCCCGCTTGATGAGTGGCTCTATTATCGGCCAAAATAAACATCAGAGCTCTGAGCAAATTGATCAAGGATACAGCCTCACGGCAGTTGACATCATCTAAATGCACGTTGAGGTCTCCTACAATCATGAACTTATTATGGCGTAAAGCAGATTGCGTTAGAGCCTCCAGGAGACTCTCAATGAACGCAGTAGCCACACCAGGAGGGCGATAGATAAGGTAGCCCTTAATGGTGCAGTTAGGGCCAACCGAGATTGAAAATAGCCAAACTTCACAGTTTTTAATGGCAACCGGTTCAAGAGAACATGGCAGCTCGGTTTTATGGACAATAGCTATCCCCCACTCCTCTGGATCCCTCTATTGATTTGGAGAATGTTATAGCCGGAAGGAAGGGCCTCTATAATGTCAGGGAGGGATTGCTCATCCAACCATGTTTCTGTCAAGAAAACCAAGTCAGGATTGTCATCCATCAGCATGTCATAAATGTTCAAGCTATGACGTTTCAACGATCGACAGTTCAATAGTAAGGCAGACAGTTCATTACCATCCTTACCCGTCTCTCGGTCTCTGTGGATAGTGTAGCCACAACCCTCACACTTCAAAGACCATTGCTCCACGTGCAGCGTGTGTGAGCATTCCGGCGGAAGCACCTTGCGCAGATGTAGTAGCGCCTGCGTCGTATAGGTTACCATCCCACCCCGGTCTATGGTGGTCTGACCAGGGAGACGGGCCCCGGGCCGCGTATGGTCGCGGACGGGCTTGCCTTAGGCGCGCCTTCGGCGCGCAAACGGCACGCCCGCTGCGCTCGTCCGCTGCACTTCCGGTATGGGCACATCCTATATGCTGATGAAGGAGCGGAGTAGGAAGGAGCGTGGCCTAAGTGAGTGGGCGTGGCCTGTGCACTGCGAGGAAGGCGGCAGTTCAATCAAGCCCAGCCTCGCCCGCCGCAGCGCTAAATCCGCTGTACAGGGGTCTCGAGTGGAAGGCAAGTAAACAAGGATTAAAAGTATTGCAAACAGTTCAAATTTTAAAAGAGCAAGAAAAACGTGGCTCCCGGCTGTGCCTCAGGAGATTAGTGAAGTCCAGCAGCGCTAGTTATCAGCGCTTTAAGTATGCTGACGAAAAGGGGCGTGGCCTAAGTGAGTGGGCGTGGCCTGTGCTCCGCGAGGAAGGCGGCAGTTCAATCAAGCCCAGCCTCGCCCGCTGCAGCGCTAAATCCGCTGTACAGGGGTCTCGAGTGGCAGCCAACCCCACAGTTACTATAGTCTAGGCTGACTGCAGAGCAAGTGAGCAGTGCCGCTTGCTCCTCCTAAATCTATCTTTGTGACAAGCAAAATGAAATGCATAGAGATACAGCAGTGGAAAACAATTTTCATCATTAGACTTGTGGAAGGGCAGGTGAGCAGTGCCAGTGGTTTCACACATTCACACTAGAGCTCAGCCTGAGTGATTTTATCTGCGCTGGCCTCTATTTTTTGTAAGGGGTAAAATGCAGTTCTTGAAGTTCGCAGTTTTTGTTTTTTATCAAAGCAGCCTTTACAGTGATTTCAATTTCTGCTCAGTTTTGCAATAAAGTATAAATATTGTGAGCAAAAATTTAAATGTATTAACATTAATATTGACAATATTTTGATGTCTATCTAAAATTCATGAATAGTCCTTCTTTTATCCCTATTCATTTTCTGGTCTGCTGCTGCTTTGAGCTTGTCTCTCAGCATGAAATTCACCGTTTCTTTGGACACCACAAATGCAGGACTACCTCCAAGTGTAGACAAGAGGCTCATCGTTATGGGAACGTCGTGGCTTAATGCTGCCTTGAACATAAGGCCCCCTTTCAAGCTATGGTTAGCGTGAAAGGGGCGTGCAGTTGGTGTTTTGGTGTGGGCGTTCCACCGCATAACCAATTGTATTTGACGCTGCGCCCTATGTACAAGGGTGGCGTACATAGGAGGCCGCGCCAAATTTAAGACCAGGAAAATCGGGAGAAATACATTATTTCTCCTAGTTTTTGCTTTTTCCATGTGCGCTGCCTTGTGCAGCACCCACGGAAAAAGCAAAATGCCATGGTTTGTTTATGTACAGGAAGGTGTCCCTTCCTGTACATAAAGAAACCTTTTTAAACAATTCCATTTTGTAACTTTCATGTGTGCTGGATGAAAGTTACAAAATGGCATTTTAGGATTGTTCATGTCCAGGAATGGACACCTTCCTACACATAATCAATCCTCCCCTGCACACAGACACCATTGCAGTCTGGTGCAAGGCTGCACCACATTCTTGTAAATATGGTGCAGCCATGCGTTTCTGGAGTGGTGGAGCTTGTCGTTAAGCCAAGGAGGCTAACGACTCACTCCGCCCCTTCATTTTACATATCCCCCTGTGTTTTCCGACATTTCAAACCTACAGCTTTGTCTACATGTTTTAAGTCTCACATGTGCTGGGATAAGGTCCCACAGGGGCATATGTACAAGCCCCTTTCACCAACACAGTGTCACTTTTACAGACGTTGCATTGGTGATAGGGGCTGCGCCTTATGCATAAGGTAGGGTTAAGACACTTAACGTGGCTTTACGCTGCTATGTACATAAGGCCCCCTTTCACGCCATGGTTAGCGTGAAAGAGATGGGAAGTGGGTGTTGCGGTGAGCGTTGCACCGCAACACCCATTAATTTTGACGCTACCCCCTATGGACAAGGGTGGCGTACATAGGAGGAAGCGCCAAACTTAAGACCAGGAAAACCCTGGTCTTAAGTTGGTGAAACAGGTAGAAGTGAATGATTTCTCCTCGTTTTTGCTTTTTACATGTGTGTTGTCTTGTGCAGCACACATGGAAAAAGCAAAATGCCATGGTTTGTTTATGAGTAGGAAGGTGTTCGTTCCTGTACATAAACAAACCTTTAAAAAACATGCCATTTTGTAACTTTCATGTGTGCTGCATGAAGCAGCACACATTAAAATGACAGAATTGGGGCGTGGCTGGGCGAGATGGCTGAGCAGATGTGACCTGCTTCGGCTCCCGGTCCACGTACCGCTTCCTGAATTCTACTGGCGGCAATCCTGGGCAGAACAGAGCTCTTCGACCGCCCACGGACTGCAGGAATACAGAGGCACAAACTTATGGCTCGCTAGCGCGTTTTTAAGGCCACAGGAACTTGCTTTACCTACTTCTACCAGCGTCGAGTCCTCGGAGGCATGATGGCGGCCGGCGCGGCTCAGGAGAGGTGACCGGCGACGGCGACTGGCAAATGCTGGGGCCGCTGAGGAGTGCGCGCTCACCATACAGGCGGCGGAGGTACAGGGGGTGAGTTGTGGCCGCCTGTGAAGCCCCATAGCTCACTCGTCACCCACAGGGAGCAGTCCACCAGCTGCCTGACCTCAAAATGGTGGCCGGAGGGAAGCTCTGAAACTGCGAGGGACCTCAGCGCGCGCTAAATTCCACCAGCGACCCCGATGTGGCTCGGAGAGGAGGCGGATGAGGGGCTAACCTAAGACTGGCATGAGACCTGGGAAGAGGCTAATGCGGCACCCACCAGGAGAGTCACTTCGGATGCCTGTCCCCAAGATGGCGGCCGGCAACACGGTATGAAATGGCGGTGAGCTTCATGGTATGCTGACCCCCCTCGGCAGCTCAGGCATGACAGGACAGGGTACCGGTTATGCGGCAAGTTAAAGGGTGACCTGCACCAAGCGGGGGAGCTAAGGGGTGGCCTTAGTGAATCCACAACACCGGCTAGTGATTCAGATGTCCTGGAAAGACTGAGCAGAGCTACCGTCACTCAAGTGGCCACGAATCTGGAGGGGTCTTTGGTCTGCGGCCTCACGAGAGAACTGAGAAGTCCACACGCCCGGCAGGAGAGGTTGCTCGCATCGCCGCGACAGGGCCCCACTAGGCGAGTGAGTGACGCTACCTCTGAATGCAGCACGGGCCCCCCTCTGGCCCTCCAATTGCAGAGAGGGTCCCCCTGGAATCCTCGGGGCTATCTAACAGTGTGAAGCTACTCCCCTATGCCGCCAAAGAAAAACACGAACAAAGGAACAGGCAAGGTTTTGGATTTCTTCGCTGCTGTGGCTGATCGACCTGCTCTTAGGAGTACCTCGGAAAAGTCAACCATGGCCCTCTCTAAGGCGGCCATCCAGTCTATGCTCAAGGACTTCAAATCTGAGCTACGTAATGAGCTTGGCCAGGACGTCAAATCGTCTATCGATCAACTACGCTCGGACCTATCAGAACGCTTGACCTCCCTTCAGCGAGATGTAGACTCCGTGGGCACCAGGGCCCTCGACCTCGAGTCACAACACCAGGACCACAAGAAACTAGCGATTGATTGTCAGAGGGACGTCCTCCTTCTTAAAGAACAGCTCCAGCAAACACAGCTGAAAACTGAGGACCTGGAAAACCACGCTCAATGGGAGAACATCCGCGTCAAAAACCTGGAGGAGGGCGCTGAGGGACCAGACTTAGAAGCGTTCATGGAGGTCCTCTTTGCGGAGGTACTACACCGCAAAGTGCTCAAGATCAAGCTGGACAGGGTCCACAGGGTGGGCCCCCTCCAAAGGGGTGAACGGAAGAAACCGCGAGACATCCTGGCGAAGTTCCACTCTTACAAAACCAAGGAGGCGGTTCAGCAGGCGGCCAGGGCGAAGGATACCATCTCCTTTCAGAACTTTTCATGTGCCATATTTCAAGATATCGCCCCTTCTACTCTGTTGCAGAGACAAACACTGCAGCCGGTTACTACCAAGCTACAGGAGGATGGAGTCAAATATCACTGGCCTCAGCTTTGAACTCCACAACAAAAGACACCATGTCACCGACCTGAAAGATGGCCTACACATCCTTGGTCTCCCGGAGGAGGAGGGAGACTCCGCAGCTGGGGTTCCTGGGACTGCTTCTGGGAGAGTGCCCTCTGCCACGACCTGGTCGCAGTATACAAGAAAATGGAATCACTCACGTTAACGGTGATTATGGTGGTGTACTGCTACCTGACGGATAGTGCCATGTCGTCGAGCGAGGCTCTTCCTTAGAGGGAGCAGTGGACCAACTCCTTCTCCCGGTCTGGTTTATAGCAGTGCGGCCAAGAGCTTCATAGCTAGATCGAGAGCCTCAGCACTGCGACATCGGGGACATAATATGAGTGTTTTCTGCCCATGGACCTTTCACTATGCTCTCGCTATAGTGGTGTGTGGACTGGGTCCCAGGACCCGTTGTACCCCTTTGATCCATGCGGGGGCAGTTTTGCCCCATGCTATGACTCAATGATGGTTTTTGTTTTTTGTTTTGGGTTCTTGTTATGTTTGGGACTGTTGAGGGGGAGTTAGGGGGTGAGGGGGGGAAGATGATGGTTGCTGCTCTGTTTTGTTTCTTCAAGATAGGAAGCTGGCGTGGAGTCCCGGAGGCGGGAGAAGGGTGATGAGAGGTGAGAGTGGCTGCTTCTATGGTTTGGGGGGATCTTGGGCACCTTACACCACTTGAGATCTTACCAGCTCACATGGAGGGGAAGGTGGGCTGACAACATAATACTGGTTTGGGTTATGCTGGTGGGCTATTTGTTGAGAAGCTACACAGGTTCTGCCCTGCGATGCCCATTTCCGTCGGTACATGGAATGTCAAGGGGCTCAACTCCCCTCAAAAACAACAGAAAGTCTGGAAATATATATTGTCTCACCACCTTGATGTAGTGGCCCTACAGGAGACTCATTTACTTAGATCTGAAGATTCTCGTTTGAAACATAAGCAATCCCCACGTATTTATAAATCCTCAGCAGCTACCAAGCATAAGGGAACGGCCCTCTTGTTTCGCTCTAATACCCAGTTCCAGCCCTTAGGAGTTCAGAGCGACAAGGACGGGCGATGGCTCATGGTCAAGGGACGCCTGAAGTGGAAATTATGTACATTTGTGACACTCTATGCCCCCAACACGGGGCAGAGGGGATTCCTGCACACTCTCCTGGGTAAGGTGACAGACTTTGCCGAGGGACCGCTATTAATTATGGGGGACTTCAACTTAGTGTGGCACCCAGAACTTGATAGCACACACACCCGATGCTCGGACATGGGTTTATTTTCCGTTGACACTCAGGGGCTGTTTCAAGACTTAGGCCTCCTGGACACATGGCGCGCCCTCTACCCCCAGACCCGAGATGACACCTTCTTATCTCACGTTCACCACTCCTATTCCCGACTGGATCATATGTTCGCCAGCCAGTCCCTTCAGGGCAGTTTTAGGGAGGCCAAGATTTTCCCCATAGCTGTCTCTGACCATGGTTTGTATTCAGTGTGCCTCTCTTGGTTGGGTAATGCCCCATCGCCAGCTCGGTGGTATTTCCCGGCGTTGTTGACTAGAGAACCGCAGCCTTAAGGCCCGGCGGCGCAGGGTACGCCTGAAATCCCCGGGATTCACCTGCCTTGTCAGAAACAGAGACACAGACTCTTCGTCTGGCAACGAAGATAGTATTTATTAGCTGCAGCTAGTACAGTGGTCTTAGAAGTCGTTGGTATGCCGAGGTTCCAAGGAGACTGCCACTTAACTCCGTGGCGCACAGGTTTATATATGGTACAATACAATGCAAAATGCAATCAAACAAGAGCATGAGACATAAGCAAACGTTACAAACAATACTTTAAGTCCGATGCAACTCAAGTTCCCGGTTATGTTTGTCACTCGACCCCTTAAGTAAATTACAAATGAATCCACACAATCCGATTTACAAGTAGAGAAAACACAGCTGTATGTGGAAGAAGGACAATCGTGAAACAGGAGAATGCACGAGACGTGTAGCAAAAGACAGCAGATAAGATAACTTGGAGGAAAGAATGGTGTGAACCAACAGACAGTCCGGATGGGGATTAATCAGCTCAGACAGGAATTAGTGTACTCGGCCAGACCCTGACACTTGTTAGCAAACATAGGCATAGAAGCCACCTGACACGTAAATGCAGAAATGACAGAAACATCGCATTCGCCGCGCTGCCTGAGTGAGGGCAACACAAAATGGCGGCGATCACAAAATGGAAGCTGAGCACGAACAAATTCGTGATTTACAGAACCTCAGGCCCTCCTTTTGCCATTACTCAGGTAAAAACAAACCAACTCATGCTACTCTGAGTCGGAATCAGCATCGATGTTCATAAAATCGTCAAGCTGTTGCTGCATCATCATCCTAATATTCTCTGTTCTCTGAGTTGCAGGTTGTGGAACACATAAAGTAGTCAACAGGCCGCACACTGCGGGACCACATTGGACACATAGACAACAAGAGACTATGATGGCCAAAATTGCTCCAAGGAACGTTAAGCTCTTCCATCCCCAAGTTGACAATATTCCCCAAAACCATCCCATAAAGGACCAATCCCCTTCGTCCTGATGAATCAGCTTGGAGATAGTATACAATTTGGAAATGGCCTGGTATACTGCCGGAGCATCGCCTGGAATATAAATGCAGCAGCTAGATCCGATCAATCAGCAGACGCCTCCTCGGTCTGCTAAGATCACATCTAGCGCAATTCGATTCTGCAACGTCATAAGACGGTCAGCCTGAAACTCTGCTGTAACGTTACCTATCGCACCTGCAGTAACATTAATAGTGGTCTCAACCACACAAGTCAATTGCCTGATGTTTCTGCTGTTGACCATGGGGCCCCAAAAGGGAAGGAATCCTTTAAGGAAGTCTCCTCCCTCTTGTCCTGCCGTGTCCTTGGCATCAAATATACCTCGACTGTATCTAACTCTGTGGTGGTCTGACGGAGCCGTATATGTAGGGGGAAGAAGGAAAGCTACATAACAGGTTCCAGAAAAGTTAGAAGGGAGCCATGTATAAGCTCTATCACTACAAACAAAATATGTTCCTGGAGACGGAACCAACGGAGGGAAGTCAAGGGACGAGAAGATGTAAGTGTACAAACACCTTTGCTTGGTGTCAGCTTTCTTACTATTAATCTGGAGACAAAGATTACATTGATGGAGTACAGTCCATACTGGAGAAGACTCACCCTTTTTAGTTTTGTCACCAAGGCTAGAAACATAGTGGGTAACATTCCATCCTTTATAAGCCCTCTTCTCATCTAACGGAATCTTGCTCTTCTCCACTATCTTAGCCATAACCACTATACCTTTAATCAAGGAGCTATGGCTAAAGTCCAATCCATTCCCAGAAGTCTTCACAGGGCTTCTAAGTCTGTTATGGTATGCGGCTGAAAACATAGTCAGGTAAGCCCAGGCTGAACCTTCATATGAAAAGGGAAGAACCAAATATGGTATCCCCTTCTTCGTATTGTGTGGCATAAGTCTGCACACCCAACAGTCAGTTATATTAATAGCCGAATGATGTTGGTGCAGCAACTGAATGAACGTATTGTTCATATATTCAGCTCTCCTTATCTGTTCATGAGGGGGTAGAGAATGCATTTTATGTGAGAAGACAGAAAGACGAGAAGGCAAAGAAGTCGTAGAATTGGTGACATGTTTTGGTTGCAAAATATGTACAATCCAACCTATGCAGGCTAATAAAATACACAAAAACATAAAAACACACAAAGTTACACCAAATCGACTACGCAATAACTTACAATATTTCAATCTCATTTTCTGCTTCCTATTTTCCCTACCTACGGTTGTTGTGCCATCCATTTTTATCTAAAAAAATGTTGCTCACGGCAATCTACCTCAATCACTCAGCTACTCACTTCTGTATATCCTGAGGCACTAGCCACTTGCTAGAAGAACAAAAACCAGGTTACAGTCTGAGTCTCCTACTGTGACCCTGCGACGGAGACAGATGGCATATCTAATACTAAATATCACAAAACAAAAAGGTCAAAAGGACCCAAAAGAATGTCTCTGAGCAATAAAGAGAAAAGAAAAGTGTTCAAAGTGTTCAGTCCTCTGATTAGCTCTCGGCCTCAGGTTGTAGTATGTTTTGCTCGGCACGGTCTGGTCCTTGAACAAAGTTTGTGGCTTGGTAGTGTCTATTCGAAGGTGCGCAGGCACAGCGGCTTGAAGAATATCATCATCTGCTTTTTCAGACTGAGTCCCATAAATTTGAGCATCACTGAAAGGCACAAAACAAGGAACCGCTGCTGTGTCTGATTCTCTCACACCACTGCGAATCCACTGGTCAAAGGGTAGTGGCAGTGGCACCTTCTACAGTGCACAACACGCACCCAGTTTCGTTTGCCGACCACTTTCACAGCAGTGCGGGTGACGAGCAAAACTTGCGTAGGCGTAGACTAACGAGGCTCCAGGTTCTTAGTCCGCTGCAAATTTTTGGTGCAGACCCAGTCACCGGGCAAAATGGTGTGACCTGGGTCTGTGGAAGCCTCTGGCAAAGCACTTTGTACCTGTTGACGAATAATACTTAATTTAATAGTCAAATCATGTAAATAATCAATCAACAAAGGATATGGTATATCAGAATATTTTTGGGGATGAGGGGCACCCCAGATATTAGCTGGGCGTCTGAATACCACTTCATACGGGCTAAGTCCCATACGAGAGTGCACAATAGTTCTGGTTGACAAAAGAGCTAGGGGTAAGGCATCTGGCCAAGCAAGACCGGTACTGGCTTGAATCTTAGCTAGTTTAAGCTTGAGTGTACCATTATAACACTCACCCAAACCTGCTGACTGTGGATGGTTTGACGCATGAAATTTCTATCTAATACCAAGACCAGAACACACTTTTTGCATAATTTGACCCACAAATTCACTTCCGCTGTCACTCCAGACAACTCGCGGCAAACCAAATCTGGGGAAGAACTCTTTGAGTAACACTTTAGCAGTCGATAAAGCAGTGTTATTTTTCAAGGGGTAGGCCTCCATCCAGCTGGAAAAGGCACATACCACCACCAGAACATACTTAAGGTTGTTGCATCGAGCCATATGGATGTAATCGATCTGCAACACCTCAAAAGGATATGACGGAGGAGCAAAATGACCTGCCGGAGTTGGGGTACCCTTTCCTGGGTTATGCATTAGACAAACAATACAATGCTTAACCACATTCTCTGCACATTTCGGAATTCCTTCATTCTGCCACACAGGAGCCAAAAATTTACAAATGCCTTTCGCGCTAATGTGAGCTGGACCATGAGCCATAGTTACAACCGGCAATACGTATGCATCCGGTAATAACCATCGCTGATGTTCCAACAATTCCGTCCAACAACCCGTCAAGTCTAACATTCCCGTACTTTCTTTCCACGTCCTCAATTCATTCTCAGTAGCCTCTCCCTGAATCGTTTTCACACTCTCAATCGTGTCTTCACACATTCCAATTTCCCTAACCCAATTTGCAGGACCAGCCACATACATTCGACTAGCGATGTCTCTAGCTGTAGTTCTTGCTACCTCATCTGCAAACGCATTTCCATGGCCCACATCGTCTGTGACATTCTTATGTGCACTGCACTTTATGATCGCTATCTGTACAGGTAAGGTAAGTGACTCAAGAAGATCAGTCACTAACTGACCATGCTGGATCTTTGTCCCGTGAGAGGTAAAAAATCCTCTCTCCCTCCATAACTTACCAAAACTATGTGCAACACCAAATGCATACTGACTATCTGTATACACATTCACTCTCTTTCCCTTCGACAACAGGCATGCTCTAGTTACGGCTATCAATTCAGCTGCTTGGGCTGAATTATGTCCAATACGTGCCGTCTCAACAATTGTGCATAAGGTGGTGACATCATAAGCAGAAGTCGTCTCCCCATTTGGAAGCTTAAAACAAGAACCATCCACCCATAGGATCCCATCCGGGTCCTTGAGCGGAGTGTCCTTTAAATCAATCCTAACCTTCGTTTCTTCTTCCATTCGAAGGAAACAATCATGTTTTTCTTGAACGTCTCCCTCATCTGGGAGTGGCAACAGTGTAGCTGGATTTAACGTGTTACATCTTTTGATATGTACATGACTCGCTAGAAGTGTCAACTCGTATCCAGACAAACGAGCACTCATGAGGTGCTGTGTTCTTGTCCTGTTCAACAAAGTATCCACTGCATGTGGAACCATAACAATAAGTGTGTTATCCAACACCAATCCGGCAGACTGTCTAATAGAAATCGCCGTAGCTGCCGTAGCTCTGAGGCAACCGGGCAAAGCTTTAGCTACTGGGTCTAGTGTAGCGGAGAAATAGGCACATGGCCTCTGCTTATCCCCAAATGGCTGTGTCAAAACTGATAATGCGCAACCCTCTCTCTCGTGCACGTACAGTGTAAAGGATTTGGTATAATTCGGGGTACCCAACACTGGAGCAGACCACAGAGCAGTATGTAGGTCAACAAAGCTTTTCTGACATTCATTCGTCCAAGGGAGTGGATGGGGTGTATCTTTCAACATTAATGCCAGCAATGGTTTCACCAAAAGTGAAAAATTCATCGCCTGCAATAGGAAGTGATACCCAAAAAGGCACGCTCTTCTCTCTGTGTGGTAGGTACAGACATCTGTGAAATAGCATGAATACGTTCCGGGGTCAATCGCCTTCCCTTCTTCGACAAGAGATGACCTAAATAGGTAACCTCTTGGCGGGCATATTGCAACTTAGAGGGACACACCTTATGATGTAGAGTAGACAAATGACGCAACAACGCAACAGTCACACTCTTACACACATCTTCCGTATCAGCAGCCACCAGCAAATCGTCCACATACTGAATAAGCGTAGCACCTGGAGGCAAAGAGAAAGCATCAAGTTGTGACTTAAGAGCCTTGCAATAGATAGATGGACTTTCGCAATAGACTTGAGGTGCTCTTTTAAATTAGGCCTGGGCGGATTTTGCGGATTCTCAATCCGCGAATTTGCGGATTTGCGAATTTGCGGATTGCGAAAATCCGCAAAATCCGCGAATCCTCGCGGATTTTGCGGATTTTTTTTTGGGTGTTCGCACGGGTTCTGCAAGTTCGCGAGGGTTTTGTGCAATTTCGCAAATTGCTAACTTACTTGTCAGGTCGCCAATTTTGCGAACTTGTTGTTTCTACGTGCCCAGCCTGTTTGCAAGCCTTTCTTCATCACTGCCACCCTCTGTCACCACTGGCACTCTCTTTGTTCACCCATGCCACCCTCTGGCTCACCCATGTCACCCTCTGTGTCATCACAGCACCCTCTGGTTCACCAGTGTACATTATTGGGGCAAAGCAAAGCACTGCCATCCTCTGTCAACACTGGCACTCTGGTTCACCCATGCCACCCTCTGGCTGGCACACCCATGCCACCCTCGGTGTCATCACAGCACCCTCTGGTTGACCAGTGAGTGTACATTATTGTGGCAAAGCAAAGCACACCTGCTAAGTGCTTTAAGTTTTGCAAAATTAAATTACAACAACACCTGCCCTGACCCAACTGACATTAATGAAGGCTGGCACCTGCTTGTCTGCTCCCTTTCCTTTCCTTTTCCTGTTTGTTGCAATGTAATTTTTTTTAACAGGAACCTAACCGAATTCTGGGGGGCCCCTTCAGGAAGCACTACAGGGAATGGTTACAAATGATGAGGTTGAACTTTTGCACCAGCTCATTGCTTTTGCTTTTGCAAAAATCGTTTTTCTGTAATTTCGCGCTATTCGCGAGGCGCGGCGTCGTGCGAAATCGACCGTAGAAGCCGCGAACTCGTGCGAATTACCCCAAGGTCGAGTATGGGCGCCGCCATTTTGTTTGCGTGACGTATTTCCGTTTCCACCCGCGAAGTGTAATCTCGCGGAATGAGCGCGTTGCGAATACAAGTTCGCAAGAGTTCGCGAGAGAAATCGCGTGCAAACTTACTTACGCTCACGTGATCGGGCCGCCCTCTTGTTTTTCATTCATTCCTGTGTCTGGGCTAGGTGGTGTTTCTAATCCTCTCTATATCTCTGCCATCCTTTGCTTGTTTTTTTTTTTTTTTTTTTTTTTTTAATTTTTCTTTTTGTCCTCATATCCACCATGGTTTTTGAAAGCCATTTAGAATAAGCATTAGACGAGTTTACACAGTATAGTAACTGGAAGGAATCATTTCGTTCGAGAGGAGAGCCACAGATCCCGCAACTGTCTCAGCTTGAAATTCTTTTAGGCTACCAATGGGGAGGCCTACTGCTGGGCCAGGGCCGGGATATGACCGGATATGATTGAGTTGGCACCATAGTAGTATAATCATTGGACCCGGGGGAAAAAAAAAAAAAAAAAAACCCGGATCTTTATTGAGACCATACAATGGAGTGCCAAAAGGTCCTTTTGCATTGGTTTCCTGATCTGGCTAGATCTATGCGTGCAGTCTGTAGCGTTGATGTCAGCCAGTCCCCGTGGGAAGGGGGGATGGAATCCTTCCATCTCCTGCAGATCTCTCTTCCTGCTAAAAGGATTGTGTAGAAGACCAGGTTTCTAGCTATGTTTTTAGTTGTCCTCACTTTATGTAACAAGCTTTAGACAAGTATGGGTTGGTCTAGCCTTATCTTTTTACCTCTCTCTTTTATCCTTTTTGTTAAATATCTATGTTGAAGATGATTAACATAAAATATTTCTCATGGAACGTTAATGGCCTGCGCACCAAACCAAGGGCAAACAAAATTATGCAATATATACGAGATCTGGATGCGCAGGTCATTGTTCTTCAAGAGACTCATTTAACAAATTCTGAGTCGATTGATTTATTTAAAAGAAATAAGTGGATAGACTTTGTGGTTTCCACTACTCAGACAAGTAATATCAGAGGGGTATCTATAATCTTTAAAAAAGTAGCTAAAGCTAGGCTTATATCCCAGCAGGTCGACACAGGAGGAAGATGGGCCATAGCCTCCGTAGTAATAGCGGGATCTCAAACCACAATTCTAGGATACTACGGGTCGAATCAGGATGATCCTACGGTAATGGAGACTATGTTTTCACATTTACTCTCCTTTCCTGAGCCAACTATTATAGCAGGTGATTTTAATATCGTCCTAAATCCAGCTTTGGACAAATCCCCTAATAGTCGATCCTTAGCTTTGTCCAAGTCTAGGTCAGTCCTGCAATCTGCAATGAGAACCTACGGTTATGTAGACATATGGAGGGAAAGGTCTGGGGATCAGCAAGGAGTGTCTTTCCGAAACCATCCTTTGCTTGTTATAATATTTTTTGAATCTATTTAAATTATTATCTATCCCTCTAGTTTTCTAGCTTTATATTTTTGTGTTTTAGGCTACTTTTGTTTACTTTTCAACTACTTTTTTAAACTTTTATTTTCTTCTTCCCTAGTCTTATTCTTTTTCATTTTTTCTCCTTGTTGTTACCACCTGCCCAGACCATGGTGAAGCCAGCAGTGAAGCTGCCCAAGACGGGCCCCGCAGCCCGTGCCCGGCTCCCGTGTGGTCGTTTAAGGGCGGGAATGGTGGTGTCCAGGGAGATCTTCAGCCCTGAGGAGGTGGGCGCACTTGTTTTCTATGTACAGCGCCGCCTCCCTAGGACCATCGCGGCAGGCGGCAGGATCGCTGCTGGCTACACCAACTGCCAGGAGCGATTGAAGCGGTGGGAGCAGGTGTGCCGGGCCCTGTTTGACATCTCGGGGGTCCAGCGCACCTACAACCAGGTGACCCACCGCTGGACGGATATCCTGGACAGGGAGCACGACCTGCTCGACCTGCTGGGAGTGGAGGTCCCCGGGCTTGGTGAGTAGTAGTAGCAATTTTTTCATCACTCTCTACTCTGTTTTTTCCCCTGCTCTGTGTGTTATATTGCAAATGTTTGTTTTAAGTATTTACAAAGAGCAATAATGCTCCCGATTACATTGATAGTAGAGGTAAATTAATATTTCAAAATCTTCTGTGCATTTCAGGTGCACTGCTCTCCTTCTCTGTGGCGGTGCCACTGCTTATTTGTTTTCTACTTTGTGTTCATTTAATTGGGCTGAGTAATGTATGAGTGTACTTTACAGAACTGCGTAATGCTAGACACAAAGGGGCAGATTTACAATCCCCTTGCGCCACGTTTACGCTGCCTTACCTGGCGCAACAGCGACGTAAACGTGGCGCATCCCTGCGAGTCATGTACAACGTGATGCATCTAGGGAGATGCGCCACATTAAGGCCTGGGCCTGCCCCACAATGGGTGCGTTCCCACGCAGGGGGGGGGGGGGGGGGGGGGGAGGGCGGTCAGGCAGCTGTGCGCCTTGCAAAAGTGCCTGCATGAAATCTACAAGATTTAACGCAGGCACTTCCGCGACGCTGCTATGTCAATTCTTTATGCCTGCTTGCTTGAAGCAGGCGTAAGGACTGATGCGGTATGTTGAGTATTGTGCAGCCCTGAGCATTGCTAGAGTTGCATCGCGCCTGCGACGCGACTCTCGAGATGCGCCCCTCTTTCGTCACGAGATGCGTCACGCATCTGCCTACCCTTGCGCCAGGGTGTGCCGCATTGTAATTGCGGCGCATCTGCCGTGACGCAAGGTTAGTTTTGCGTTACGCATTTGTTCTGGTGCACCTCTGGAGGTGTGCAGCCCAGAACTCGTAAGTATGCCCCTAAGTGTCAGATTTGCAATTACCTGCGCATCCCTGCAAAGTGTGCGGCACGCCAGCACCACCCATGGTGCGCCGTATTTACAATGCGGTACACCATGGTCCCAAAACGTCACCCAAGCGTTTACGCATCGGTGCCGTAAAGGCGGCTCATTGATGGAGTTGCGTCGCAACGATGGCGCAGCTCCAGCAATGCTGCGTCAAGCCGTACGTCTGCTTCATGCAGGTGCAGGGTTTGAGTGACGCATCATTGTCCTAAATGACTGATTGAAATTTTATATATTCCCCATAGCCACTTTTAGCATGCGTTCCTGCGCAGGAACGCCCTCCCTTGCGCTGGAACGCTCCCTTATGGCGCAGGGCTTTGAAATGGGATGCATCTCCCATATGCGTCACGTTGTTAATATACGCCACACCATGGAGCCTCTCTTGTTGTGGCGCTGCGTCACAAAAGTGACGCAAGAACGGAGCAAAAGAGCTGCAAGGGGCTTGTAAATCTGCCCCTAGAGTAGAGGCTCAGGTGCAGTCCTTCCTTTGTAGCCCTCTTTTTGGCTGAAATAGTTGGTTCTTGTTCTTTCTAAATGTTTGATTTGGTTGACAAGGACATCGACAAGCAGCAATCATCAATGTTTTCTGTTCTTTCTTTCATGGTGTACGTCAGGTCCCCCCAGGGGCAAGCGGAAGGAAGTGGAACAGGAGGATGCTGTGGCTCCAGAGGAGGAGGATGCAGGCCAGGGCGGCGAGTGCTCCTTTGCTGGCCCCAGTAAGTTTTCATTTAAATATAGAGGACCTACTGTTGTCCAACCGTTCCTAATTAAATTTTTTCGAAATAGTGTTTAGATAGGAGCACAATCCATAATACTACTGTTGCAGGGGCAATTCTCCACAAACCGGACTATGGACACTGAACACCAGAGTAATAATATTTCAGAGTGGCGTGTTTGGCACACTGTATAAACCTGGTAGTGTCAGCGGCATGGACTCCTCCTTGCCAAAATTTGCAAAACCTTTCGCTCAGTCACTCTAGTCTGGAGGACCAAAAACCACAGAGTCTATTCAAGTTTAAAAGCTTTATTAAAAGTAAAAGTAAACACATATATTAAAATTAAGTTAGCTGGAAATGGAAAAGTGCTTGGTGCTGAGTTGGTGAGTAATGGAACACATTTCTTGTGGTCGAGCCGAGCTTTCACCTGCTTTGAAGTTGATGTTGCTCTAGTCCTTAAAAGTCCAGCTTCTGTCTGTTCAGAGAAAAATGGTGTGTGTTAAAATTAAGCAAGCATTCATCAATTGTGACAAAAAAGTGCAGCAAGACAACAGCCTTCCGTGGAAGGAGGGACATTTTTACTTTAGACTATAGTAGACAGTCAATTACTTTTTCTGTTGTTTTCACATTTCTTCATTCCTAGACCAAATACTAGTGAGTGGTGTAATCTAACATTCTTAAATCTAATTTGTAGGTGGAACATCTGGTGGCGGGGCCAGCTCGGATGTGGTGGTGGTGGTCGACTCTGAGTCCGAGGACAACTCTGGGGAGGAGGCGGCGCAAGAGGCCAAAGAAGAGACTGTGAGGAAACAGACAGTGGTGCTGGCGGGTAGAGGTAAGCTGGATCATGGTACTATCTGACTCTTAGATAGCATATGATGTGTATCTACAGAGAGTAGACGGTCACTGGATGAACTACGAAAATACTATGAAATGTTTACGGGGGGCGGGGGGGGCAACATCATCACCATCTCCTGAGTCCTGACATGATTGAGCACAAGTATTACATACATTTTTTTTAAATCTAAAACGACATAGAGCTTAAATAAACAAAGAACCCCATAGGGGGAAGAGAAAAATCTTGTGCGGCACCACAGCAGACGACCTGGCAACTACATTAAAACAGAGGGAAAAACAAAAAATGCCAGAAAAAAACAATTCAATCTAAATCATGAGGATGTGGTTATAGAGCATGGGTCCTCACAAACTTTCTCTCGGGGCCAAATTGACAGTGTGGTTTGTGGCCAAGGGCCGCACCGAAGGGGGCAGGGTCAGTGGGGGAGGGGGGTGGATCTAGAGCAACAAAAAAAACTATGACCATGAGGTTGAACTCATGCCCCTGCAGCGGATGCCTTCGTCCACTGAGCCACCAGACCTGGCATACACATTACACACATCTTTCTTTCTCTCTCTCTCTGTCTCTCTCCCTCCCTCTCTCTCTGTCTCCCTCCCTCTCTCTCTGTCTCCCTCCCTCTCTCTGTTTCCCTCTCTCTCTCTCTCTCTGTCTCACTCTTTCTGTCTCCCTGTGTCTCCCTCTACCTCGCTGTCTCTCTCTCTCTGTCTCCCTCCCTCACCCTCCCTCTGTCACCCTCTGGCTCCCTCCCCCTCTCTCTCTCCCTCTGTCTCACTCACTCTGTCCGTCTCCCTCTCTCTCGGTCTTCCTCCGTCTCCGTCTCTCTGTCTCCGTCTCTCTGTCTCCCTCTGTCTCCGTCTCTCTGTCTCCCTCCCTCCGTCACCCTCAGTCTCAATCCCTCTCTCTCTCTCCCTCGCCATCTCCCTCTCTATCTCTCTGTCCCTGTCTCTGCCTCTATCTGTCTGTCGGTCCCAGCCTGCTGTAATTACCATATTGTAATTTGTCACTGGGCCAGCACTGGATGGACCTGCGATCCGGGGGGGGCAAGCGCCCCCCCCTTGCCCCTCCCTGCGGACGCCCATGATACTGGCCTCAATAATTTTGAACTGCGCTGGCTAGTTGCTAGTTGTACTGTGACACAACTTTCTGCTGAATCATTTTGTGTTAATCATATTCTTAAAGAGCATTGGTTACAGATTATGTCTTTCTTTCTTCATATAGTTGGTAATACTAAAACATCAAAACCATCAAGGCGTATGAAGGCTCTACTGGCCCGGCAACGGAGGCTGGATGCTACTGTTGCCCAATATCGGCGGCTGGTGGAACTGGAGGGGGAGGACACGCAGTCCTGTACATCGAATGGGACACCTGCATCCTCCTCCGTGACCCCACGTTCTGCCGGTCAGCGCAGTGCTCTGGCGATACGGAGCCGGGCTGGCATACGCCACCGCCGAGCAGCAAAGGCTGCCCCTCACAGTACTCTAAAGGCTCGCTTGCGCCGTGCAATGCACAGAGTGTCCGACCTGGAGGCGGAGGTCCGGAAGTTGAAAGAATATCAAAATTTGTTGGAGGGCCTCCGCTTAGACCACACCATCCTCCGGGAGCAGTACGAAGCCCTGGCCCTAAGGCATGATGCCCTGGAGGCCAAAGTCCACACCATGCATCGCTAGAGTGTCCCTTGCCCCTTTTTTAGAGACTTTTGGGGGGTGGGAATTGGGAGTTGGGGTTTTTGGGGACTTTTGAAGGACTATTTATTTGTTGGGGTTAGGGAGGGTCTTGCGGGAGATTATTTTGTTAGGGATATAAAAATATACTTTTTCAAACTTTATCTGAGCAAACCTGTTTTTTACTACTTTTGAGCCTGGTGGGTGGTGGTTTTGCAGTAAGTTCGTTTTACTGAACACTGTCATTGTGTTGGTTCATGTGTAATTGGCCAAACGTTTTCCAAAGTTCAATGCCTGTCACAGAGTTTCTTAAATCAAGAGTCCTAGGACTTTACTAGTACCACTGGCACTCTCTCGCTTCTCCTAATACTCCATGATTATACTACCTCCCATTCAAACGCTTATCTTACCTGTAATTTGTGTTTGAGGGCTGTCTCCACCTGGAATTCACAGTGTCCTAAAGCGTTCTGCAGCAGGGTCCCAACTGGAGTTTCCCGGCGTGGATTTTCTGCAAAACAAAAGCAATCAACATTAGAAATGTGGCAGCCGTGCTCACAGACCCCAAAACCCACACCCAAAAACCTAGAAGCCCCACAGACAGCACCCCTAAGACAGGCAAGCGAGCATTAATAACGCCTAAACGTTCACGTGTAATTGGCCAAATGTTTTCCAAAGTTAAATGCCTGTCACAGAGTTTCTTAAATCAAGAGTCCTAGGACTTTACTAGTACCACTGTCACTCTCTCGCCTCTCCTAATACTCCATGATTATACTACCTCCCATCCAAACGCTTTTCTTACCTGTAATTTGTGTTTGAGGGCTGTCTCCACCTGGAATTCACAGTGTCCTAAAGCGTTCTGCAGCAGGGCCCCAACTGGAGTTTCCCGGCGTGGATTTTCTGCAAAACAAAAGCAATCAACATTAGAAATGTGGCAGCCGTGCTCACAGACCCCAAAACCCACACCCAAAAACCTAGAAGCCCCACAGACAGCACCCCTAAGACAGGCAAGCGAGCATTAATAACGCCTAAACGTTCACGTGTAATTGGCCAAATGTTTTCCAAAGTTAAATGCCTGTCACAGAGTTTCTTAAATCAAGAGTCCTAGGACTTTACTAATACCACTGTCACTCTCTCGCCTCTCCTAATACTCCATGATTATACTACCTCCCATCCAAACGCTTATCTTACCTGTAATTTGTGTTTGAGGGCTGTCTCCACCTGGAATTCACAGTGTCCTAAAGCGTTCTGCAGCAGGGCCCCAACTGGAGTTTCCCGGCGTGGATTTTCTGCAAAACAAAAGCAATCAACATTAGAAATGTGGCAGCCGTGCTCACAGACCCCAAAACCCACACCCAAAAACTTAGAAGCCCCACAGACAGCACCCCTAAGACAGGCAAGCGAGCATTAATAACGCCTAAACGTTCACGTGTAATTGGCCAAATGTTTTCCAAAGTTAAATGCCTGTCACAGAGTTTCTTAAATCAAGAGTCCTAGGACTTTACTAGTACCACTGTCACTCTGTCGCCTCTCCTAATACTCCATGATTATACTACCTCCCATCCAAACGCTTATCTTACCTGTAATTTGTGTTTGAGGGCTGTCTCCACCTGGAATTCACAGTGTCCTAAAGCGTTCTGCAGCAGGGCCCCAACTGGAGTTTCCCGGCGTGGATTTTCTGCAAAACAAAAGCAATCAACATTAGAAATGTGGCAGCCGTGCTCACAGACCCCAAAACCCACACCCAAAAACCTAGAAGCCCCACAGACAGCACCCTTAAGACAGGCAAGCGAGCATTAATAACGCCTAAACGTTCACGTGTAATTGGCCAAATGTTTTCCAAAGTTAAATGCCTGTGACAGAGTTTCTTAAATCAAGAGTCCTAGGACTTTACTAGTACCACTGTCACTCTCTCGCCTCTCCTAATACTCCATGATTATACTACCTCCCATCCAAACGCTTATCTTACCTGTAATTTGTGTTTGAGGGCTTTCTCCACCTGGAATTCACAGTGTCCTAAAGCGTTCTGCAGCAGGGCCCCAACTGGAGTTTCCCGGCGTGGATTTTCTGCAAAACAAAAGCAATCAACATTAGAAATGTGGCAGCCGTGCTCACAGACCCCAAAACCCACACCCAAAAACCTAGAAGCCCCACAGACAGCACCCCTAAGACAGGCAAGCGAGCATTATTAACGCCTAAACGTTCACGTGTAATTGGCCAAATGTTTTCCAAAGTTAAATGCCTGTCACAGAGTTTCTTAAATCAAGAGTCCTAGGACTTTACTAGTACCACTGTCACTCTCTCGCCTCTCCTAATACTCCATGATTATACTCCCTCCCATACAAACGCTTATCTTACCTGTAATTTGTGTTTGAGGGCTGTCTCCACCTGGAATTCACAGTGTCCTAAAGCGTTCTGCAGCAGGGCCCCAACTGGAGTTTCCCGGCGTGGATTTTCTGCAAAACAAAAGCAATCAACATTAGAAATGTGGCAGCCGTGCTCACAGACCCCAAAACCCACACCCAAAAACCTAGAAGCCCCACAGATAGCACCCCTAAGACAGGCAAGCGAGCATTAATAACGCCTAAACGTTCACGTGTAATTGGCCAAATGTTTTCCAAAGTTAAATGCCTGTCACAGAGTTTCTTAAATCAAGAGTCCTAGGACTTTACTAGTACCACTGTCACTCTCTCGCCTCTCCTAATACTCTATGATTATACTACCTCCCATCCAAACGCTTATCTTACCTGTAATTTGTGTTTGAGGGCTGTCTCCACCTGGAATTCACAGTGTCCTAAAGCGTTCTGCAGCAGGGCCCCAACTGGAGTTCCCCGGCGTGGATTTTCAGCAAAACAAAAGCAATCAACATTAGAAATGTGGCAGCCGTGCTCACAGACCCCAAAACCCTAGAAGCCCCACAGACAGCAACCCTATGACAGGCAAGCTAGCAATAACGCCTAAACGTTTTCACCTCCCATTTCCTCCTAACCAATTTCATCCCTTAATAGACCTTGCCAGCAATGGCCCAGCCAAGACCCGTTAACCCAAGCGCAAACAAGTTTGACACCCCCCAAACAGCCAAGAAGCAAATCTGGGAAAAAAGCCACACTTAGCAAAATGTATTTAAATGAGGACTCACTACTTCCAGTACCTCTTTAGGGGACTCGTCAACGTAAGTTTCTTCATTGTGCGGAATCCAGGCATCAGCATTACGGGAAATGGATAGGGTGAGTCTGGAGGAGGAGGATAAACGACCAGGACTAAGTTCTTGGCAACTAACTTGTGAACCTGAGGAATGCTGCGGCATCAAAATCAAGACAGTTCTGCTGATGGGCTTGTTGTTTGATTGGGTGATTACAGTTTTGTTGTGAATGGGATCAAGCACTTGCTAAACAAAGAAAGACAGACACACAGGAATAAAAGTAAATAAGGACGAAAAATAAAGTTAATGAATCATTGACTCATTTTCAGAACTCGCTGTCAGGGAAGCAGAACTCGTCCTCATACTCTGCAAATTCAGTCGGTAGTACTTCTGGTAACTGAGGAGAACTTTCCTCAGGTAGGTTGGTGTCCTCTTCTTCCTGCGTGCATTCTCGTACTTTGTAATCTGGTGGTATGAAGTGCTGGTTCATCTTTATCATGGAAGCCGCTCCACATTTGCGGGCAAGAGGCGGGACCTTTTGGAAGTCACAATGCCACCAGCAGAACTAAAAACACGTTCTGAAGACACGCTTGCGAGTGGGCAAGACAAGTAATTGATAGCCAGGTTGGTGAGCTCTCGCCATATGTTTCTTTTCCCATGCCAATACGCCAATGGGTCCTCAGTAATATTGACCGCTGTTGAGTCATCCAGGTAGGCCTGCACCATTGAAACAATGTTCTCCCGGATTCCTGTACTTTGCACTTCTGTGTCCTTTCTGGGACAAGGAAACCCTAGCTGACTTAGCCAATCCTCTTCAGACATATCGCCTGTGCCTGGTGCAGATGATACGGTTGCTGGTGTGGTTAACGGCTCAGAGGAAAAGACACTCACTTCTGCCACAGGCACAGAAGTGCTTTTTTGGGACGCCTGGTGGCCTGCTGATTCACTAGTACTGTCTTCTCCTACAGTTTCCTTCCGCTTCTTTCAAAACGAATGGCTGACTGAGCTAGCCAACCTTTGTACTCTGTAACATCTGAAGCTTCAAATGGAATTAATACTTTGCCAAACAATGGCTTTTTGTAAAGTGGATCCAGAATAGTAGCACAAATATAGTGCTGTTGTTTCTTGATATTTACAAGCCGTTTATTGCTAACTAGGCGTTGTAATAATCTCTGCGCCAACTCATATGCTTCATTCTTTCCAGCATCCTTTAATTCCGAAGACACCACCTTGACTTGGTGCTCGAGCTTCAGCAACAATGGGATAGCTTTGCTCAAAGAACAGTCCTCCCTGCTGACTTCACGCGTGAAGACCTCAAAAGGACGAAGCATGTCTGTCAGGCTTTTAACTAGCTGCCATTGCTCCACCGCTAGCATCATTTCTGTCGTATCACCACCCAGGTTGTAGAAATACTCATTGACTACTGGAAACAGCTCATGCAGACGCTCAAACATGTAGAAGGTTGAGTTCCAACGTGTTGCCACCTCCTGGATAAGTGCTTTCACTGGCATTCTACGTACATTTTGCTGGCGCCTCAGCTCCTTCCGGGCCTTAAAAGAATGGTTGAAATGTGTGCATATTCTTCTGCAGATGGTCAATTTTTTGTCGACTGCAAGTTCTTTTTTCAAGAACTTTTGCACGACAAGGTTCATACAGTGCGCCAAACACGGCACTCTGAAATAGTCACCGTCCGCCATGGCCTTAACTACATTGCTGCCATTATCAGTAGAAAAATAACCAACCTTGCAATTTCTTGGGGGCAGCCATTTCAAGACCTTTTTGTTAAATTCATCCAAAATGTTATCTGCAGTATGAGTTTTCTCCATGCCACACATGGCTAATGTTGCATGTTTACGAGCATCCTTAAAAATCTCGACCAAGTCACCACCTGCATTTATCTGTTTTGCAACCCCTGAAAAAGAGACCCAGTGTGCAGTGTTGCACATGTAATGAAGGGCTTGGCAACTGGTCCACATGTCTGTTGTCAGGTGTATATTGTGAACAGCACTCTTCTGCAAAGCTGCCCCAACCAACTCAAGCACCTCTTTATGTAGTGCTGGAACAGCAACCCTGGCAAAATAGAACCGGCTAGGAACTTTCCATTTAGGGGCCAATGTTGCCACGAGTTCAAGAAAACCCACACCTTCGACAAACGAAAAAGGGAGAAGGTCCACCGCTAGCATTTTAGCCAGCTTAGTGTTATACAGGCGCACAATTGGGTGGTTGCGTTGAAATGGCGCATCTGCGGAGAACATGTCTGTAATGGTGCGCTGGACAAATTTACTGGATGATGCTGATGCGTTCTTCGACCCACTTCTGCTCAGTGTTGACATTTTCCGCATTGGTGTGTCTCCCAGACTCTCAGTGTGCCTCCTATGTGTTCCGGAGGGTGTGGTGCTGCCAGGGGTACTAGGTGCAACCGGACAAATGTCTGACGTTTCTTCTACCTCCCCGTCATCTTCAGATGAAACACCTAGTACGGGTATATTTTGGCCACTTGCCCTTTGGAATGGAATGGAATGGAATTAGATTTGTAGAGCGCATAGCTACCCTAGGGCATCCCAGTGCTAAGAGGATTGCTTTCCCTTGATGTTTGCTAGGTGCGGAAACCATTCGACAGCATGCCTTCTTTCAAGATGACCTATCTGGCCTCCGGTACCATAGTTGGTACCAATCTTACCAAGGCTAACTGTAGTCGTACAAATGGAACAAATGGCTAGGTTATCATGCTTTGCATGGACACTAAAAAAGTTCCAAACTGGGGACTGGAAACTTCTGGCTTTGCCGCACGAGGTGATACTGCCAATGCCAGATGAAGCAGTGGTGGATGAGCCTTGCAGACATCTACTGGGTTGTGCAATTATTGCAGCAACCCTACTTGAGGGAGTCGAGCTGGATGGAGGTCCCCTCTGGGGAGAAAATATGGGAGCTGTAGGTTTTGTTGACCTTGTTGTACTACTTGACTGCGTTGGTGGTGCTACCAGTGCCACGTCGCCAGGGTCACGCTCAGCATGACGTCGGTATAGGGTATATATGTCTGTCTGCTGCATGGCCGGTGTGGCTGGAATGACGTGTGTGATGACTAGGTCATTGCTGTCATCCTGTTCATCAACATCAGAATGCACCACTTCATCAAGTCCGACGTTCGTATCCATAAGTATGAGCTTTCCGGGGCCCTTCCTTTTAACATTTTATACCTTTCTCAGCTCATGGTGTGCCTCCCTCTCAGACGTCGGAGATGGTTGCCATTCTAGATCCAGATCATCTGATGGAGCGGGGCTTGAAGAGGAACTTCTACACACCCTCCTTGATCTTTTCCTTGCTGGGGAGCTGGGAGAAAATGAATCATCAGGAGGAGTGGCTTCGTCTTCCTGACATGATACCCCGGCTCCAAAGTCAATTTCCTCCTGTGCCCCTACTTCTGGAAGAACAACCATTGTGGCAACTTGCACCGCTCCATGCGCTGCTACATGGGCCTCTTCACTGACCTCTACTTGCAACTCTCCATGGACCTCTCCTTCTCGGCCTTCTCCTTCTTGGCCTTCTCCTTCTCGGCCTTCTCCTTCTCGGACAGCTCCTTCTCGGCCTTCTCCTTCTCGGTCTTGTCCTTCTCTGCCTTCTCCTTCTCGGCCTTCTCCTTCTCGGACAGCTCCTTCTCGGCCAGCTCCTTCTCGTCCTTCTCCTTCTCGGCCAGCTCCTTCTCGGCCTTCTCCTTCTCGGCCAGCTCCTTCTCGGCCAGCTCCTTCTCGGCCTTCTCCTTCTCGGCCAGCTCCTTGAGCATGTACTTGTGCTTCTACTAGTAGCCCATGCAGTTGTTGTTGCGGCTTTGGTTGTTCATTAGTACTTGTGAGATGAGTTACAACCTGTGTTGATTGTGTGCTGCTACTTTCTTGCGATGAGCCAACATCACTGGTCGTTGGTAATTCAACCACTAAACAGGCTACCTGTGCAGCACTCATGGTGGACTTTTGATTTTTCCACAAAAATGTAGTGGTCGAGGCACCAGTCTCCTTGGTAAGTGGTGCCACTTGCTTCTTCTTCTCCTTAGTAGAGACATCTTTCTTGCAAGAGGAGCTACGGCCACCTCTTTTTGGAACCATCTTCTTCAGATGTCGGAACAGCAGGCCGCAGCAGGACTTCTTCCTGGCACTGATGCTCAACGATGATGCGGAGTTCTTGACTTTGTGCACCTAAAAGCAAACGAAGACAGAGGAACATCAGTTAAATATATGTTGCATATGTAGCGCTTCAATTAATAGTTTGCAAGTAGGCATTTATGAATACACACGTGCACACCACAATATGGAAATATCAAAAATAAGAATTGCTACATTTTTGGGAAACAGGAATTTAACATTGATCCAAGAGAGCCCACAGAGAGGGTTGTAGTTTCATGTACCACTGACTCAACCTGGGCACAATGGGTGAAAGCAAGGCAAAATGGGTGCAGGCCTATGGCACAAAGCTCACTGCCTGCCTTCAAAATGGCCGCTTGACCCCCATCCACATGGCCAGGACCATGCCTCAAAATGGCCCCCACCAACATAGCCAGCCCCCAACCCCTACTCCAAAAAGTCAAAAAACACAACACAAATCACCACAATCCAATGCCATCCATCAAGTTTCAGAAGGTTTATGCTGCCTGCTGGTGGTTTTCTGGTGCAGAATCGTAATTTGTGCAATTTCGCGAGTGCGAGATTGTTGCAGCGAGGGACGTGAGCAGTGCGAACACAAGCTAAAAATTCCGCAGCTCGCGAACTTGCAGATTTTCGGTAAATCCGCGGGAGTTCTAGGGCCCCTGGGCATAATGAATGAAATCAGAGCAGACTGGGTGGGCCTATGGCACAAAGCACACTGCCTCACTTCAAAATGGCCTCTTGACCCCATCCACATGGCCAGGACCTGCAGGACCATGCCTCAAAATGGCCCCACCACCAACATAGCCAGCCCCCAACACCACCCCAAAAGTCGAAAAACACACACAAAAATCACCACAAACAACATCAACTTATCAACTTACTTGTGAAATCAAATTTCGAATCCAAAAGAAATCCAAATGGCCCCCCACCAACGTAGCCAGCCCCCAACACCACCCCAAAAGTCGAAAAACACACACAAAAATCACCACAAACAACATCAACTTAACAACTTACTTGTGAAATCAAACTTCGAATCCAAAAGTAATCCAAAAGGCCTCAAATCCAAATATCCAGCAGCATCCACAAAAAGTAATCCTTCCCAGTCAAGATCGAATCCAAAGTGGCCAGGAAACAGGAACAGGAAGTTGGAGACTGGGGCACTTCCTTCACCCCACCCCAATGGGAGGAGCTTGCTGGACAGGAACAGGAAGTTGGAGACAGGGCCACTTCCTTCCTTCACCCCTCCCCAATTGTAATTTTTGTAATTTCGCGAGTGCGAGATTGTTGCTGCCCGCGCCGCGGGCCGCGAGCAGTGCGAACACAAGCAAAAAATCCGCAGCGCGCGGATTTGCGGATTTTGCGGGAAATTCGCGAATCTCGCGGATTGCGAATTTACCGAAAATCCGCAAAATCCGCGAGCGTAACGGATTTTCCGCCCATGCCTATTTTAAATCTGAAACTTCGGCCTCCTAGAGAGAAACCAAAGATGTCCATACTTTCTTCAGCAATAGGAACACTAAAGAAAGCGTTTTTAAAGTCAATGCCTGAAAACCAAGCAGCCGAAGCAGGAATCATTGTCAACAAAGCAGTAATGTCCGGGACAACAGGAAACTGTGGCACAACTATTTTATGGACCTCTCTAAGGTCAATATTAAATCGATAAACAGGAGGCTGTGAAGGATCAGTCCTCTTAAGGATCGGAAGAACGGGGCTGTTACAAACATTAAATCTCGTTTCTTCAACCTCACCCTTCTGAATAAAATCATCCACAATAGCCAGAAGTGGTCTCTCTCCATCATTTGAGATACAGTATTGGGGAATGCGTGGCATTCTAACATTCTCTTTAACAGTGACAACATATGGTGGGATCGCAAGGCAACCCACGCCATTCGGGCCAGTAGCCCAAAGACGTTCAGGAAGAGAAAGCAACTCAGGTGGAAACTGGTCTCGGGACAAATACATGGAAGATGTTAATTTCTTCCCTAACGTAAGATGCACACCAGAAGGAGAACAATACAATGTTGCATGTAGCCTTTTCAAAAAATCCAAACCTAGCAAGTTCTCGCCACAACCAGTTGTCAGAATAAGCGGAGCATTGAGATCGTAGGAACCAATCGAAACGGGCAAGGGACAAGAGACCGGATTACGGACTGGAGCGCCAGAAAATCCTACAGAAGTATTTATTAAGCCAGACAAAGGTGCCCCAGGGAGTTTAGAATGCATAATAGAACTTCTCATCGCACCAGTATCCAAAAGAAATGGTTCAGAAACACCCACAGTATTAATAGTGACATATGGCCCATTTTGATCTACTGGAATCGACACAACTCCCTCACTTTGTCGATGGCTGTCCTATTCAATCTGAAAATCGTCAGCCCTTTCTTCACAATAGTCGTCATTATAATACTGCCCAGACTGAACTCTCTGTTGATCAAAATAATTTGTAGCAGATGGAGAAAAAGAACGCTGCTCCTGAGAGGACACACCTCGTCCTCTACCTCTAGATCCTGTTTGAGAATTATCACGACCTCGCGGAGCAGACATCCCAGTATTACGCTGTAATAAAACCGGACAACTATTCTTGAAATGTCCCTCTTCCCTACAATACGCACATTGATTAGGACTCAGCGAAGGACGTGGCGCAAAATACTCAGGTTTCTGGAACACTTTCTAAAACTGAGAGGGTTGAGAAAACTGAGGCTGTGCAGGGCGCGGAGGATAAGCTTGCTGTAAAAGAACCTTTGATTTAAAATCCTTATTTTTCTTTTCTTGTTTCTCCTTCTCCTCCTTATCTCTATTCTCATAATACTGTGCAGTAGCCAGTATTTTAGCAGGCGAAGAGACAGCCCATGCACTTTCAGAACTCTTCAATTTATTTGATAATTCGGGAAGCAAGTTATATACAAACTGATCCACGAACTACCGCTGACCACCCGCTACACTCAAATCCTGACCACTATGATCGATAAACGTCTCTTCAAAACGAGTGAAGAAATCTGAGACGCTTTCGTCTTTCTTTTGCCTGCATGCAGCCAGCTTGTCCCAATTTACTCGCACCGCAGGCATCAAAGTTTTCATTAAGTCAATTATTCTGCCTGGTAGGGCCGTAATCAGATCCTCAGGCTTTGCGCCACCCGCTAGATTAGCATCAGCAGCTCTATTAGCAGCCCAATCACCACCTAATTCACCAGCATGATTTTCCCTACGAATCCGTGCCCACAAAGCTTGCGGGACAACGTTTCCAAACAACATATCAATATCGGCCAAATTCATAATACATGCCTCAACTGTTTGCGACAATTCCTTATAATATCCAGCAGGGTTCTTACGAGGGTCCAGGAGAGTTTGTTTAAGCGCCAATACTTCAGATCTTTTCCATGGTTCGTGAACCCATATACGCTGGAAATGAGCAGGGACAGGAGGCGGAACATTCACCGCTTCTCACCATACTGGAGGAACTTCACATATCGGATAATTCTTAATGCCTTGTTTTTTAGCAGGATCAGCCTCGGAAGGGGACAGAGACAAAAACATAGTGCGAAACGCAACGAGTTTATTCACCGCCTCTTCAACTCGTGGTCCTACAATGAAACCTTTATCAAAATCAGCTTGTAGTTTCAGTAACTCCAAAGGAACCGTATCCAACTCCATATCTTCCCAACCTTTAATAAGAGTCTGACACATGACATTAAAACATATCTTTGTGTGGGCTCTACCCCTTGATGAAAGGAACTCATGATGTCCCCCGCACTATATTCTAGTCCATTCTCAATCCATTTACAAGCTAGGGAACCCAAAACTACTTTCTCATCTGTAAAAGGAAGTTGACAACGAGATTGTCGTCTAGAGAAAGCTGGAGACAAGTTAAAAGACCCAAGAAGAGGAGAAAAGAAATTCGAAACAGCATCTGCTAGTCTCCTGTGTGAGGTAGGGGAATCCCTTAAAAGAACAGGAGACATTACAGATGTAGAAGGCAATGGGGATTGGAACGTAGCCAACTGAGGAACAAGAGCGGGGGATTGAGGAGAAGGTGGGGGCTGAATTACAGTTTGCATAGGGCGGAATTTTCTCTCCTTAAACTGCGCAATTTGTCTTACACTCAAGGCAATAAAATAGTGAAACATCTGGCTAGGCAACTGAAGGATAAAAGGGAGAGGGAGTACATCGGGGGTATTCAAGACCCCTCGGGGATGTTGGTCCACAGGCACGAAGACAAAGCGGGCATCTTCGGGAGTTTTACAGGACCTTATATGCAGCGGATACCTTGGATACTGAGAAACAACAGGACTTCCTGAGGGATCTGCCCATCCCTCAGGTCTCTCCTGCTTGGAATGAGGAGCTTATAGCTCCAATCACACTTGAAGAGGTTACCGTGGCTATTAAAGCACTGAAACCCCATAAGGCTCCGGGTACTGACGGTTATACCGCGCTCTTTTATAAAACATTTGTATCGGTTATTGGCCCCCACCTAGTCCGGCTTTTTAATAGAATGGCGACAGACTGTAACACGACTGACTCCATGTCTGAGGCTGTGATCTCAGTGATCCCCAAACATGGGAAAGATCTCTCACGCTGCGCTTCCTTTAGGCCTATCGCATTCTTAAATATTGACGCGAAATTATACTCCTCCATTCTAGCTAAAAGATTGCACGATCTTATGCCGCTCCTTATCCACCCGGACCAATCTGGCTTTATTGTAGGACGTCAGACCCACGACAACACCCGTCGCATTGTCCACTTGATTGAGAAGGCCAACAAATTCAAGATTCCGGCAGTCCTGGTCGGGCTGGATGCCGAAAAGGCGTTTGACCGCATGGATTGGAGGTTTCTGTTCTCAACCCTCACAGCGTTTGTGTTCTCCTCTCAATTTATAAATATGCTTCAGTATAACTACAGACACCCTTGATCCAAAGTCTCGATTAATGGCGTGCAATCCCCCTCCTTTACAGACTCCAGGGGGACTAGACAGGGATGCCCCTTGTCCCCTTTATTGTTCGCTCTCAGTATAGAGCCTCTAGCGATTGCTGTCGGGGAACACCCGGGAATTGAGGGTCTCCCTTTCACAGGTGAAGCCCATAAGATTTCTCTTTTCGCTGACGACGTCCTCTTATCCCTGAGAAAACCCGACAAGGTCTCTCCCACATCTGCAAACGTTACTGGAGTGCTTTGAGGAAGCTGCAGGCTTTAAAATCAATCTAGATAAATCTTATACACTCAATCTCACTCTCTCATGGGAGGAAGCCCTTCTCCTTTGGTCGCTTACGCCTTTGGTGTGGGCTTCATCCTCTATCCAATATCTGGGCGTGCAGCTAACACTGACGGTAGAGAAACTATACACTGCCAACTTCCCCCCCACTCTCCTCTGTTCAGGGGGAGTTGATGCAGTGGAAGCCGCTCTTTCTGTCCTGGCTTGGTCGTGTTCATGCCATAAAGATGACCCTACTCCCTAAATTATTATATTTATTCCAGGCGCTTGCAATGGATCTCGAGAGGGACTACTTTAGGCGAGTGAAAGCAATGATCCTGCGCTTCATTTGGCTAGGAGGGCGGGCCCACTTCTCGTTCTCTATGCTGCGTCGCCCCTAGCGGAAGGGAGGAGTCGGCCTTCCTGATATTCAGCTCTATTATAAAGCTGCGCAGCTCAGGATTCTGGTGGAATGCTCGCAAAAAGAGTCTGAGAAACACTGGCTCCATATGGACTGTAGTGTAGCAGGAAGAACGATTTGGGACTTGATCTGGCGGGCACGGCAAGACAGACCTAAAAATGCTTACCTTAGCACCCCTACACGTACCACCCTGAGGGTTTGGGACTTTGTATCGACAGAAGACGGCTGGTCTTCCTTCCCTCCCATTTTTACACCAATACACTTCAACACAGCATTTGACGCCTGGCGGGAGGGGGGATGTCTGGCGCTGACCCATCTGTTCCATAGCTATGATCCCCTCACGTTCGATAACTGTAAAAGAGACTATGGGATTGGGGACTCTGAGCGCTATCACCACGCCCAGTTACTGCATTGGGCCCTGGGACCCCAAGTCCGAGAAGAGGCCACCCGCCCACTTACTAAATTTAAGTCCTTCCTGGTCAAAGCTTCATCCATGAACGGTGAAATCTCATTTCTCTACCAACTATTGCTATCCACTGCACTTTCCCCCGTCCGCGATATATGTCTATGTGGGAAAGGCTGGCCCAGCGGGACATCCCGGACGAGGAGTGGACACATTTATGGTCGGACATTTTTAAATGTAACCAATCCACAGACTTGAGAGAAGCACACTTGAAGACGATGATGGACTGGTACTTATACCCGTCCAAACTAGAACAAATTTTCCCGGGCACATCAGACAGATGCTGGTGCGGATGCGGACTGCTCGGTGATTTCCAGCATATTTGGTGGGACTGCCCAACCATTAGACCTTTTTGGGAGGAAATTTTAGCACAGGTGAAGGACATACTGGGGTACCCCATTCCAACATCCATGGATACAACACTTCTGGGCATCCGTGATCCTATGTTAGAACATCGAACTAGGGCTGACAAGAGAATTATGTGGCTATATTTGGGGGCGGACAAGGTCCCTATTGCGGCGGCGTGGAAGAAGAGGGAGGCCCCGGCAATTTCCCTTTGGCATTCCCGGCTCTGGAGACTACTCAGTCTGGAATGCATGTTGGATATCTTTAGGGAAGACTTTAAGAATTTAGAGTTTCGATGGGGTCCGCTGGTCTCCTTCCTCTCGAGGGGTCTGCCTTCAGCGGTTTGTCCCCCATCAGTTCGGGCCGTCTATTGTTGCCACCACAGGGGAGGGGGGGTTCTGTTTAAATGTTTGACTCTTGGTGCAATCTTGATTCTGTTTCAACCTTTGACCTCAGGACCTGCCATTCATTACATTTGCATATTTCTGAATTATTACCATGATGGACCTATCAAAGGCAGGGCGTTCTGTGGAGAGGACGACGGAGCTGACGTAAGCTCCCCTTGCCACTCCCTCGCAGACGGTCTATGCTATGTACCTGCACACTCAAGAATCTGTATCCCCCTGTTGAGCTGCGGACTATGAATAGGGTATTCTATCACTTATAGCTGGGTCCCCCCTTCGTGCTTTGATTGATGACTAGCTTTCCCCTGCAAGGGATAATGGGCGGATTGTGCCTTCAGTCTTTGTTAAAACCTTCAATAAAAACTTCTTTGACAAAATGACAGAATTGCATTTTAAGATTGTTTATATGCAGGAAGGGACACCTTCCTACACATAAACCATCCTCCCCTGCACGCAGACAACCTTGCACTCTGGTGCAAGGCTGCCTGTGTTGTCGCTAAGTTGTTAAACTTAGCGCCATCGCAGGGGGAAATGCAAGGCTGCACCACATTCTTGTATATTTGGTGCAGCCTTGCGTTTCCAAAGTGCTGCAGTGTGTCGTTAAGCCAAGGAGGCTAATGACATGCTCCGCCACTTCATTATACATATCCCCCTTAGTGTCTTCTGGCTCTAGACAGGATACCACGGCATGTCTGCATGTACGGATTCCTTTACTTTTGAATAGGGGCTCAAGGATGCGCCTCCTCCCTGTGGCCACCACGGAGCAGATGCATGTTAAGTGCTGGAGATTCTCGTTGTTTGTCCCACATAAACGGCACCCTCTGTTTCCAGAGTATATTCATGCTGTTTTTTTGCTAGAGATTGAGGCAGCCCAGGCAGCACTGCATAGTTTAAGTTTCAGGTGCAGCGGGTAAGTGCAGGCTAAATACAGTGCTCGTGATGATTTAGAGCAGCTATTAATGATATCCAGGCTTGGCCTCTTTTAGCACACTCCTCTTTGGCCCACATGCATCAAGGGTTTTTGGAGTCGCAAACGGTGCGATTCCTTAAAATCGGCCGTTTGCGATTCCAAAATCAATTTTTGGAATACATCATACATTTTCAGAAATCCCAACATTTTTGCGATTTCTAAAAATGCGATTGCTTTCAAGAAATCGCAAATTTGCGATTTCTTAAAAGCAATGCATGATTAGTTTTAAAATTGCGAATTCGCAATTAGGGTGTCAAATTTACCGAGTGGTTGAACCACTCGGTAAATTTGCAAAAAGTGTTAAAAACGAAGCAAATGCATTTTTTAAACATTCATGTTACGGACACACATGTCCTTAGGACATATGTGTGTGCAACATGATGCGAAAACAACATTACATGGGTGCAGGGGGGGTTCATTTGAACCCCCCTCACCACCCTTGAAATGCAATCAGGATTTGCGATTTTCAAAGTGCTAATTCGCAATTCCCATTGATCCCTATAGGCCTTTTGGCCCATAGGATCAATGTGAATTGCGAATTCGCACTTTGAAAATCGCATAATATTTGCGATTTGTTAGAAATTGCAAATAATTTGCGAAAATATTCATGCATCCCGTTTTGCGAATTCTAAAATGCAAATCGCTATTTTTCGCACTTTAGAACTCGCAAAATCCCGGGATGATGCATGTGGGCCATTATCCTTTAAAAAAAGAGATTTTAGCCATTGTGGAATTCAATAGTTTTTTCAAGACGTTATATCAGAGTGTCAGCCCCCATAGGTTTTCAAGGTGCAAATTCTTTACGGACTGATCCAAGAATTCTTTAAGACTACTGCTGCAGCCCTCTTTGTTCATTGTACCACAAGATGTTGTTTAGGGTGTTTAGTTTCAGATTGTCTTAACTTGACGCAAGTCATCTATAGATTCCTGTCGCCCAATAGACGACCTTTTGAGGCCAAACTCCAGCCGAATTTGGCCAGTGGAAGTGATCCTTGTTTGATTTAATACTTAACAGTAGATTTATATTGGAGTTTGTCCAGTACGGCTGAGTCACTGCCCAAGAGAGCCTCTCTACTCTATGTCAAAGTTGGCAGAATTTTTGCTGCCAGGACCTTCAGCAGCGGATCGAATGATGAGCATTTCAACTTCTTGCTCACAGTGGTAAAGGTAGCAATGAGGAGTTGCTCTTAATTGTAATGGCTCGAAGCTGTTTGTAGGCCGTTCCCCTATCATTCAGCAGAAACCCTAGGTTCATGTACTCATTTACTGCATCTAAGATGTGTTCACCAAGAAGGCAGGTCACATTTTTCCTAGTTGCCTTGCTGATCATCAGCACCTTGGTTTTGTTCCAATTGACAACCAGGCCATTTAGTGCTGCATGCTGATGAAGCGTATTGATCAGTCTCCGAAAGGCAATTTCTGTCAAGCTGCATAAGACTACATTGTACGCATATAAAAGATGGTTCAAAGCGAAGATGCCGAACCTGGGGGCATGGCTGTTAGTTTCATCAAGAGCATGGGAGAGGTCAGCCATCAAAAGATGGAAAAGAAGTGGGGCTAACACGCATCCCTGTTTTAGGTTAAGATAGGTTTGCATCTTCTTCACAGTACGGAGCTATCACCGAATTTAACCCGCACCCATATATGACTGTGTAAGGGCTCGATGAATCTGAGCACGTGGGAGGGGATGTTCCAAGCCTGAGCTTCCTCCAGAACTTCACATGATTTACACAATCAAATACTAATTCATAAACAAGAAATCAAAGATAAGTAGTACGATTCAGCTTTGCCATTTGACCCAAGATGGTTGACAGGGCTAAGATGTTTGTAATGGTACCAGACCCTCTGAAACCACGATTCAGTTTTGGAATTAAGGGGCATATTATCAAGGGGGTTTATCTCCGCTTTTTTGGCTTTAAAAGCCAAGTAAGCAGAGATAAAATTATCTCCCTATTACCTAGCTGTTGCTAACACCAGTTAGCAACAGCTAGTAGGAGATATTGACCATCTTGGGCCCCACTTTGCATGTCAGTGATATTTATCACTAATGACATGCAAAGTGGGTGTGCCAAGATGTTAGCGACTGGAAACAGTCGCTAACATCGCTATCTCCTATTACCAACTTTTGGAGATATTCACGCTAAGCGCGAATATCTCCAAAAGCTAACACCTGCCCTGAGCAGCTCTTAGCCATGTTATCCAATGGGAGGTGGATAACATGGCTAAGAGCATTAGCTCGGTAATGCATGAATATCGCTGACTTTTCAGCGATATTCATGCATTGCTGCCGTTTTTTATCGCATTTGCGATAAACCCTGGTAATACCAAGGTTTATCTGCGATAAAAATCGCCGCAGTTCAGCGGTAAATTTTTGTCTCTAACCAAGCAATTGCGATAATTATCACTATTGCTTGGTAATATGCCCCTAATTGATTAGCATGAGCCCAGACGGATAGGTCATGAAGAATATGTGTTGCACAATCAAAATATTTTATCGAGCACTCAGAAGTCCAAACAAAAGATCAGTAGTTTGTTATCTTGCAACAATTTTAATCTTGAATCTTTCCAATTATCATCTTCATTGGATACATCCTTCAATATTGAACATTCTTCATTCTATATGTAGCCACGCAGTCTTGCAGCCAACACGTGTTTCGTCTGCTCTTTTAAGACCAAAAGACTTCCTCAGGGCTGCAACCCAAACAGAGTATAATAATGCCAATAAATTGATAAATTCTGGACCGTAAAACATCAACATTAGAGGCATTACAGAAATTTATAGGGAAACATCCCAAACCTTAAGGGTGCTCAATAGTAGATATAGATAAAGTCAGTTAAGGCTTGTCACCAAGTTGAAGCTACAGGCACCTTGGTATAGTGTAATCAGAGTAGGCAATACGTTTTTTCCTACTTCATATTAGATAGGTTTAAAAGTGCAAAAGTAATTGAAAGTGGGTTAGTTGTAGTAAAGGTGAGCATGCTGTTGGTTTTCATACCTATATTTCTCCACGTAACTAAGTATTGGATTGGATATTTGGTCCTATTCTTGTCAGGTGTAATTCTGTACAGAATAATAAAGCTATTATAGACTCAGTTGCTATTATTAATTCACAATGTTAACAGGTCTTCTTCATTATATAAATAATATCAGGTATTCTTAACTATTATTTTAACGTGTTCGCTTATCTCTAAAATCTACACAGATCAGACTTCAGGTGTCCGTGTCCGTCACCTGCAAAGCGAAAACCCGGGTTAACATTTGTCCTAAATGTATTCTAAGTACTACGTTTACAGTGACACGGGTACCGCATGGTCCGGTAATACTTAAAAGTATTCTCACCTCCCGTACAGCGTTATGTACTTCGGAGCGCGTCTCTCTGTTCTGGCGTCCTAGTTGGGCGCCATCTTACTATTCTCATTTATACTTTCTGTAGGCTAGCGAGCGCCATTAGAGTAAAACACGTTTCCGTGTTTTGGTAATGCTATATTGAAATCACAGTTTTTCCTATACGTAATTATGGATATACGTTGTAAGTAAAGACAACTTGTGTATATTAACGAAGACTACGTATATATCGAAACTTATACGGTGGATGGAAATTACATCCAAAAGTTATTATTAAAATATCGCCATCTATTTTATTAGTTTTGAAGTTATTTGTAGTTACATTAAACGCTAATTATTAACAGATATCTGGCTATCTATTTCCATATAGTTTACAAAGAACCTATATCTAAGCATTGTTAGAGATACAACGCCATCTTGGAGTGGTCTTAAAGCGAATTGTCTGGTTGTAATAATGTTCAAATTCTTGACGTGTATACTCGATGGTTCGCTCTTAATCTTAAAGAAGGGTCCTAGTTTTCTAATATGTAATATAAAGGTTACATGGTTGACAGCATGATTCAAGATTAAAATTGTTGCAAGATAACAAACTACTGATCTTTAGTTTGGACTTCTGAGTGCTCGATAAAATATTTTGATTTTGATTGAGCTAATCTGTTAGCACATTAATTGGTCGTGGTAACCGACTAACTTTTGTCTTGAGCACCAAACTCACTGTGTATGTTGTATATTCCTTTACCTGCAGCGCGCTCTTATCTTAACAGTTACCAAATTGCTAGTATTGTATTGTGTTAATCAGAGCAGCCGCAAAGGAAACATGAATAGAGACAAGGAAGCAGAAGAACTCTTTAGCAGTCTAATGGCAGGTGGATCTATAGGAGCAGCAGTTAGACCGCCTGGAAATTCTAAGAAAGAAGGTCTTAGTGCCAAGTTTAGAAAACTAGAGTCACTGAAACGACAAGAGTTAAATAAATGGTGGGATGCTGCCACACTGAAACAGTACATCACAATGAACAGAATACCAAGAGGTTTACGCTCTCAGATAATACCAGCCTACGAAGATCTAGAACCTGATTTATATAAGATTTGGGAGAAAGAACTAAGTGATAGTTCACGTAATCTTATGAAAATATTGATAGACAACGCAGACAGGAAAATAACTAAACTTCTTATTGAAATTCAGAAAATCGAAGATGAGATCAAACTCATGAACCTCCCAGAAGCCACGATAAAAAATTACACTATAATGGATGAGATTACTGAATGATGAGATGAAGTGAAGTTCAGCTTGATATTAAAAGAAGGAAAGCTCGTAAAATCAAACAAGATGAAAATGACTATAGGGCAGGGAGAGTATATACGTATGCCAAACGATTTGATTACCTGATGACCAAAACTACTAACGTGAGACAAACTGGCAGCACTACACCACTGAGTGAAACAGAAGCATCCTCAAGTAATGTATCTAGTGATGAAAATGAGGACACCCTAACTACAACAGCCTCAACATCAGAAACTAATTCTTAGAAGAGGTTCAACGGTTACGGAGGGGGAACCGAGATACAGAAAGGAACCAAATTACAACTGCAAGAGGACCAGGAGAGGCAGGAGAGGAAGTGGGAGATCCAGGGTCAAGAATAAAGAGAAGCCTGAGATCCTGGAAACAACAGAACTAGGAGACAATGTAGAAGTAAGTGACATTGAAGTCATTAACTTATCGGACTTTCAACTATCTAATGATATGATCTGTATCCTCAAAAAAGGTTTAGGTTTCTGTCCAGCTAGGAGGCAAGACTGGGTGATGACCAAAATTGACATTTTTAAATTTACTAGGAGACTGAAATTAAAAAAATTCTTCTCAAATATCCCAGAGAAACATACAACATCCACCAAAAGAGGGCTAAGTAATCTGACTATACAAGAATTAAAAGATACACAACTTCTACTGTCTTTAACAGAAAGCGAAGATGACCCTGTGACAATATCGAAATTAATGGAAGACCTAGAAGTTGAACGGTATATGACGGAGGGTAGCGGTCTTAAGTCACGTTCTAAATGGACCCCTAGACTTGCACATGACAATACAATAGATGTATTCTTTAAGTCAGTGAGCACTGACACAGATAAAGAACTTGACCGACGTCAACCAAGGTTTCTTAACCCAAAAGAAGATAATTTATCATCTGGAGAAAGGAAAGCTTTGAAAGAATTAATGAATAACAAGGACATCACAATACACAGAGCAGATAAAGGTGGTAATCTTGTAATACAAAATATCACTGACTACAAAAGAGAAGTCCTTACTCAGCTTAATGATACACGATACTATATCAAACTTGAGACCAATCCAATGAAGGATCTTACAGAGACTATTAATGATAAGGTTAAGGAATGGTATGACTTATCTCTACTAGATCGTGACGAATACCTATACCTTCAAAGAACTTATCCTAGATCACCATGTCTTTATACACTACCCAAAGTCCACAAATGCCGAGACAGACCGCCAGGCAGGCCGATTGTCTCTGGCATTTGTGGACCCACAGAACACCTCTCGGAATATATAGCTATATTTCTGAGAGAATTTGTATACAACGTGTCCTCCTTTGTAGAGGACTCCAAGTTTGTACTGAATTTACTCAATGACATGCCATGGGAAGAAAGGATGCTACTAGTCACATTAGATGTGGTATCCCTTTACTCTAATATAGATCATGACCAGGGAATAAAAGCACTTGATTTCTTCTTAAGCAGAAGATCAGCGGAACTCTATGATCACTCACAAATGCTACTCAAAATGACAGAGCTGGTATTGAAGAATAACATTTTTCTCTTTGATGGTGTATGGTACCGTCAACGACTCGGTATAGCGATGGGAGCCAGATTTGCTCCGTCTTTTGCTAACCTCTTTATGGGGTGGTACGAGGCGGAGCGAATCTGGGGCCCAAGTAACAGTGAATGGATCCAGTATATACATTACTGGGGCAGGTTCATTGATGACTGCCTCCTAATATGGACAGGAACAGTAGAGCAACTTAAAGGTTTTTTTGACTACCTGAATGATAACCCCTATAACTTACAATTTACAACTCTATATGACCATAACAAGATCACATTTTTAGATATAGAGCTATTTGTAGAGGAAGGCCATCTTAAGAGTAAAATGTACAGAAAACCGACCAGCTGTAATGCAATACTTCACGCCAAGAGCTGTCACCCAAAAAGTCAACTGAATAGTATTCCATATGGCGAAATGATAAGAGCCAGACGAAACTGCTCCCAAGACAGGGTCTTTTATAAGAACTTGAAAGATATGTTGGTGCGTTTTGAGAGAAGAGGCTACGATACACAAACTATAGATAAAGCAGTCTCTAGAGTTAAGAAATTAAAACGGCCAGACCTGTTAAAGGTTAAATCTGACAAAACAAGCCCTGACACTGAGGCCAAAGTTCGACTAATCGCACACTATATTACTGAAAGTACTAAATTGTACACAATTCTAAAGAAACATTGGCCTTTACTGATGCTAGACCGAGATATCACACCATATATCACTCGTAATCCTTCCATAACATATAAGAAAGGACTGACACTTGCTAATATTCTTAGCCCAAGCTATCCCAAGAAACCTGTACATAAAGACTGGTTATCTAAGTATAAAGGGTTCTACAAGTGAGGGAAATGCCCTACATGCAGATGGGCAAAGAAAAAAGTAGTAAGCTTTAACTATAATGAGACGGGTGAGATTACTATAGAAAAATTCATCAACTGTGACACAACTTTTGTTGTGTATGTCATTGCATGCAGCTGCGGAAAGATATATGTTGGGAGCACCAAAAGAAGGCTCAGAGATAGGATGTCAGAACACTTTAGAGCCATTAAACAAGGGGATACCCGGTACCCCACTTCGGCTCATTTAATCAGAAACCATCTAGATAAAGTGAAACATAACTTTACCTATCATGGTATAGACCATATAGAATCTGACCCCAGAGGAGAAAACAGAATACTAACACTAAGGAGGAAAGAAGTAACCTGGCTGATAAAATTGAAAGCTGTAGAAATGGGTTTAAATGTGGACCATGAATATGAATTCTTCCTAGGAAATGAATAATTGTATCTGTTGATTAATACCTGTAATGTATTCTGGAATATCAAGAAGTATAACATTGTATCCCAAATGTAAAACTATATACTTTGACCAACAAGATGACCGAACCTACTATAGCCTGAAGGCTAATGAAACTGTAACTGATTAATGTTTGAACATGTAATGTGACATTTTGCATACTCAACTGGATATCTGCGATTATTATGTATAATTGAGAATAAGAACAAGAATGTAGTCAACATGTTTAATTTTACTTGTAGATAGGAATTTTAAACGTGCTCATAACCTCTCCTCTATTTTTCCTATAATCTTGCAGTGTATTTGGCTACTAAAACTTCTGGTGAGATGCTGTGGGGCCAAATTCCAGTGTTTCTTCGCATATGATATTTAAGGATACTGCTGTCATGCTGTCAACTGTGTAGACTTTAGAGATAAGCGAACACGTTAAAATAATAGGTAAGAATACCTGATATTATATATAATGAAGAAGACCTGTTAACATTGTGAATTAATAATAGCAACTGAGTCTATAATAGCTTTAATATTCTGTACAGAATTACACCTGACAAGAATAGGACCAAATATCCAATCCAATACTTAGTTACGTGGAGAAATATAGGTATGAAACCCAACAGCATGCTCACCTTTACTACAACTAACCCACTTTCAATTACTTTTGCACTTTTAAACCTATCTAATATGAAGTAGGAAAAAACTTATTGCCTACTCTGATTACACTATACCAAGGTGCCTGTAGCTTCAACTTGGTGACAAGCCTTAACTGACTTTATCTATATATACTATTGAGCACCCTTAAGGTTTGTGATGTTTCCCTATAGATTTCTGTAATGCCTCTAATGTTGATGTTTTACGGTCCAGAATTTATTAATTTATTGGCATTATTATACTCCGTTTGGGTTGCAGCCCTGAGGAAGTCTTTTGGTCTTAAAAGACCAGACGAAACACGTGTTGGCTGCAAGACTGCATGGCTACATATAGAATGAAGAATGTTCAATATTGAAGGATGTATCCAATGAAGATGATAATTGGAAAGATTCAAGATTAAAATTGTTGCAAGATAAAAAACTACTGATCTTTTGTTTGGACTTCTGAGTGCTCGATAAAATATTTTGATTTTGATTGAGCTAATCTGTTAGCACATTAATAGGTCGTGGTAACCGACTAACTTTTGTCTTGAGCACCAAACTCACTGTGTATGTTGTATATTCCTTTACCTGCAGCGCGCTCTTATCTTAACAGTTACCAAATCACTAGTAATGTGTTGCACAATATTTTGCTTCATTGTCTAGGCATGTTTCATACCCTCCCTTGTGTAGTCCGTAATAAAGAGGGGGTGTGGCGGGGGGAGGTGGTCAGCTTCATTGCCTAATACGTCGGGTCTTGCTAATAAATGGCCTGGGGTATTCCTTTTAGCCTGGGGGAGCCTACTTACTGACTTTGTTAATAATGCGTTTAACCTCTTATTGTGGAAGTTGCACACCTTATGGGTTGAGGGAATGGAGTAGGTCCAAGTCTAAAGACAGTTGGCCATGTGAGCAGTAGCCTAAACTATGACATACTCTCAGGTTGGCAGCTTGATCTGCTTGGGAGACATTTGTTAATGGCTCATTTACTGTCTGGTTTACCTTGAGGAAAGACTTGTTACAGGGAGGTGCTAGGCCGTCGGAGGTGGCAAGACAGGATACGCCTCTGTGTGTGTTGCTGGAACCAGTCCCATTCCAGCCAAGAAGTGTTTCTTAAGAAAAATAATCCAACAATCCTCCCTGATTGAGAATAATCCAAGGGGCCTGCTGCTGCCCTTTGAAATTATTCACAGTTTGCCAAAAAGGTCTAGAGTTGGATTGTTTGCTATTATAGAGCAGCTTGGCCCAGAAGGCGTCCATATCTTTCCTTTTGTTTGACCAAACAGTCTTTTCGTATTCCTTTTTTGCCACCCGCAGTGCGTCTAGGTTATAATTTTTAGTTGTGAAGCCTTTCTTGTGAGCTAGCCTCAGAACCTGTTTTGGTTTTTTCTTGGCCAGGCGACATGCTACTGATTTCTATTTAACGTTTGGGCTGAGTTCTGGGTGTGCTAAAACATTTTGCTGAGATGAGGCACTATTAATAATCAAAGCAAAAGATGATTCTGAGCATTTTAGTTTTTTTCAGTTCACAGTAAACTGGGAGCCGAACATGGCTGGTCTACTCTCAATGACCTCCCTATTGAGGTACAATACCAGAGTTTGTGGAGAATGGTCTCTCTCACAGTGCTCCACAGTGTGGAAGGAGCGAACAGCAGCGAATACGGGGTGTGATACGAAAGTATAGTCAATAATGGAGTCCAAGCGTAGGCTGCTGTATGCTAGTTTTGCTGGACAGCGGTCTGGAGTCCTGCCAGTAAGTACTCTCATCCCTAAGTACTCAATATTTCATACAAAAATATATGGGGCATATTATCAAGGAGGTTTATCTCCGCTTTTTGGGATTTAAAAGCCAAGAAAGCTGAGATAAAATTATCTCCCTATTACCTAGCTGTCGCTAACACCAGTTAGCGACAGCTAGTAGGAGATAGTGACCATCTTGGGCCCCACTTTGCATGTCAGTGATATTTATCACTAATGACATGCAAAGTGGGCGTACCAAGATGTTAGCGACTGGAAACAGTTGCTAACATCGCTATCTCCTATTACCAACTTTTGGAAATATATTAGCGCTAAGCGCAAATATCTCCAAAAGCTAACACCTGCCCTGAGCAGCTCTCAGCCATGTTATCCAATGGGAGGTGGATAACATGGCTAAGAGCATTAGCTCGGTAATGCATGAATATCGCTAACTTTTCAGCGATATTCATGCATTGCGGCCGATTTTTATCGCATTTGCGATAAACCTTGGTAATATCAAGGTTTATCTGCGATAAAAATCGCCGCAGCTCAGCGGTAAATTTTTGTCTCTAACCAAGCAATAGCGATAAATATCGCTATTGCTTGGTAATATGCCCCTATATTCGCCCAGACTAGGTAATTCACACTATCACTCATGAACTTCTAGTCTACAAAGAGCTCAAAGGTGTAATATTCAACCAATATTTGAAACAACCGACCAATACAAAATGTCACTCTTTCACTGATTGGTCTATGCAATTGTAATTTTTGCATTTGTCAGGTCGTGCAAATGTTGCTATAAATAGCACGAGTACAATCTGCGTAAACTCGAAAAGAGGGGGCCAAATTAGGCCTTGATTACAAGTTTTGTGGGAGGCATCAGGTTATTATTGGACCTCCTAAATAACAATGGTGTAAAATTATCATCAAGTACAGTAATTATCTCCTATTTTAAGTTCAAACATGGAAATGGGACCGAACATACATCATTTGTATTGCTTACTTTTGGCCTAAACTATATAGGAAAATGTGTAGCTATGTTTAGTAATGTTAATTTCATCATTGGCTGCTGTTAAATTGTTAGTCTGCTTTTTAAGAGTGCCCATGCAAATTGCCCATTTGAAATAACATTTCCTTATGAATTGAAACAGTGAACATATGGGACCTAATTCAGAAAGACATTTTATACTATAAGTATTAGTACTTGTGATGTACTAATCTATGTATTCACAAATGCAATTCACTTAGGTGCTGGTGTAGATCTACACCCCTGCCTTTCCTATCCCCCATGTGTGGAGTTCGCAGCTGATAGTGATTAGAACTATGCAGATTTACAAGCCCCTTGCGCCACTTATGCGTGACTTTTCCCATGTTAAAATTGATGTAAAAGTGGGGCAAGGTGTTGGTAAATAAGCCCTATAGGTCTTTATTTCAGGTGCAACTGTGGGAGTGGCAAATGGAGAGGCTAGAAAAGGAATGTCTGTTAAAAAGTGGCAGGAGGAAAGCTAAATTAAGAAGGAACACAAGGTGAGACCACCAGTACAAAAACACACTTAAAAATGTGTAAATCAGTTGCATTTCACAAGTGCTACACCCAGATCTACTTAAGCAGTACTAGAGCCCAAACAGGCTCAATTAACTACAGACAAGACTCGAAGGAACTCTTACACCACAGATGGCCACCCAGAGGTACAGCACGAGAACCACCCTCAAACAAACACAGAGAATGGAACTACCAGCACAAAAGACAACACACATTAGAACAAATGAAAGGAAAAAATGTAAAATAACTTTCCACTAATACAGACAGCTATAAAAAGGCACATGCACAATATTAATAATCTTTTTTTAAATATTTCGTTCAATATCTATACGGATTGTCGACACTAGGACAATGTATATTATAAAAATGTATAAATACTAGATACACATACTTAATCTCATAGCTGCTTCAAACGTTCTGTGCCAGTGCAGAACGTTCGAAGAAACGGGCGGGGCCGCGTCGGCCGTTGGCCGTTCGCAGCACCAGCCAGGTAGTGGTCGCGACGGCCAACGGTCGACGGCAGCACTTAAAGGGTTAAAGAAATACACATACACATCAAGACCCATTACACGCACACAACCTATACGCTCACACAATAACACACAACACAAACAACCCACATTAAAACAACATGCCATTTTAATCAACACCATATGCAAATAACAGAATATTCAAAACCACAGTAAACACTTTTACTGTCTTTACCCGTCTACTTTGGAACGATACCATTCAGTCACCTACATGTGTTACCCTAAGATGCCAACATGCAGACTGTTTTAACTAATTGAGTCTACTCACTAACATCGACTGTTGAGCAGCACTTATATTCACGCATTCTGCCCATCGTGTGCCAACTTATAGAGCAGTTTACAGCCTACCGTGTTTGGCACTTCATCGTTTGGATTTGAAACCACCCGGACTCCCTAAAAGTATACATATCCGTATACTCAATATAGGATTCAATTATTCTGCCTATCAGTTTGGGTTTTTCATTGTGACAACTTATGAGAACTACAATCCATCTTGGACAAATACATAGATATTATTTGTGGCTTTTCCGGATGAAGGAGCAGTGTGCGCCGAAACGCACGTTGAAGAAGATCCATCTTATAGCCACTGTTCAGTCATTTCTGTCTTTGTAATTATGCTATCAAATGTAATAAATTTTTTGTCATATTTATATGTGGATTTTATGTAGTATGTTATTTTGTATTATATTCATGTTGTTCTTTATATAGTGTATGTTGTTTGCTAAATAGCATTGATATGTTATATATACATATATGTCCAGAAATGTTTTTAACATGAGATTAATAAAATAATGGATTTTTTTTAAAGTAATGTTGGTGTTGACACTGAGTTATTTGACTGTTCTTGACCAAATTATTGTCTAGGGATTTACCCTTAAATATATGATTGCCCTGCCCTAGGAATCACAATTTATTGCAGGGGGTCCTAGTCATTTGCAAAGAACTTTTCCTATATGCATAAAAAAAATCCTACACTGGTTAAGTTTGTAGATTTGCACTGCAGGCACATAAACATGTAATAAAATTGCACTTTTGAGGTGATCTTGGAGGAGGACCCTCCAGTATTATAGTGAGCTTTATGGGGCCATATAGCCTGCTGGTGATATTTACACACTTACCATCAGCAAGGATATTGCAGATATTTCTAGGTTTTGCAGTCGAGCTTGTAACCGCTTGGTCCAGGAGTGTCACAAGATTTGTGAGCCCACCCAACATTGAGACCATAACAGAGTCCAGGACGTGCTTGGAAGGTCCACCTAGCCCCACACCAGGTACTGCCAGCCGATCCCACTGAAGAAAAGGGTCCTAGAGGCTGTCTACCCAGATCTCCATGATCAGTTGGAATAACATCAGCAGAAGGATAGTAATAGGTAACATGTATATTTATTGAGATCCTATAACTATCAATAGCATGTTTTGTTGTCTTATGTTTTGTTTGGTTTGTCATATCCTTGTTGCCAAGATGCCAAGTAATTAACAAATGATAAATGCTATGTATTACTTAAATGTCCCCCATTTTTAGAGTTACATTCCTATCCATAAATGTTGAAACACAAGAGATAAGATTTTGGAGAGTATGTATTAACTGGGGCATTGCCACCATGTTGTCATGTGTTACAGTGCTCATGACAGTGCTTTTCCGGAATGTTGTGAGAAATCCGATCAGAAGAATTCCTAATTACTTGAGAAGTTAGGTTACAAAATGATCATATGTATTAGAAACATGGCCTATTTTTTTCTGACTGTGCGGAAATCATACATACATCTTGCAGTTGTCTCATGCAAAAGATGCCGGCCTCATTTTAGCGACTGTTGTATGTAATGCAAATTGTTTGGCATAACACTGTTGTTAGACCTGTTAGCCTTAGGGTAGTCTTTCCCCAAATGTTTTGCCTGCTTACCTCCAATTTTTGCTGGATGTTTGCTTTTGTTTGCCTTAGGACTCTGTGCACTTTACCACTGCTAACTAGTGCTGAAGTGCTTGTGCTCACTCCTTAAACATGGCTTAGTTGGCATATATCCAATTGGCATATTTGATTTACATATAAGTCCCTTGTAGACTGCTATACCATATCACAGGGCCTGCAAATTAAATGCTACCAGTGGGCCTGCAGCACTTATTGTGCCACCCACTTAAATACCATCTTAATACATGGCCCAGGCCTGCCTCTGCAGCAAATGCAGTGTCACACTGCCATGTTGACGTGGCACTAATAGCTCATTGCCAAGCCATAAACTCCCCTTTTATTACATACAAGTCACCCCTAAAATAGGCCCTAAGTAGCCCAAAGGGCAGGGTGTTGTGTAAGTAAAAAGTCAGGCATGTACTTTTAAGTTTTACATATCCACATGGTGAAAAACTCCCTAATTAATTTTCCACTACTGTGAGGCCTACCCCTCCAATAGTATAAATTTGAGGATTCCTTTTTCCATTTAATAAGCTGTAATTCCTAATTGAGAGGAGGTAGCTATATGATGTTTGGAATCTATGAACATGATAAATCCTTTTTAATGGTAAAGTTGGATTTTTCATCACAATGTTTAAAATGCCACTTTTAGAAACTTGCCATTTTCTTGCCCCTACTCCTTTTGTGTCTGCAGCCTGGCATGGGTCACATGACTTGGTGTAACTCACAGTTACACTTTGTGAATTCCTCAAAGACAGCCACACAATATATGGATTAGTTTGCATGAATTGTCATTCAAAAGAAGGACACCATGGTATAGAAATAGGATCATCAGACCCACTATTCAGTGCACTACTGGACCTAAGGATGGACTCTCAGAGATCTGCCTGCTGATGTGATATGCAGTGCATTCTGCCAGACTGCTGATGTACCTGGAAGGACTGCTTTGCTGCCTGGAGCCTACCTTAAACTCTTTAGAGTCCAACCTGCCTTTGAGACCTGCGTCTACACCTGCACCCAGGACCTCAAGAATTGCCTCCAAGGGCTAATTTGGTGGCTTCCTGTTCAGAGCCATTTGGATATAACATGCTCACCATCTTGAACCAGACCCTGGACGAAGTCTGAGTGAGTCCTGGGCCTCCATGAGGTGTCCCACCAGTCCTGGACCCTTGGTTGCGGTGCTAAAAGTGCCCAGAGGGCCTATTTCTGAAACTGAGGACAAAACCGCCCAAGGTGCATTACCGGTCAGACTGACTTTGCGGCTTCTCCCTCTACATTCTACTCTGCAGCAGCAAAGCTGTTTCAGCGTTCCTTTGCCAAAGTGGCAGCCAACCTCATGGCACTGACTTCAACTATAGCCCTCTGCTTCGTCCCTTTTGAGTTTTTCAACTTCTAAGTCAGCTATTGAGTCTGAATGCAGAAATCTTCACTGCGGCTTCGGCCCAAGGCACTCCTTACCCTGCTGAACTTTACTGTCTCAGACATTTTTCATCAGAAATCTTTCTAAGTCTGAAGGTAAGTGCTAACCAGGCCCAATCCACTTCTTGTATCCGAATCTTACTCCATCGCATTCTGCCTTAACTGTCTATTTTGGCCCGGTCTTGCATGACTTGATGTCTGTGGTAGGCGCATTGATCTTTTAGGCTGTAGATTTCACTTAAAACTTTAAAACTCTGATTCTAATGCTTGGATTTTTGTTGTTTTAGAGTAAAAATGTTTCTTATTTTTTATTTACTATGCTTTTATCCAGGGTTAAGCACATGTAATTTGAGTGACATTTTGTGGTTCACCCTGCAAGTAATTGTGCTGTTGCTTGACCAGGGCTCACACCCAGCCCACCACAAATCCTATTTCTCACAACTGTCATCTGCTGCATCACACAGGCCTCTGATTAAGATCTACTGTCCAGTGTGCCATCCTAAGAGTATTTTACTGTGATATGACTTGAGTAAGTGGAACCATTGCTGTCCCCAACATGACTTGTGAAAATTGTGAAGTGTGGTACATGGATATTGAGGGAGGGGAACATTTGATACATTCTGCTCCTTTGTTTACCGAAGTCAGCCACTAGAAAATAGTGTATATGAGAAATCCATCTTTGTAGGGGCAAAGTGAGTGTAGAAAGTGCCAACAGGACTGCACAGTATAGGAATTAAAGTGTGTGTGACAACATAAAATGCACTCATGATTCTTCAAATCTTCACTCCTTTAATCACTAAAACCTCAGCTGCAAGGCAGCTATAGAAGAATACAACCAAGGAAAAGTAAGGGAGAGACTCCACAAATGGAGAGAGTGAGTCCATCTGAAAACAGACTCTCTTTCAAAGAGGTTCTGGGTAGAGGCTTCAGACACTGCTAAGGGGGTAGTCAGACTTGACCCCACATGCCAGAAAAAGTCTGATCACAGAGTTCCTCCTGGCCAGCAAGAACCTGTGTTATCTGAAGGGTTGGTTCCTTCACCTTTCGGGTTTATGCTAGACCCGGGACCACCAACTAGGCCCAGGAACTGCTAGCACTTAAGCATGAGGTTGCCTCTCCTGTCAACCCTTCTCTGTTGGAAAAAGTCTCTCTCTGAAGGGTCACCCTAAACATTTTGATTCTCTCACCCATTTTTCTGACTTTCTTTTTGTTGGCCTTTGTCACAACCTCTGTCCTGCTCTCTCTCCGTCGCAACCCCCTCTTGCTTCTTCTATGTTGTGGTTTAGCAGCAGGGCTCATGTTGCTTTACCCTTTTGGCACACTATGATAACAGAACTGATGCTTTCCTCACATCCTCATGACCTATGTTAGGGCTCATATTGCCCTAAGTTGGCAGGGTATGCCTAGACGTGGGTCCCTTGCTCACTTTGCCACTGGATTCATGCTGCCTGACTAATGAGGGCTGTTAGGCCGAAACCGGTCCAAGGATGCTTGCTTCCGGTCTAGGGAAGATATGGCTTGGCAGTTCGGGCTGGAATGTTCCATTGAGGCACAGGGTTAAGACTGATTTGCATATAGCTGTGTCTGAACTGGGGTTGCAAAGTGAGCCAAAGAATGATGATGCATTCCACCCAGATCTGGTACTGGGGTGAGTGTTTGGAAAGTTTCAGCACTCCGTCCATCATCTCTTTGTGGTTGCTTTATCACATTGGAACTCTATGCAGCTATGATATCATAACTGATGTTTTCCCAGCATCCCCCATGACCGATGTTCCCCCACCTCCCTCATGACTGATGTTTTTTCAGCATCCCTCATGACAGATGTTCCCCCAGCACCCGCATGACTGATGCACCCCAGCATCCCTCCTAACTGATGTTCCCACAGCTCTCTCATGACTGATGCTCCCCACCATCCCTCATAACTGATATTCCCCCAACTCCCTCATGACTGATGCTCCCAAAGCATCCCTCATAACTGATCTTCTCCCAGCTCCCTCATGACTTATGCACCCCAGCATCCCCCATAACTATTGTTCCCCTAGCATCCTCATGGCTGATGCTTCCTCCGCACTCTCGAGACCAATGCTTTGCTACCACTTGTAATTACATTGCGCTTGCATCCTTGCAAATGTTCCATATATTCTGTGAACCAATGGATTAACTGTACCCGATGTTACTAGGGCCTTGATGTGGTTTTCCATTGAATACTTGCAAGCTTTCTTCAGAATCCCTTGAGCCAATGGCAAGCCTTGCTCTCGCTGTTACAGGGGAAGTGGTGTTGTTTTCTACTATGCACATTTGAGTGAAAATTATTCACTTGTTTCCTGTTATTTGGTGCCGATCTACAAGTTACACCTGCCCATTCTGTAAGATCAAAGAGAGTGTTATAACGTGTTTTTTACCCAAGGTTCAAGAACCTTCCAGATGGCCATGTGCCACACGTGATCAAACTACATTCATTGAGCCTTCGAGAGGGTATATGAACCCCACCCAACTGCGGTCTTGGCCTCGGTCCCTGCAGAACAGGCTTCACCCTTCGCACTCACCTGAAGTATCCAGCCGAAACTGAGAATCGCTTCAGTTTCCTTCAACTCCATTCAAACATGTGGTTCCTGTGGCATCAGCTCCCTCAATGTCTTACTCCGCACTCTCTCCTGCACAGCCCCTCCAGACCCCCTAGAACTCCCTGAGTCAAGGCTTCAAGATCTTCTTTGAACATCAGACACGTTAAATAACTAGGCTAAATATTTGAAACAGGACCAAGTTTTCCCGTCTTCAAAGACTATAGACATTTCCTCCATGTCCTTTCTGTGAATTACTCCGGCGCTTCTTGTGTGTTTATCCTCCAAAACCTCCCTACAACCTTGATGCTAGACTGTCACTGCACAATGATTCAATACTTCAGTTATGTGTTAGTTCTGTGTTGACTTTCCAATCTTTGATATATATATCAACCTTATACCCCATCCTGTGTTACGATGATATCCCTAGGACTGCAAGTAACTCTAAACTTTCCTCTGAGTGCATCCTTAGGAGTGCAAGTAACTCCAACCTGTGCTCGAGTGTATCGCTGGGAGTGTTAATCACTCCAATCTGTATTTCAAGTTTATTCTTAGCAGTGCTACACTCCAATCTGTGATGTTGGTTATTCTGATCCCATGCCAAGCTGGTTATGAAACTTTAAAAGTCAAGGAGGCTAGACAGTGGAACCCTATGAACCTCAGCACCTAATTTGCTATCCCTAACTTGTATGAATATGATCTGGAGCTACCCAGAGAGATGTGTGCACACTGAAAAACACCCACTGTCACAATGTAATTCCAGTCCAGAAATGCAACAAATTAAAAAACAGCACAGGTTCACCACAGATAGATTTAAACCAAGAATGTTAAAAAATCGATGTCCACAAGTATTCTACCAGGTTATTCTTTTATTTCAATGAGGTTTTAAAACATGATTGAGATGATAAAAAAAACAGCTGACGCCTTTCGTCCTTATCTGATGGACTTCTTCAGGGCTGTTGGTTCAACAGGCATATGTAAAAACATAAATATGTATGCACAAATAGACATAGGACAAGGCATTAACATCACAAGCTATATACAACAATTATTTTAGAAAGTACAGTTTTATTGATTTTATATGCTGTTATTTTGTACATCGTTGTATTCAATTCTAACACCTAACATATGATGAAGAAAGAGAGTGTAGCTGCCTTGTAGTAAAGAGAAATAGGAAAGTCACACAGCCCCAAGTGAAAAAGACCAAGGGTTGTGATATAAGATTGTGAGATAGCACATCTATGAGGGCAGTGAAAAGAGCCATATTCCAGTTTGTGTGCGTAATATTCATGTGGTTTACCCACTGCAATGAATCTGTTCTATTATTGGCGTTGTAAATAGTCCACAGAGCAAGAGGAATATTTGATGTAAAATACTTCGGTCATCAAACGTATCTGTATTAAGAGAGACAGTCTGGTTAATAATCCCCAAGGCGGAAATGGGCTGGGCATAAAAGCTAGGGTCGGTGCTCGATACTTACATATGTTTGGTATTTCAAGCAGCGCCTTATCTAAAATGAGAGGGGGATGGGTGTATGAGAACTCCCAGTCAGAGGGATCCAAGGTCCCAGGTCCCCAGTTGATGAAACTTGTAAGTACATGTCAGAAAGGATAATGCATATTCATTGTATGTAGAGACTTCTTAGTGTACTGATGGTAACTACCTTCTCTTATGCTCTAGTTTATTGCAAAATCAGATGTTCTGCTCCAGTCATATGTACCTCGCAGACACACAAGGCCTCAGGAACTGCAAATCCTGTTACACAGTGTTGCACATCAGTTGAGCAGATCCAGTACCCCAAGTCTCGCTTTTCTTATTTTTTCCCAACCCGCCTTCCCACCAGGAGAGAGTGTGGACTCTCAAGTTTCGGTTCCTGGATCTGCATAGCCCTCTGAAGGGATAAGAGATCCAGCATCTCCTTCAGTGTTGTCTCTGCGGTTGGGACCATGTGAGTGTGTTATAGAAGGGCAAGCCTTGCATGCTTCTACCTCCTGGACGACATGGATGACCCAATACACATTCTGGGCCTGGCCTGGCCCTGCTCAAGGACACAAGACCATTTTAGGGTAAATAAGGGCTTCAGTGTAACAGGAAAATCAGTTGCTTAAGGAGGAGCTGATCAGATGTCACACTTGCCCCTCACTGAGGTCATTTGAGGTTGGGACTGGGGCGGTTCCCAAGAGCACATTTCCATTAGACAACCCCCACACTTTAGCAATGTAGGAAATTTAACAAGCACCTCCATTACCAGATACACTAATCCTGTTCATGTCACAGTTACCACTCCAGACCTGGTGCCCCTGGCACTGGTTGAAAGATTTTTTGGTGATAGCCACAATATTGAAGCATTTTGGAATCCGTACCAGTTGCAATTTCTATGTAAACCAGGAGCCTTTCCCTCTGAAACTGCCAGAATAGCCTTAATTATATTCTAACTTGGGGGTACTGCGGCTAATTTGGCTATTCCACTCATTGAAAAAAATTACACAGTTTTACGTGATTTTGGAAGATATAAAGGGACGATGTGTCATCTCATTGCTGTGCACACTTTTGTCCAGGCCAGTGATAATGAGGAGCTAAAACCCCGTCAGGTCAGTAAGGGCCTCCTTACCTACATTACTAAGCTAGATATGGAAACCCAGTGGGCAGAGGAAAATAGAACCTCCCCTTTTTGTAGAGGCTTATGGGATAAATCGAAGAATTCCCTGGAGCACATTGTAGAATTACCCTCAGATTGTGCAGAGTTCATTAACTTAAATGTCAGGCTTGACAATAGTTTAATGGCACTTCCCGGGGAGTAGCCCAGACATCCAGTTGGCTGGTCTGAGCATAAAGAGTCAGAGTCTAGGAATCAGGATAAAGCAACACCCCTATAGATAGGGGGCTTGCACAGTACTTTGACACTGAGGAAAAATAAGAAGAAAGAAATTAAACCTGTGTTTGTATTGGCACTTTTGGATATAAGTACTGGGTCTATGACCCAATCAATTCAAACAATTCTGGATCTTGTACTGAACCACTGTCAGGAGGATTGCTGTGCTGCTTAAAGGACTCATCTTTAGACTACAGATTTGTTTCATACCCTCCCTTGTGTAGTCCGTAATAAAGAGGGGGTGGGGAGGGGGGAGGTGGACAGCTTCATTGCCTAATACGTCAGGTCTTGCTAATAAATGGCCTGGGGTATTCCTTTTAGCCTGGGGAAGCCTACTTACTGACTTTGTTAATAATGCGTTTAACCTCTTATTGTGGAAGTTGCACACCTTATGGGTTGAGGGAAAAGAGTAGGTCCAAGTCTAAAGACAGTTGGCCATGTGAGCAGTAGCCTAAACTATGACATACTCTCAGGTTGGCAGCTTGATCTGCTTGGGAGACATTTGTTAATGGCTCATTTACTGTCTGGTTTACCTTGAGGAAAGACTTGTTACAGGGAGGTGCTAGGCCGTCGGAGGTGGCAAGACAGGATAAGCCTCTGTGTGTGTTGCTGGAACCAGTCCCATTCCAGCCAAGAAGTCTTTCTTAAGAAAAATAATCCAACAATCCTCCCTGATTGAGAATAATCCAAGGGGCCTGCTGCTGCCCTTTGAAATTATTCACAGTTTGCCAAAAAGGTCTAGAGTTGGATTGTTTGCTATTATAGAGCAGCTTGGCCCAGAAGGCGTCCATATCTTTCCTTTTGTTTGACCAAACAGTCTTTTCGTATTCCTTTTTTGCCGCCCGCAGTGCGTCTAGGTTATAATTTTTAGTTGTGAAGCCTTTCTTGTGAGCTAGCCTCAGAACCTGTTTTGGTTTTTTCTTGGCCAGGCGACATGCTACTGATTTCTATTTAACGTTTGGGCTGAGTTCTGGGTGTGCTAAAAATTTTTGCTGAGATGAGCCACTATAAATAATCAAAGCAAAAGATGATTCTGAGCATTTTAGTTTTTTTCAGTTCACAGTAAACTGGGAGCCTAACATGGCTGGTCTACTCTCAATGACCTCCCTATTGAGGTACAATACCAGAGTTTGTGGAGAATGGTCTCTCTCACAGTGCTCCGCAGTGTGGAAGGAGCGAACAGCAGCGAATACGGGGTATGATACGAAAGTATAGTCAATAATGGACGTCAAGCGTAGGCTGATGTATGCTAGTTTTGCTGGACAGCGGTCTGGAGTCCTGCCAGTAAGTACTCTCATCCCTAAGTACTCAATATTTCATACAAAAATATATGGGGCATATTATCAAGGGGGTTTATCTCCGCTTTTTGGGCTTTAAAAGCCAAGAAAGCGGAGATAAAATTATCTCCCTATTACCTAGCTGTCGCTAACATCAGTTAGCGACAGCTAGTAGGAGATAGCGACCATCTTGGGCCCCACTTTGCATGTCAGTGATATTTATCACTAATGACATGCAAAGTGGGCGTACCAAGATGTTAGCGACTGGAAACAGTTGCTAACATCGCTATCTCCTATTACCAACTTTTGGAAATATATTAGCGCTAAGCGCGAATATCTCCAAAAGCTAACACCTGCCCTGAGCAGCTCTCAGCCATGTTATCCAATGGGAGGTGGATAACATGGCTAAGAGCATTAGCTCGGTAATGCATGAATATCGCTGACTTTTCAGCGATATTCATGCATTGCGGCCGATTTTTATCGCATTTGTGATAAACCTTGGTAATATCAAGGTTTATCTGCGATAAAAATCGCCACAGCTCAGCGCTAAATTTTTGTCTCTAACCAAGCAATAGCGATAATTATCGCTATTGCTTGGTAATATGCCCCTATATTCGCCCAGACTAGGTAATTCACACTATCACTCATGCACTTCTAGTCTACAAAGAGCTCAAAGGTGTAATATTCAACCAATATTTGAAACAACCGACCAATACAAAATGTCACTCTTTCACTGATTGGTCTATGCAATTGTAATTTTTGCATTTGTCAGGTCGTGCAAATGTTGCTATAAATAGCACGAGTACAATCTGCGTAAACTCGAAAAGAGGGTGCCAAATTAGGCCTTGATTACAAGTGGGGTGGGAGGCATCAGGTTATTATTGGACCTCGTAAATAACAATGGTGCAAAATTATCATCAAGTACAGTAAGTATCTCCTATTTTAAGTTCAAACATGGAAATGGGACCGAACATACATCATTTTTATTGCTTACTTTTGGCCTAAACTATATAAGAAAATGTGTAGCTATGGTTAGTAATGTTAATTTCATCATTGGCTGCTGTTAAATTGTTAGTCTGCTTTTTAAGAGTGCCCATGCAAATTGCCCATTTGAAATAACATTTCCTTATGAATTGAAACAGTGAACACATGGGACCTAATTCAGAAAGACTTTTTATACTATAAGTATTAGTACTTGTGATGTACTAATCTATGTATTCACAAATGCAATTCACTTAGGTGCTGGTGTAGATCTACACCCCTGTCTTTCCTATCCCCCATGTGTGGAGTTCGCCGCTGATAGTGATTAGAACTATGCAGATTTACAAGCCCCTTGCGCCAGTTATGCGTGACTTTTCCCATGTTAAAATTGATGTAAAAGTGGGGCAAGGGGTTGGTAAATAAGCCCTATAGGTCTTTATTTCAGGTGCAACTGTGGGAGTGGCAAATAGAGAGGCTAGAAAAGGAATGTCTGTTAAAAAGTGGCAGGAGGAAAGCTAAATTAAGAAGGAACACAAGGTGAGACCACCACTACAAAAACACACTTAAAAATGTGTAAATCAGTTGCATTTCACAAGTGCTACACCCAGATCTACTTAAGCAGTACTAGAGCCCAAACAGGCTCAATTAACTACAGACAAGACTCGAAGGAACTCTTACACCACAGATGGCCACCCAGAGGTACAGCACGAGAACCACCCTCAAACAAACACAGAGAATGGAACTACCAGCACAAAAGACAATACACATTAGAACAAATGAAAGGAAAAAATGTAAAATAGCTTTCCACAAATACAGACAGCTATAAAAAGGCACATGCACAATATTAATAATCTTTTTTTAAATATTTCGTTCAATATCTTTACGGATTGTCGACACTAGGACAATGTATATTATAAAAATGTATAAATACTAGATACACATACTTAATCTCATAGCTGCTTTGAACGTTCTGTGCCAGTGCAGAACGTTCGAAGAAACGGGCGGGGCCGTGTCGGCCGTTGGCCGTTCGCAGCACCAGCCAGTTAGTGGTCGCGACGGCCAACGGTCGACGGCAGCACTTAAAGGGTTAAAGAAATACACATACACATCAAGACCCATTACATGCACACAACCTATACGCTCACACAATAACACACAACACAAACAACCCACATTAAAACAATATGCCATTTTAATCAACACCATATGCAAATAACTGAATATTCAAAACCACAATAAACACTTTTACTGTCTTTACCCGTCTACTTTGGAACGATACCATTCAGTCACCTACATGTGTTACCCTAAGACGCCAACCTGCAGACTGTTTTAACTAATTGAGTCTACTCACTAACATCGACTGTTGAGCAGCACTTATATTCACGCATTCTGCCCATCGTGTGCCAACTTATAGAGCAGTTTACAGCCTACCGTGTTTGGCACTTCATCGTTTGGATTTGAAACCACCCGGACTCCCTAAAAGTATACATATCCGTATACTCAATATAGGATTCAATTATTCTGCCTATCAGTTTGGGTTTTTCATTGTGAAGACTTATGAGAAGTACAATCCATCTTGGACAAATACATAGATATTATTTGTGGCTTTTCCGGATGAAGGAGCAGTGTGCGCCGAAACGCACGTTGAAGAAGATCCATCTTATAGCCACTGTTCAGTCATTTCTGTCTTTGTAATTATGCTATCAAATGTAATCAATTTTTCGTCATATTTTTATGTGGATTTTATGTAGTATGTTATTTTGTATTATATTCATGTTGTTCTTTATATAGTGTATGTTGTTTGCTCTATAGCATTGATATGTTATATATACATATATGTCCAGAAATGTTTTTAACATGAGATTAATAAAATAATGGATTTTTTTTTAAAGTAATGTTGGTGTTGACACTGAGTTATTTGACTGTTCTTGACCAAATTATTGTCTAGGGATTTACCCTTAAATATATGATTGCCCTGCCCTAGGAATCACAATTTATTGCAGGGGGTCCTAGTAATTTGCAAAGAACTTTTCCTATCTGCATAAAAAACATCCTACACTGGTTAAGTTTGTAGATTTGCACTGCACGCACATAAACATGTAATAAAATTGCACTTTTGAGGTGATCTTGGAGGAGGACCCTCCAGTATTATACTGAGCTTCATGGGGCCATATAGCCTGCTGGTGATATTTGCACACTTACCATCAGCAAGGATATTGCAGATATTTCTAGGTTTTGCAGTCGAGCTTGTAACCGCTTGGTCCAGGTGTGTCACAAGCATTGTGAGCCCACCCAACTTTGAGACCATAACAGAGTCCAGGACGTGCTTGGAAGGTCCACCTAGCCCCACACCAGGTACTGCCAGCCGATCCCACTGAAGAAAAGGGTCCTAGAGGCTGTCTACCCAGATCTCCATGATCAGTTGGAATAACATCAGCAGAAGGATAGTAGTAGGTAACATGTATATTTATTGAGATCCTATAACTATGAATAGCATGTTTTGTTGTCTCATGTTTTGTTTGGTTTGTCATATCCTTGTTGCCAAGATGCCAAGTAGTTAACAAATGATAAATGCTATGTATTACTTAAATGTCCCCCATTTTTAGAGTTACATTCCTATCCATAAATGTTGAAACACAAGAGATAAGATTTTGGAGAGTATGTCTTAACTGGGGCATTGCCACCATGTTGTCATGTGTTACAGTGCTCATGACAGTGCTTTTCCGGAATGTTGTGAGAAATCCGATCAGAAGAATTCCTAATTACTTGAGAAGTTAGGTTACAAAATGATCATATGTATTAGAAACATGGCCTATTTTTTTCTGATTGTGCGGAAATCATACATACATCTTGCAGTTGTCTCATGCAAAACATGCCGGCCTCATTTTAGCAACTGTTGTATGTAATGCAAATAGTTTGGCATAACACTGTTGTTAGACCTGTTAGCCTTAGGGTAGTCTTTACCCAAATGTTTTGCCTGCTTACCTCCAATTTTTGCTGGATGATTGCTTTTGTTTGCCTTAGGACTCTGTGCACTTTACCACTGCTAACTAGTGCTGAAGTGCTTGTGCTCACTCCTTAAACATGGCTTAGTTGGCATATATCCCATTGGAATATTTGATTTACGCATAAGTCCCTTGTAGACTGCTATACCATATCACAGGGCCTGCAAATTAAATGCTACCAGTGGGCCTGCAGCACTTATTGTGCCACCCACTTAAATACCATCTTAATACATGGCCCAGGCCTGCCTCTGCAGCCAATGCAGTGTCACACTGCCATGTTGACGTGGCACTAATAGCTCATTGCCAAGCCATAAACTCCCCTTTTATTACATACATGTCACCCCTAAAATAGGCCCTAGGTAGCCCAAAGGGCAGGGTGTTGTGTAAGTAAAAAGTCAGGCATGTACTTTTAAGTTTTACATATCCACGTGGTGAAAAACTCCCTAATTAATTTTCCACTACTGTGATGCCTACCCCTCCAATAGTATAAATTTGAGGATTCCTTTTTCCATTTAATAAGCTGTAATTCCTAATTGAGAGGAGGTAGCTATATGATGTTTGGAATCTATGAACATGATAAATCCTTTTTAATGGTAAAGTTGGATTTTTAATCACAATGTTTAAAATGCCACTTTTAGAAACTTGCCATTTTCTTGCCCCTACTCCTTTTGTGTCTGCAGCCTGGCATGGGTCACATGACTTGGTGTAACTCACAGTTACACTTTGTGAATTCCTCAAAGACAGCCACACAATAAATGGATTAGTTTGCATGAATGGGCATCCAAAAGAAGGACACCATGGTATAGAAATAGGATCATCAGACCCACTATTCAGTGCACTACTGGACCTAAGGATGGACTCTCAGAGATCTGCCTGCTGATGTGATATGCAGTGCATTCTGCCAGACTGCTGATGTACCTGGAAGGATTGCTTTGCTGCCTGGAGCCTACCTTAAACTCTTTAGAGTCCAACCTGCTTTTGAGACCAGCGTCTACACCTGCACCCAGGACCTCAAGAAGTGCCTCCAAGGGCTAATTTGGTGGCTTCCTGTTCAGAGCCACTTGGATATAACATGCTCACCATCTTGAACCAGACCCTGGACGAAGTCTGAGTGAGTCCTGGGCCTCCATGAGGTGTCCCACCAGTCCTGGACCCTTGGTTGCGTTGCTAAAAGTGCCCAGAGGGCCTATTTCTTAAACTGAGGACAAAACCGCCCAAGGCGCATTACCGGTCAGACTGACTTTGCGGCTTCTCCCTCTACATTCTTCTCTGCAGCAGCAAAGCTGTTTCAGCGTTCCTTTGCCAAAGTGGCAGCCAACCTCATGGCACTGACTTCAACTATAGCCCTCTGCTTCGTCCCTTTTGAGTTTTTCAACTTCTAAGTCAGCTATTGAGTCTGAATGCAGAAATCTTCACTGCGGCTTCGGCCCAAGGCACTCCTTACCCTGCTGAACTTTACTGTCTCAGACATTTTTCATCAGAAATCTTTCTAAGTCTGAAGGTAAGTGCTAACCAGGCCCAATCCACTTCTTGTATCCGAATCTTCGCATTCTGCCTTAACTGTCTACTTGATGTCTGTGGTAGGCGCATTGATCTTTTAGGCTGTAGATTTCACTTAAAACTTTAAAACTCTGATTCTAATGCTTGGATTTTTGTTGTTTTAGAGTAAAAAATGTTTCTTATTTTTTATTTACTATGCTTTTATCCAGGGTTAAGCACATGTAATTTGAGTGACATTTTGTGGTTCACCCTGCAAGTAATTGTACTGTTGCTTGACCAGGGCTCACACCCAGCCAACCACAAATCCTATTTCTCACAACTGTCATCTGCTGCATCACACAGGCCTCTGATTAAGATCTACAGTCCAGTGTGCCATCCTAAGAGTATTTTACTGTGATATGACTTGAGTAAGTGGAACCATTGCTGTCCCCAACATGACTTGTGAAAATTGTGAAGTGTGGTACATGGATATTGAGGGAGGGGAACATTTGATACATTCTGCTCCTTTGTTTACCAAAGTCAGCCACTAGAAAATAGTGTATATGAGAAATCCATCTTTTTAGGGGCAAAGTGAGTGTAGAAAGTGCCAACAGGACTGCACAGTATAGGAATTAAAGTGTGTGTGACAACATAAAATGCACTCATGATTCTTCAAATCTTCACTCCTTTAATCACTAAAACCTCAGCTGCAAGGCAGCTATAGAAGAATACAACCAAGGAAAAGTAAGGGAGAGACTCCACAAATGGAGAGAGTGAGTCCATCTGAAAACAGACTCTCTTTCAAAGAGGTTCTGGGTAGAGGCTTTAGACACTGCTAAGGGGGTAGTCAGACTTGACCCCACATGCCAGAAAAAGTCTGATCACAGAGTTCCTCCTGGCCAGCAAGAACCTGTGTTATCTGAAGGGTTGGTTCCTTCACCTTTCGGTTTTATGCTAGACCCGGGACCACCAACTAGGCCCAGGAACTGCTAGCACTTAAGCATGAGGTTGCCTCTCCTGTCAACCCTTCTCTGTTGGAAAAAGTCTCTCTCTGAAGGGTCACCCTAAACATTTTGATTCTCTCACCCATTTTTCTGACTTTCTTTTTGTTGGCCTTTGTCACAACCTCTGTCCTGCTCTCTCTCCGTCGCAACCCCCTCTTGCTTCTTCTATGTTGTGGTTTAGCAGCAGGGCTCATGTTGCTTTACCCTTTTGGCACACTATGATAACAGAACTGATGCTTTCCTCACATCCTCATGACCTATGTTAGGGCTCATATTGCCCTAAGTTGGCAGGGTATGCCTAGACGTGGGTCCCTTGCTCACTTTGCCACTGGATTCATGCTGCCTGACTAATGAGGGCTGTTAGGCCGAAACCGGTCCCAGGATGCTTGCTTCCGGTCTAGGGAAGATATGGCTGGCAGTTCGGGCTGGACTGTTCCGTTGAGGCACAGGGTTAAGACTGATTTGCATATAGCTGTGTCTGAACTGGGGTTGCAAAGTGAGCCAAAGAATGATGATGCATTCCACCCAGATCTGGTACTGGGGGTGAGTGTTTGGAAAGTTTCAGCACTCCGTCCATCATCTCTTTGTGGTTGATTTATCACATTGGAACTCTATGCAGCTATGATATCATAACTGATGTTTTCCCAGCATCCCCCATGACCAATGTTCCCCCACCTCCCTCATGACTGATGTTTTTTCAGCATCCCTCATGACAGATGCTCCCCCAGCACCCGCATGACTGATGCACCCCAGCATCCCTCCTAACTGATGTTCCCACAGCTGTCTCATGACTGATGCTCCATACCATCCCTCATAACTGATATTCCCCCAACTCCCTCATGACTGATGCTCCCAAAGCATCCCTCATAACTGATCTTCTCCCAGCTCCCTCATGACTTATGCACCCCAGCATCCCCCATAACTATTGTTCCCCTAGCATCCTCATGGCTGATGCTTCCTCCGCACTCTCGAGACCAATGCTTTGCTACCACTTGTAATTACATTGCGCTTGCATCCTTGCAAATGTTCCATATATTCTGTGAACTAATGGATTAACTGTACCTGATGTTACTAGGGCCTTGATGTGGTTTTCCATTGAATACTTGCAAGCTTTCTTCAGAATCCCTTGAGCCAATGGCAAGCCTTGCTCTCGCTGTTACAGGGGAAGTGGTGTTGTTTTCTACTATGCACATTTGAGTGAAAATTATTCACTTGTTTCCTGTTATTTGGTGCCGATCTACAAGTTACACCTGCCCATTCTGTAAGATCAAAGAGAGTGTTATAACGTGTTTTTTACCCAAGGTTCAAGAACCTTCCAGAAGGCCATGTGCCACACGTGATCGAACTACATTCATTGAGCCTTCGAGAGGGTATATGAACCCCACCCAAATGCGGTCTTGGCCTCGGTCCCTGCAGAACAGGCTTCACCCTTCCCACTCACCTGAAGTATCCAGCCGAAACTAAGAATCGCTTCAGTTTCCTTCAACTCCATTCAAACCTGTGGTTCCTGTGGCATCAGCTCCCTCAATGTCTTACTCCGCACTCTCTCCTGCACAGCCCCTCCAGACCCCCTAGAACTCCCTGAGTCAAGGCTTCGAGATCTTCTTTGAACATCATACACGTTAAATAACTAGGCTAAATATTTGAAACAGGACCAAGTTTTCCAGTCTTCAAAGACTATAGACATTTCCTCCATGTCCTTTCTGTGAATTACTCCGGCGCTTCTTGTGTGTTTATCCTCCAAAACCTCCCTACAACCTTGATGCTAGACTGTCACTGCACAATGATTCAATACTTCAGTTATGTGTTAGTTCTGTGTTGACGTTCCAATCTTTGATATATATATCAACCTTATACACCATCCTGTGTTACGATGATATCCCTAGGACTGCAAGTAACTCTAAACTTTCCTCTGAGTGTATCCTTAGGAGTGCAAGTAACTCCAACCTGTGCTCGAGTGTATCCCTGGGAGTGTTAATCACTCCAATCTGTATTTCAAGTTTATTCTTAGTAGTGCTACACTCCAATCTGTGATGTTGGTTATTCTGATCCCATGCCAAGCTGTTTATGAAACTTTTAAAGTCAAGGAGGCTAGACAGTGGAACCCTATGAACCTCAGCACCTAATTTGCTATCCCTAACTTGTATGAATATGATCTGGAGCTACCCAGAGAGATGTGTGCACACTGAAAAACACCCACTGTCACAATGTAATTCCAGTCCAGAAATGCAACAAATTAAAAAACAGCACAGGTTCACCACAGATAGATTTAAACCAAGAATGTTAAAAAATCGATGTCCACAAGTATTCTACCAGGTTCTTCTTTTATTTCAATGAGGTTTTAAAACATGATTGAGATGATAAAAAAAACAGCTGACGCCTTTCGTCCTTATCTGATGGACTTCTTCAGGGCTGTTGGTTCAACAGGCATATGTAAAAACATAAATATGTATGCACAAATAGACATAGGACAAGGCATTAACATCACAAGCTATATACAACAATTATTTTAGAAAGTACAGTTTTATTGATTTTATATGCTGTTATTTTGTACATCGTTGTATTCAATTCTAACACCTAACATATGGTGAAGAAAGAGAGTGTAGCTGCCTTGTAGTAAAGAGAAATAGGAAAGTCGCACAGCCCCAAGTGAAAAAGACCAAGGGTTGTGATATAAGATTGTGAGATAGCACATCTATGAGGGCAGTGAAAAGAGCCATATTCCAGTTTGTGTGCGTAATATTCATGTGGTTTACCCACTGCAATGAATCTGTTCTATTATTGGCATTGTAAATAGTCCACAGTGCAAGAGGAATATTTGATGTAAAATACTTCTGTCATCAAACGTATCTGTATTAAGAGAGACAGTCTGGTTAATAATCCACAAGGCGGAAATGGGCTCGGCATAAAAGCTAGGGTCGGTGCTCGATACTTGCATATGTTTGGTATTTCAAGCAGCGCCTTATCTAAAATGAGAGGAGGATGGGTGTATGACAACTCCCAGTCAGAGGGATCCAAGGTCCCAGGTCCCCAGTTGATGAAACTTGTAAGTACATGTCAGAAAGGATAATGCATATTCATTGTATGTAGAGACTTCTTAGTGTACTGATGGTAACTGCCTTCTCTTATGCTCTAGTTTATTGCAAAATCAGATGTTCTGCTCCAGTCATATGTACCTCGCAGACACATAAGGCCTCAGGAACTGCAAATCCTGTTACACAGTGTCGCACATCAGTTGAGCAGATCCAGTAACCCAAGTCTCGCTTTTCTTATTTTATCCCAACCCGCCTTCCCACCAGGAGAGAGTGTGGACTCTCAAGTTTCGGTTCCTGGATCTGCATAGCCCTCTGAAGGGATAAGAGATCCAGCATCTCCTTCAGTGTTGTCTCTGCGGTTGGGACCATTTTAGTGTGTTATAGAAGGGCAAGCCTTGCATGCTTCTACCTCCTGGACGACATGGATGACCCAATACACATTCTGGGCCTGGCCTGGCCCCGCTCAAGGACACAAGATCATTTTGGGGTAAATAAGGGCTTCAGTGTAACAAGAAAATCAGTTGCTTAAGGAGGAGCTGATCAGATGTCACACTTGCCCCTCACTGAGGTCATTTGAGGTTGGGACTGGGGCGGTTCCCAAGAGCACATTTCCATTAGACAACCCCCACACTTTAGCAATGTAGGATATTTAACAAGCACCTCCATTACCAGATACACTAATCCTGTTCATGTCACAGTTACCACTCCAGACCTGGTGCCCCTGGCACTGGTTGAAAGATTTTTTGGTGATAGCCACAATATTGAAGCATTTTGGAATCCGTACCAGTTGCAATTTCTATGTAAACCAGGAGCCTTTCCCTCTGAAACTGCCGGAATAGCCTTATTTATATTCTAACTTGGGGGTACAGCGGCTAATTTGGCTATTCCACTCATTGAAAAAAATGACACAGTTTTACGTGATTTTGGAAGATATAAAGGGACGATGTGTCATCTCATTGCTGTGCACACTTTTGTCCAGGCCAGTGATAATGAGTAGCTAAAACCCCGTCAGGTCAGTAAGGGCCTCCTTACCTACATTACTAAGCTAGATATGGAAACCCAGTGGGCAGAGGAAAATAGAACCTCCCCTTTTTGTAGAGGCTTATGGGATAAATCGAAGAATTCCCTGGGGCACATTGTAGAATTACCCTCAGATTGTGCAGAGTTCATTAACTTAAATGTCAGGCTTGACAATAGTTTAATGGCACTTCCCGGGGAGTAGCCCAGACATCCAGTTGGCTGGTCTGAGCATAAAGAGTCAGGGTCTAGGAATCAGGAAAAAGCAACAGCCCTATAGATAGGGGGCTTGCACAGTACTTTGACACTGAGGAAAAATAAGAAGAAAGAAATTAAACCTGTGTTTGTATTGCCACTTTTGGATATAAGTACTGGGTCTCTGACCCAATCAATTCAAACAATTTTGGATCTTGTACTGAACCACTGTCAGGAGGATTGCTGTGCTGCTTAAAGCACTCATCTTTAGACTACATATTTGGAAGGCCTGCTTTTCTCTTGTGTTCCCCTGCTGCCTTCTGCTCTCTTACTCTGCTAAAGGAGAGCTGGACTCTGCTTTACCTCCAAGTAACCCCCAAGGTCTTGTTGGCTAGCCTCCTGTTGCTTGAGACTCAGGGAAATCAAAGTCTCTACTCTTGTGCCTGGCTCACTGGAAGGGGCCCAGATACTTGCAACATGGATTTCAACACATTTCCTGTCTGCGCGTAGCAGAACCGGCACATTAACACGCTTGCTCTTGTAACATCAGCACATTGCATCAGAATCAGAGCTTTACCTCCAGAGATCGATGCATCTGACAGCATATAGCCACGGCTAAAGCTTGGTGAGATCAACGTATCCCCTCGACTACATGGCAGAAACTGGCAAATCATACAACACCTCTCGACTCCGACAATTGTCTTTGGAACTGATGCATCACCTTCACTGCGTGGTGAAGAACAACGCATCTCATTGTTCATAGCCAGGAAAGGTGGTTGTTCACTGGGGCCTGCGGGGGTACTGCACCCTGCTGGCCCTCCATTGCGGTCAGTCAAAACTTTGGCTTTGTCCCCGTCCAGCGACCTAAAGAAACCTTTTAGGGCTACTTACTTATAAGCACTTTATTTAATGTATTCTTTTAAAATTCAATATCTAAACTTCTATACATTGGATATTTTGTCACTTTGGTCTTGTTTTGTTTTAATATATTAAACTGTTTTCATAAGCTTGTGAGGAGTATTTTTGTGGTGCACTCATTGTGTCACTGTGTGTGTGTTGCACAAATACTTTACATATTGCCTCTTTAGATAAGCTACCAGAGAGTGCATAGGCTATCTTTTAGTGTGTACTTAGCTTACCTTGACTAGGATTGTGGTTTCTACTTGGACAGGGTGCATACCTTTGCCAACTAGAAACCCAATTTCTAATATTGGTGATCAGCAGTGAGGATAAGATTTGAGTTTGTGCAGCGCTACCTATTAACTCGTTGTTCTCTACAACTCTATACTTAGACCATTTAGATTATTTAAATTTTCCCTGATTGGCCTTTTTATTTTTCTTGCTAAATTGTGTCACAATCTGGAGAAGCTACACCTGCAACTGCAACCTGAGGTTTTGGATTTTGATCTGGCCAGGTTAGAGTCTTACACTGTGGCTCAGATTAATGTTTTTTGCAAAGATTTTCAGGTCTCCATGAGAGGCTTCATTCGGAAGGTGGAGCTTCAGAAAGCCTTAGGGGCTTGAGTAGAGTCCCAGAATGCAGGGGAGGAAAGTCTAGCTGAGGAGAAGGAAATTCCTGAAGGAGGAGGATGAGCAGATTTTGGAGTCTGCTGTGGCTCTGAACCTGCCTGCAGAAGGGGCCAAACCTTGCCAGGAGCAGTAGTGGGTTCCGGATTAGAAAGCAGTTTTCCTCCTAGAATCCGTCCCCAGTGGAGCTGGTGGACAGAAGGGAGGAAAGAAGGTTAAAACTGGAGCTTGCCAAGCTAACACTAGAGAAGGAACAAGCTTTGGAGGAGAAGAGGATAGCTCTGGAGGAGAGGAAACGTACCCATGAGCTAAACCTCAGAGAGCTAGATATTAGGCCCCTGCAAGTATGGTCCAGCAACAGTAATGGTGGCAGCATACCTACAATGTCTTCACATGAGTCAAGGATACCCATGGATTTGGTGCCTCGCTATGTAGTTGGGGATGAGCTTGACAAATGGTTTGGAGCCTATGAAGTGGCTCTAAGAGTGCAGAAGGTCCCAGAGGAGTTTTGGAGTAGTAGTCTATTGAGAGGTACATGCCCATGGTGGGGAGGGACGCTCTTCTTGCACTAGAGGTAGGGGACCAGGCATGCTACAATGCTATAAAGGCCATTTTGAGCATTAAGTTTGGGCTTACAACTGAGAAACACCGACAGAGGTTCAGGGTCAGTCACAAGCTATCCACATAGAGCTGGGCTGACTGCTTAGACTATACTGGTGAGGTACTGAATGGGTGGGTGAGGCACAGCAAAGTAAATGATTATTCAGGGCTGAACAACTTAATTTTAAAGGAGCACATGCTTGATATTTGTTTTACAGAGCTGTGCCAGCACCTAGTGGACAGTAAGCTTACTGATCCCGATTCAGCTTGCTAATTAGGAACACATCTGGCTCAGCACCAGTGTGTTGAGAAAGGTACATGGGGTGACCCCAAGAATGGTGGGTCAGGTTCCTCTCACCAGAGTGAGGGGGAGGCCCAGAGAGCCCCAGACAGGTCCTAGGGTAAGGGGGAAGGAAAAGGTACCTCATATCCCGTTGGAGAAGATAGAGGGAGGTTCTGGTGGGCGGTGGCCCGGGCTCCCATTTCCAACACAGCTGCTGTGATTGTTCTCAATTCAGACACAATCAGAGGGACTCTGTATGACCAAAGCAACCACCCACTGTTGGAAACCCTGCAGTTGTGGCCAATGTAGACATACAGGAAAGTAGTCCCCAGGGGCTTTGACAGATAGGCTCAGAGGGTGATTTGATGATCCCTGAGGGTGGGAGTCATCACTTTCACCACGTGAGAGAGAATGAGATCCCAATCACTGTTCTAAGGGACACTGGGGCTGGCAGGACCATGGTTGTGCAAGAGCTAGTTTCCCAGCGCAGTACACCAGCAAGGTGTGTAAAGTGACTCCAGCCGCGGGGCAGGACTTGTTCCACCATATGGCCCTGGTGTTGCTAGAGTGGGGTGGAGAGGTGATACAGAGAAGGTTATAGTTAGTTCCCAGATGCCCATTGACTGATTTCCGGGGAAAAGGTTGCCCAAAGCTTTGGAAAGACAAGGAGGGTCGGATGCCACATGTGCCCTGACAGTTCAGTTTTCCGGGGGAACCACTCCTAAAAGGAGAGTACAGAACCTCAGATGGAGGGGCAGAGGAGGAAGGACTCTCCCCTGTCACATGTCTAGCCCATGTGTGTAGACCCCAGGGTTGGAGGACTCCTGAAGTGGTGTGAGTGGGAGTGGAGAAAGGATGTAAGACACCTGGGTCTACAGCGCCCCACACAGGACAAAGACCCTTGATAGCCTCGGGCCTGGCTTGTGACACTGACAGCTGTCAGTGGCCTCTGTTGGTTGCAATTTCCTTGTGGACAGAGTTTTCAATGGGTAGGAGACAGAAGTCAGACCCAAGTTGTGGAATAGGTCACATCACTTTATTGGGCATGGTGGTACTGGCTACCAAATCGGATGCATCTGTAACCAAATTAAGGTTAGGCGCTACACCGATATGATAACCAGATAAGGAGAAGGATTCTAAATGAGCTAGCTCAGTGGCCCCAGAGACTATAGACGGGGGATTAACTGGGTTCAGAGAGGCGAAGAACTGGCAAGTATCCCTGCAGTACACGGCCATTGTCCATGTTCTATCACTCCAAGCAGGAAGTCCATCAAAGTACTGATTAGGCGACCCTGGCTTTGAGCTACGGGGTGTCGTGTTGGAAAATGGCCCTCTCTGAAGGGTTACCCCAAACATTTTGCCTTCCTCACCCTATTTTTCTGACCTTATTTTTTAGGCCTTAGGACTCTGAGCACTTTACCACTGCTGATCAGTGCTAAAGTGCACGTGCTTCTTCCCTAAACATGGGTGTAATTTGTGTATACCTGAGTGGCCTATTTAACATACTTGTAAGTCTCTTGTAAGAGCATACCTTATACCCAGAGGCTTATAAGTTAAATGCACTGATTGTTCCACCCACAAAAGTAGCCTTTCAAACCTGACTTAGGGCTGCCACTGCAGTGCCTGTATGTGCAGTTGAGTGCCACTTCGACGAGGCATATAGAACTACTTGTCAAGCCTTAAACTCCCCTTTTTTAATACTTATCACTCCTAAGGTAGGCCCTAGGTAGCCCTCAGGGCAGGGTGCTATGCAAGTAAAAGGTACAACATGTAATTGTATGTTGTGCATGTCTTGGTAGTGACAGTCTATTTTGTTTTTCCCCACTGTGAGGCCTACTCTTCTAATAGGTTAGATTTGCAAATTCCTTAATACACTTTTAAGATGTAACTCCTGGTCAGAGAGGAGCAGTTTTTTTTAATGATGCATATGTTTGGAACGGTAATGACAAATCCTCCTCACTGGTAAAGTTGGATTTGGCATTACTTTTTTTTAAATGCCACTTTTAGAAAATAGACTTTCCCTGTGCTTATAACTCTGTGTGCTTTGCAGCCTGCCTTCAATACACGTCTGGGCTGGATGATACCTACACTTTGTGCATTCCCTCTAGACAGCTGCAATACAGTAAGGATAATTGTTATAAGTACCCATCTGGATACATCTGCATTCTGATCACCTTGCCTGGGCAGGATGGAAGGGAGGGGCTAACACTTCACTTGAATAGACTGTGTACTGTCCCCACACAAATGAATGATTTAGCCCCCATGGCAGACAGGACTGGTCTGAAATGAAAACCTGTGCAATTCAGAGAGCTGCTTTGAAGTAACCACCCACATCAAAGGGATTTTGGGGTACAAGTACTGGGTCTCTGTTAAGCATGGGCGAATTTTGCAAATTTGGTGTTCACGAATTTTGCAAATTTGCGAACTCGCAATCCGCAAAATCCACAAATTCTCGCAAATCTGCGGATTTTTTTTTTTGTGTTCGCAAGGATTTCTGCCATTTCGCAAGGATTTCTGCCAGTTCGCGAGGGTTTTGTACCAGTTCGCAATTGCGAACTTACATGTCGGCTCGCACCGGTCACGATTATGTTGTTTCTACGTCTGGTTCATCATCACAGGTTCCCAGCACCCTCTGTTTCACCCCTGCCACCCTCTGTTTCACCCATGCCACCCTCTGGTACATCAATATCACCCTCTGGTTCATCATCACTGTAGATTATGGGGGAAAAAGCAAGCACACCTGCCTGCTTCAACTGACATGAATTAATTTGGGGTTGATTTATTAATGTGTCACTGTTTTAAAATTCCAGTCTGGCACCTGCTTCCTTATCTGTAATTTGCTTTCTGTTGCAGTGCAATTTTTTTTCTCCAGGACCTTTGTGGCCTACTTGTAGCTATTATATGAGCCTGCTGTGAGGGTCAGAGCAGGGTCATACAATTGTTGCAACTAGCAACTGAACTCTGGAGGGGCCCTTGTCAGGAAGCACTACAGGGAATGGTTACTAATGATGAGTTTGAACTTTTGAACCTGCTGAATGCTTTCACTATTGCAAAACTCGTTTTTCTGCAGAACAGCATTAAAGCAACTGTAATGCCCCAAACAAGCTTATATGAGAAAGTTGATTTCTAATCCAAAAGTTATCCAAAGAAAATCAAAAGGCCTCAAATCCAAAAAAGTGCAGGCAAATGTCAACCTGAGGAGTTATTCTGATAAAAATCATCATTTTCAGAAGGTCTATGCTGCTTGCTAGTAGATTTCTTGTGTAGAATTGCAATTTTTGTAATTTCGCGAGTGCGAGATTGTTCCTGCCCGTCGCACCTACATGTTCGCAATTGCGAACTTACACCGCACGCCGCAAAATTGTATCACCAAGAAAAAAAATCCGCTGCGTGCGAATTTGCGGATTTTCGGTAAATTCGCGAGCGTTCGCGGATTGCGAATTTACCGAAAATCCGCAAAATCCGCGAACGGAACGGATTTTCCGCCCATGCTTAGTCTCTGTCCTCATCGGTGAGACGGGGCAGGAGAGGGGAAAGGTGGGGGGGCAGTAAACTCCGGCATACGGCCAAGCCGAGGTAAGCACATAAATAAATAAAGAAATAAAACGAATTACATTGCGCACACTGCAATGCCAAATGGCGATGCAGCATGCCCAATGTAATTCATTTATTTATTTATTTATACACTTACCTCCGTTCGGCCATATGCTGGAGTTTACTACCCCCCACCCTGCCCCTCCACCTCCCGCCCCACCTCCCCGCAGCTCTCGCTCCAGGAGCCGCTACTGCAGTATGGTCTACATCTCTCAAACTTCAGGGAGCCCACCCCAGTGTTCTCACAGATGTGAAAAACAAACCACACATTCACTATAGTTCCCAGTCAGAAACAATGAATAACAAAGATGGTTTTTATTACTATGCTTACTGGCTTTAGAATGGCGGGCCGCAGCAAGCCTAAGCCAATGTGGAAGAGGCTAGTAGTGGAAATGATGAACACCAGGTTGAAAGCAATCCTAGGTAATGGTAAGAGAAAGAAATGCACAAAAAACAAACTGTAGAAAAGGGGTCAAAGGGGAACCTTTTAAAGACATGCTTGCATCCTATCCCCCAAATCTCTAATCACAAAACACAAAGGATGCCAAGGGTCTGGAAAACACTGTCAAAGCACTCAATAAGTAGTGTGCAGCCATAGGTGTACATATGTATATACGTATATGTGTGTTGCAAGAGGAGAGATATATAAACCCATCAGCACACCCATTGGCGGAGTCTCGTCATCTGGGTTGTTTTGTACAGACTGATACCATCCACATTTGTCCCACTGTGTAGTATTGTGGGTTACTAGTGTGGAATCAACCTGAGCGAGAAGAAGAGATGTCCCGGCTGAAGGGTCAAAAGTTGCAGTGCATAAGAAGTGTGTGAATACAAAGAGTGAAGGTGATTAAAATTGCCTATTGTGATGCCAAAAATGGAATTTTAATAGAGGGGTCATCATAACGGCAAGGTTAAAAACAGAAAGTGGTGATAGTATGGCAACAAATATTACTATCAATAATGTCTACGTGGTCAACATGTTTCAGCCTTGAAGGCTTTCGTCAAGACCTAAATGTGTTTACCACTACTGCAACAGTGAAAAATAATAATACTGATGTAAATTCTTTCACATAACAAATGACAACACCTACCCCAAGAGATCTACTTCTCGTAGGTATGAAGTCATGGTAGTGAGAACTATCTCTCCTGAAACACAAAAAAGAATTATGCATATGAACATAAATAAACAACCATATTGGTAACAGTGTGTAACGAAAATATGTTTATTCCACTGTCATCTTAGTATGAATTCACCCATCAAATGTATGGAGGATGCTGCACCTCCCCTGGCGCTCGCTCAGGTTGATAGAGGCCACGCACTATGAACATAGAAAAGAAAAAAAGAATAACGGCATCAAACTGTCACTTGGGTATGTTAAGTAAAGCTGTATACCGAATGCTTGTTAATTACTCTGTTTGAAAAAAGGGAGAGATGGTGGGGAAATAGCCAGCCTAAAAACTGATAATAAAAGATTTTATATCTGAAATCCAAATATCAGACTCCGCATAATCTCTAGTATATGCTAGGTTATCAAAGTAACCGAGGTATTATAATGCACTAGCATGTCTTGGCATTATCTCTTATTTATAAAACATGGTCCCAAAGAGTTATAGTGCTGGAGCCACAAATTTACCCACCTGTCCGTCGTTGCCTTGAGCCTCCCACTGAGTCGAGGGGAAGGTAACGAGGCATACGGACTGTGCTGGGTAAATACAGTGGTAGCGGACCAGAGAGAGACCCAGTCCTTACTATTGCTTGATTGGTTAAGTTAAAATGCGGTTGCCCATTGGTTAACCTTCCGTACAAGTGGTAAGCCGGAAATCGCTCAGAAAGGAGGAAGGAAACCTGCAGCCCAATCGAAGAGCACGTCACCGCAAGGTACGAAAGTAGCGGACCAGATAGGGAACCAAGTGCCTCAGCGGCGAAAGCACCGCATCACAAGATACGATGCAGCGGTTCAACTTAGGAACGAAGTTCCTCGGCGGTAATTGGTTGACAAGCCGGATACCATCCGAAACCGGAAACTTGGGAACCAAGTGCCTCAGCGGGGAAAGCACCGCATCACAAGATACGATGCAGCGGTTCAACTTAGGAACGAAGTTCCTCGGCGGTGATTAGCTGGCAAAGCGGATACCATCCGAAACCGGAAATAGCTCGGAAATTGAATTAGTACGTCGCAACATGCGGCGTAGCGGACCAGAAAGGCAGCCCGGTCTCTTAGCGGTGATTAGTTAAAGTAAAGAATGGAAAAAACGGGATATGAAGCGCACCAAATAGTGACGTAATATCCTGAGTTTTGCTTGCAGGAAGCGGCTGAACTTCAGTGTTGACTACCTAAAATGTGCGATTTTGCCGTGTGAAATGAATGTTGTTAGGTTACTACAGCAAAGATAGTCCTCGATGTCAGGATAGATAAACCTATACACCTCCGTTTCATTGGAAAACGTAGGTGGTATATCTTGTCCTCACACATATTCCCAAAACTGTCTACGATGTTAAGATTGAATAGTGGAGACAGTGAGCTAAACTGAAAGGGGAGTTTTCATTTATGCAATATATGGAAACGTAAACATAGAGGGACAATGTGACTCCTTGAAAATAACAATAACAACACAGCCAGGAGCCTTTGTTATATTTATTGCCCTTCAAGAGGAACATTAGACACTATGTATGTGTTGTGGACCCTGATGTTAAACAATCTCCTACTCCCGAATTAGTAGCATAGTTGGAGCCCGTATTACACTCACTGGATCTTTGTACAATGAACCAACCAATAATGAAGGGGAGGAGACTTATAAGGTATTGAATAAAGATGTTTGCATTAATGCAGTGTATCTTGTTCACAGAAAATGATACAGGAGAGATCCCATTGGTCCTTCATGTCCTCCAGGATAAGGGGAAAGTTTAGTTCTTTAAATCTGGATCAAAAGAATTTCATCATTTAACCCTATTGTATCATTTTTTAATTTGAAAATCCATTTTTGTTCTTTGGTGAACAAATATCTGGATACATCATTTACATGTTTAGGAATAAATGGTTGGTCAAGGACCAGCCACTTCAAGTCATCTGCCGTGTGTCTCATTGTAAGGAAGTGATTCGTCATTAGGGTAGCCTGTCTGTTTCGTCTAATAGTACTTTTATGTTCTTGGATCCTAAGTTTCACTTTTCTAGTCGTCATACCTACGTAGCGAAGTGAGCAGGGACATGTTATTAGATATATCACCTTTTTGCTATTACAATTGGTGTGACGTTTAAGGACCCAAGGACGTGTCGTACCTATATCAACTGTGAGTGTTTTTTCAGTCTGTGGACATACAGAACTGGTTCCGCAAGGGAAATATCCTTGTACAGGTGTCATGTTCCAAAGAGTGGTTATGGGCTCTGACAAGAAAGATCTAGGTCTGGTGTGTACAAGGTTGTCTCGAAGATTGGAGCTTCTTTTGAAAGAAAAAAGGGGGGGTGGAATTCTATCCCCAGCTGTGTTAAGGATCCGCCAATTTTTCCGGATAATTTTCTGTACCTGCGTTGAGACTGTGCTGAATGTCGTCACACATGTCAGTTGTTCCAAAGGAGGTTTTTCAACTGGGGGAGCTAATAAGGCCTCCCGATGGTTATTGGAGGCCCTCTTAAGTGCCTTCTTAACCATTGGTCCTGGATATAAACGTTGTTTTAGTTTAATGGCCAGATCCCTTGATTGGGACTCAAAATCCGTTTTTTCCGAACAATTTCTGCGGACTCTGAGAAATTGCCCGAAAGGCAAGTTAGCCCTGAGGGAACTCAAACTGTCAAACCGGAGAAGGGAATTCCTACACATGGGTTTGCGATATAGTTTGCTACCCAAATGGCCATCCTTGGGAATAATCAGGAGATCCAGAAAAGGGAGTTCTTTATCACTGAATTCCACTGTAAATTTGAGGTGTTGGTTCCGAGTGTTGAGCCAATTTTGAAAAGCCAATACGGAGATGCTGTCTCCTCGCCATACTACAAAGACGTCATCAATGTATCTCTTCCAAAACACCAATTGATGGAAAAATGGATTGTTGTGGTCGAGTACATGATGTTTCTCACATAGATGGACATATAAATTGGCCAAGCTCGGAGCAAAAATACTCCCCATCAAAGGTTCCGGAGGTCTGAAGGTATAGCGAATCCTAGAACTGAAAGAAATTTTCAGTCATAGCAAGTCTTGCTAATTCCATGATAAAATGTACCGGTGTTATACTTTCATGGGGTTGTGATTCCAAAAGGCCTCGAATTGCATCCAATGTTTCCTCCTGTGGGATGCACGTATATAAAGATTCGACATCGAAACTTACCAGAATGTCAGTTGTGGTGTCGAACGACACCTCAGGTAACAGACGTAAGACGTCTTTTGTGTCCTGAAGGTAAGTGGGCATGGTCCACACTAAAGGTTTTAAAAGGAAATCAACAAAGGATGAGAGAGGTTCAAAAAGAGACCCAATCCCGGAAATGATGGGTCTGCCTGGGGGGGGGGGCTTGTTGGTTTGTGGATCTTCGGAAAGGCATAAAAATACGGGGTCACTGGATGTAAAGTAACCAGAAAAAGTGCCTCTTGAGGTGTGATCCACCCTTCTGTACTTGCCTCCTCCACCAGACTTTTGATTTCATTTGTTACTCTGCTTGTGGGGTCTGTTGAAAACAATCTGTAAGAATGTACGTCGCCTAATTGTCTAAGACATTCAGCGCAATATGAGGTGGTATCTAAGATGACTATCCCTCCGCCCTTGTTGGCCGGTTTTATAGTGATGGTCTTATCTTTTGATAAGGTCTCCATGGCCATTCTTTCAACACGAGACAGATTTTGGAAGGTGTAATTTCTTGTCAGATTGAGAGAACTGATCTCAAGGACCACTGCCTCCTCAAATGTGCCAACCTTGGAAGGTACTTGTTGGAGAAGAGGAATAAAGGTTGACTTCCTTTTTAGACCGGTGTTAGTTTCAGTCTCTGTCTGGTCCTGATCTTCAGAAGTGTTGTGGAAAAAGTAGTGTTAGACGGATCTTCCGGAGAAATCTTTCTATTTCTCCGCGTAGTTGGAAAGCATCTCCACTAAAAGTAGGGACGAACCCCAGTCCTTTATTCAGCACTTGGTGTTCAACAGGAGTCAAAATACGTGAACTCAAATTGACAACCAGATGCTCATTACTTCCAGGAGTGATACTCACTGCCCCGTCAGCTGCGGGTGTTTGGGGGTTCTTGTTCGTCTTCCCATTGGACGTGTGTTTGTGGTTGAGCTCTCCGCCTGCCCCTGCTCCGACCGCGGCCCTGTCCTAAAAAAGCCTGGTTATCATGGAACTGTGGTTGTGGATAATAATGGGGCATAGGTTGAGGAAACTGTGGATATCCCCAAGGTGCTGGCGGCCACCACGGGCCTTGTTGGTAGAAATTGCCCTGCCCAGTTCGTCAACGATTCGGGCGAATATTTTGACCTCTGCCTCTCCATTGTGGTGTGCTGCTGGTACCTGTATCAGAATCACTGGAGTCTGGGTCTGATGGGGAAGTAGAGTAGTTGGAACCATATCTTTTACCCTTTTTGGTGGTATCAGGAGGATTGAAACCTTCTGCTGTATATGGATACATTTTCTCTAGAGAAAACTTTTCAAGATCTTTTTTGAATTTATCAATTTTTGCAGAAAAGAGTGGGTCTCTATACTCTTTATTAGCTTTGTTGGTTTCATCAAGTTGTTTTTGATATTGTTTTGTGGTCAATGTGGTTTTTATTTGGCCTTCTAGAATTTGTATTTCAATGAGGATGGCATCCGCCACCCTTTTTGCAGTTGAAATGATGAGAATCAGACTCAGCATAATCTCTAGTATATGCTGGGTTATCAAAGTAACTGAGGTATTATAATGCACTAGCATGTCTTGGCATTATCTCTTATTTATAAAACATGGTCTCTCCTCTTGCAACACACATATACGTATATACATATGTACACCTATGGCTGCACACTACTTATTGAGTGCTTTGACAGTGTTTTTCAGACCCTTGGCATCCTTTGTGTTTTGTGATTAGAGATTTGGGGGATAGGATGCAAGCAGGGTTTTAAAAGGTTCCCCTTTGACCCCTTTTCTACAGTTTGTTTTTTGTGCATTTAGAGCGGCTCAGGCCGCGGGTCTCCCCTTTTTTCAAGTCAGCCGAGCTTGACGTGTACTTACTCTGTTGTTTGATCAGGGATCTAAGATGGCAGACTTCGCCGGCCTATCCTTTGATGATGACACTTTACAATCCATCCTCACAGAAAATCCTAGCATGTTGGACTCCATCCCCACGGCTGGACCAACCCCTCCTTTTGATTTGGATACCATCCTTAACCTGAAGAAAAGCCATACTCGTACCATCATACATGGCCAGATCATGGCCGAATATTTACATGGGAAATGTGCTCCAACAGGTCTTCTGGTGACTAACACTCCAAGACTTTTTCTGACAGACAAAGCCTTTCTCAAAGACTGGTCGCTAATTGCGTGGCGATGCACCCGCGATTGGCTGATTCTCATCATTTCAACTGCAAAAAGGGTGGCGGATGCCATCCTCATTGAAATACAAATTCTAGAAGGCCAAATAAAAACCACATTGACCACAAAACAATATCAAAAACAACTTGATGAAACCAACAAAGCTAATAAAGAGTATAGAGACCCAATCTTTTTTGCAAAAATTGATAAATTCAAAAAAGATCTTGAAAAGTTTTCTCTAGAGAAAATTTATCCATATACAGCAGAAGGTTTCAATCCTCCTGATACCACCAAAAAGGGCACAAGATATGGTTCCAACTACTCTACTTCCTCATCAGACCCAGACTCCAGTGATTCTGATACAGGTACCAGCAGCACACCACAATGGAGAGGCAGAGGTCAAAATGATCGCCCGAATCGTAGACGAACTGGGCAGGGCAATTTCTACCAACAAGGCCCATGGTGGCCGCCAGCACCTTGGGGATATCCACAGTTTCCTCAACCTATGCCCCATTATTATCCACAACCACAGTTCCATGATAACCAGGCTTTTTTAGGACAGGGCCGTGGTTGGAGCAGGGGCAGGCGGAGGGGTCGACCACAAACACACGTCCAATGGAAAGAAGAACAAGAACCCCCAAACACCCGCAGCCAACGGGGGCAGTGAGTATCACTCCTGGAAGTAATGAGGATCTGGTTGTCAATTTGAGTTCACGTATTTTGACTCCTGTTGAACACCAAGCGCTGAATAAAGGACTGGGGTTCGTCCCTACTTTTAGTGGAGATGCTTTCCAACTACGCGGAGAAATAGAAAGATTTCTCCGGTAGATCCGTCTCCACTACTTTTTCCACAACACTTCTGAAGATCAGGACCAGACAGAGACTGAAACTAACACCGGTCTAAAAAGGAAGTCGACCTTTATTCCTCTTCTCCAACAAGTACCTTCCAAAGTTGGCACATTTGAGGAGGCTGTGGTCCATGAGATCAGTTCTCTCAATCTGACAAGAAATGACACCTTCCAGAATCTGTCTCGTGTTGAACGAATGGCCATGGAGACCTTATGAAAAAGATAAGACCATCACCATAAAACTGGCCATTAAGGGCGGAGCGATAGTCATCTTAGATACCACCTCATATTGCGCTGAATGTCTTAGACAATTAGGCGACGTACATTCTTACAGATTGTTGTCAACAGACCCCACAAGCAGACTAACGAATGAAATCAAAAGTCTGGTGGAGGAGGCAAGTACAGAAGGGTGGATCACACCTCAAGAGGCACTTTTTCTGGTTACTTTACATCCAGTGACCCCGTATTTTTATGCCTTACCGAAGATCCACAAACCAACAAGGCCCCCCCCAGGCAGACCCATCATTTGCGGGATTGGGTCTCTTTTGGAACCTCTCTCATCCTTTGTTGATTTCTTTTTAAGACCTTTAGTGCGGACCATGCCCACTTACCTTCAGGACACAAAAGACGTCTTACGTCTGTTACTTGAGGTGTCGTTCGACACCACAACTGACATTCTGGTAAGTTTCGATGTCGAATCTTTATATACGTGCATCCCACAGGAGGAAACATTGGATGCAATTCGAGGTCTTTTGGAATCACAACCCCATGAAAGTATAACACCGGTACATTTTATCATGGAATTAGCAAGACTTGCTATGACTGAAAATTTCTTTCAGTTCGAGGATTCACTATACCTTCAGATCTCCGGAACCTCAATGGGGAGTATTTTTGCTCCTAGCTTGGCAAATTTATATGTCCATCTATTTGAGAAACATCATGTACTCGACCACAACAATCCATTTTTCCATCAATTGGTGTTGTGGAAGAGATACATTGATGACGTCTTGGTAGTATGGCGAGGAGACAGCATCTCCGTATTGGCTTTTCAAAATTGGCTTAACACTCGGAACCAACACCTCAAATTTACAGTGGAATTCAGTGATAAAGAACTCCCTTTTCTGGATCTCCTGATTATTCCCAAGGATGGACATTTGGGTAGCAAACTATATCGCAAACCCATTTGCAAGAATTTCCTACTCCGGTTTGACAGTCATCACCCGCGTTCCCTCAGGGCTAACTTGCCTTTCGGGCAATTTCTCAGAGTCCGCAGAAATTGTTCGGAAAAAACGGATTTTGAGTCTCAATCAAGGGATCTGGCCATTAAACTAAAACAACGTTTATATCCAGGACCAATGGTTAAGAAGGCACTTAAGAGGGCCTCCAATAACCATCGGGAGGCCTTATTAGCTCCCCCGGTTGAAAAACCTTATTTGGAACAACTGGCATGTGTGACGACATTCAGCACAGTCTCAACGCAGGTACAGAAAATTATCCGGAACAATTGGCGGATCCTTAACACAGCTGGGGATAGAGTTCCATCCCCCCTCTTTTCTTTCAAAAGAAGCTCCAATCTTCGAGACAACCTTGTACACACCAGACCTAGATCTTTCTTGTCAGAGCCCATAACCACTCTTTGGAACATAACACCTATACAAGGACATTTCCCTTGCGGAACCTGTTCTGTATGTCCACAGACTGAAAAAACACTCACAGTTGATATAGGTACGACACGTCCTTGGGTCCTTAAACGTCACACCAATTGTAATAGCGAAAAGGTGATATATCTAATAACATGTCCCTGCTCACTTCGCTACATAGGTATGACGACTAGAAAAGTGAAACTTAGGATCCAAGAACCTAAAAGTACTATTAGACGAAACAGACATGATGTATCCAGATATTTGTTCAACAAAAAACAAAAATAGATTTTCAAATTAAAAAGTGATACAATAGGGTTAAATGATGAAATTCCCTGGATCCAGATTTAAAGAACTAAACTTTCCCCTTATCCTGGGGGACATGAAGGACCAATGGGATCTCTCCTGTATCATTTTCTGTGAACAAGATACACTGCATTAATGCGAACATCTTTATTCAATACCTTATAAGTCTCCTCCTCTTCATTATTGGTTGGTTCATTGTACAAAGGTCCAGTGAGTGTAATACGGGCTCCAACTATGCTACTAATTTGGGAGTAGGAGATTATTTAACATCAGGGTCCACAACTCATACATAGTATCTAATGTTACTCTTGGAGGGCAATAAATATAACAAAGGCTCCTGGCTGTGTTGTTATTGTTATTTTCAAGGAGTCACATTGTCCCTCTATGTTTACGTTTCCATATATTGCATAAATTAAAACTCCCCTTTCAGTTTAGCTCACTGTCTCCACTATTCAATCTTAACATCGTAGACAGTTTTGGGAATATGTGTGAGGACAAGATATACCACCTACGTTCACCAATGAATCGGAGGTGTATAGGTTTGTCTATACTGACATCGAGGACTATCTTTGCCGTAGTAACCTAACAACATTCGTTTCACATGGCAAAATGGCACATTTTAGGTAGTCAACACTGAAGTTCTGCCGCTTCCTGCAAGCAAAACTCAGGATATTACGTCACTATTTGGTGCGCTTCATATCCCGTTTTTTCCATTCTTTACTTTAACCAATCACCGCTAAGAGACCGGGCTGCCTTTCTGGTCCACTACGCCGCATGTTGCGACATACTAATTCAATTTCCCAGCTATTTCCAGTTTCGGATGGTATCCGCTTTGCCAGCCAATCACCGCCGAGGAACTTCGTTCCTAAGTTGAACCGCTGCATCGTATCTTGCGATGCAGTGCTTTCCCCGCTGAGGCACTTGGTTCCCAAGTTTCCGGTTTCGGATGGTATCCGGCTTGTCAACCAATTACCGCCGAGAAACTTCGTTCCTAAGTTGAACCGCTGCATCATATCTTGTGATGCCGTGCTTTTCCCGCTGAGGCACTTGGTTCCCTATCTGGTCTGCTACTTTCGTACCTTGCGGTGACGTGCTCTTCGATTGGGCTGCAGGTTTCCTTTTGCCTTTCTGAGCGATTTTCGGCTTACCACTTGTACGGAAGGTTAACCAATGGGCAACCGCATTTTAACTTAACCAATCAAGCAATAGTAAGGACTGGGTCTCTCTCTGGTCCGCTACCACTGTATTTATCCGTATGCCTCGTTACCTTCCCCTCGACTCAGTGGGAGGCTCGAGGCAACGACGGACAGGTGGGTAAATTTGTGGCTCCAGCACAATAACTCTTTGGGACCATGTTTTATAAATAAGAGATAATGCCAAGACATGCTAGTGCATTATAATACCTCGGTTACTTTAATAACCTAGCATATACTAGAGATTATGCTGAGTCTGATATTTGGATTTCAGATATAAAATCTTTTATTATCAGTTTTTAGGCTGGCTATTTCCCCACCATCTCTCCCTTTTTTCAAACAGAGTAATTAACAAGCATTCGGTATACAGCTTTACTTAACATACCCAAATGACAGTTTGATGCCGTTATTCTTTTCTTCTTTTCTATGTTCATAGTGCGTGGCCTCTATCAACCTGAGCGAGCGCCAGGTGAGGTGAGGCATCCTCCATACATTTGATGGGTGAGTTCATACTAAGATGACAGTGGAATAAACATATTTTCGTTACACACTGTTACCAATATGGTTGTTTATTTATGTCCATATGCATAATTCTTTTTTGTGTTTCAGGAGAGATAGTTCTCACTACCATGACTTCATACCTACGAGAAGTAGATCTCTTGGGGTAGGTGTTGTCATTTGTTATGTGAACGAATTTACATCACTATTATTATTTTTCACTGTTGCAGTAGTGGTAAACACATTTAGGTCCTGACGAAAGCCTTCAAGGCTGAAACATGTTGACCACGTAGACATTATTGATAGTAATATTTGTTGCCATACTATGTTTTGAGCATTGCTGTTGCCTGATACTGCCGGAGCCCTTATCCTCCCACCAAACCTCTGTGCCTTCCGCGGACCTGCCTGCCTGCCTCCCGCTGCCCTCCCACTCTTTGTTCACCTCGAGCGGGGCAGCCGAGTGGAGACTGGCGAGGGGTGGACTACAACACCCAGAAGCCCTAGCAGTGCGCTGCGTCATCCGCAAGCGTCAGGAGGCGCTTAAAAGTGACATCACCTCCATTGAGCGGGGGAACTCTGTTTTGAGCATTGCTGTTGCCTGATACTGCTGGAGCCCTTATCCTTCCACCAAACCTCTGTGCCTTCCGCGGACCTGCCCGCCTGCCTCCCGCTGCCCTCCCGCTCTTTGTTCACCTCGAGCGGGGCAGCCGAGTGGAGACCGGCGAGGGGCGTACTACAACACCCAGAAGCCCTAGCAGTGAGCCGCGTCATCTGCAAGCGTCAGGAGGCGCTTAAAAGTGACATCACCTCCATTGAGTGGGGGAACTCTGTTTTGAGCATTGCTGTTGCCTGATACTGCCGGAGCCCTTCTTCTCCCACCAAACCTCTGTGCCTTCCGCGGACCTGCCCGCCTGCCTCCCGTGCCCTCCCGCTCTTTGTTCACCTCGAGCGGGGCAGCCGAGTGGAGACCGGTGAGGGGCGGACTACAACACCCAGAAGCCCTAGCAGTGAGCCGCGTCATCTGAAAGCATCAGGAGGCGCTCAAAAGTGACATCACCTCCGTCTCACGGGACGCGAGCGGGACGCCGGGCGAAGCCCGGGCCAAGGGTGGGCCCGTTTAAGCCCGTTAAAGACCGGGTAAGACTGGACTGGGCCACCCTATTGACATTTGCTGGTCGTTTACATTTTTATCTGTATCCCTACAATCGTATACCAACGTTGTACACCCGGTGACACCCAGTAATCTCCCAACTCTGGCCTTAATATCTTGAGTATGTCACCTTGAACTACCAGAAGTAACAAGGCACTACGTGCCGCTCAGACAACTGGCCCAATTGATCAATTTATTTCCAGGGCCAATGACGCTATTAACCAAGGCGTACTCCTGCTAGAACAGAGGGTTTCAGAGGAACTGGCTATGGCTAAACGCTCCTCGTTGGGCTTATTAGCTGCAGTCAAACTCCTTTGCGCCCCCTAGAATCTGGTGCACTATCGGAGGACCATGTTGATTCCCATACTGTTCCAGGTTCTGTGGACCTGTCTGTATCCTTAGATCTATCAACCTCACAGCTTTCACAATCACCCTTGTCTTTGGAGAGAACCCAGGCTCTTTTCACAAGCCCGAGCAGGGACGACCCCAACACAACTACTAACAGGGGTCCGAGGGAGGGCGCGATACCGAAGAAAAAAAAGAAACCTCAACAAAAAAAACCCGCAAACAGACTCACACCACGTTACAATCCAGCCAACAAGCTCTACCTACTACCCAGTGCCTCAGCCAATCTGCTACTCCCCAGCAAGAGCCAAATCCCTTACCCGCAGAAACAATAAATCTCTCCACAACCACAGCTGACCTTACTGTTAACAGTAACGTGGAAAGAGGGTGTGAAACCTGCGGCTTAAACAACCAGTTATTGTCCAGACTAGAGATATTCATTAAATCGTATGTGCAACCCATCGAACTTTCCCTGTTAAAAATCGAAAAACAGATAGAAGTGTTGACTTTAGCCCTAAAAACCAACAAGGGATCTGTTCCCAGTCACATTGTGGCCCAAAAATCCAATCTCAATAACACCAAAGAAGGGGTGGTAGTGACAAAACAAGCAACTAAACCGGCTACCACAGCAGCAGCCGTACAACAAAAACCTCCATCTACAGTTGCGAAGAAAGGCCCCGCCTCAACAACAGCTCTTGCTACCACATTCACCCAGGCCCCTATTCAAACAAAAACACCAGGGATTCAAAATACCATCTACAAGTCCAGGAGGAAAGGTGGTAATTCTATCCACCTACCTCCGGAAGCTACTCCGTACGTTGTCATTATGACTGGGGTCCCTGAACTGAACTCAAACTCGGAGGAACCGGGCTGGTCCCTGAAAAATAAAGTACTACACTGGCTATCTGCCAATAGGCCCCTTCCCCCTTACTCTAACAGTAGAGTTACAATGGTCCGCAGGGTCCCCTGGTTAGGTAAAGAGCCAAAAAATATCCAGGGTGACTGTGTCATCATCAACTTCGGGGATCCCCACACGGTCGAGCATATCTGCACTTGGGGTTCACAACTTACATCTGATGGAATAGGCACCAAAAGACTCTCGTATTTCTACCCTCCAACAAATCAATATATTACCGGTCCAGAATGGAACTGGACCCAGGTTGGTACCTGGAATAGAAGACGCGACTGGACTGATTGGCCGGGTCACGGGAGCAGAGACTCCGCACCAATCTTTGGATGGAGAGGCGTCCCACTGTCAAACAGATATGACTGTCTGGAAATGGTGGACTGACCATCATCGGACAGTACTCAGGAAAGCATAGACCCCCCTACCCCTGGGTTCAAATAACAGAAATCATCCTATTTCTCCCCAACCTTATTTCCCATGGATGGTACTCTTGCTCCAGCGGAAGCACCTCGTTCACCATCCACAGCAGTAAAAACTATTCTCGTTAAGAATGATGATCATATTGCACCTCATACCTCTCTTTGTCCAGGAACTCCACCTACTGACGTTTTGCTGAACATCAGTAATCCAACTTCCTCTAACCAGACGCTTTCCGCACTCTGTTGGAACGTAGCGGGTCTCCGTTCAAAGTCTAATCTTAAATCATGGTTGGACATAGTGAATACCCACCAAATAGTCTGTAGTGCCAATACATATTCAGGGCTACAAAACATTCCATACCCCAGCTAGCACTACCACACATGGCAGATCTAAGGGAGGTCTAGCACTGTATATATCAAACAACTTGCCAGCCAAGAAAATAACCGTTCTACATACCACTACGAACTTTCAAATTATAATGGTTGTATTTAACAAACGTATGCTACACCTTTTTATTAATTTTTATAATAACCTCCTCCCCGCTGAATGTGTGAAGACTGTAATCGAAATCTCTTCTCTTATAAATGAACAGCGTAATAAGCAACCATCACTTGTCTGTTATGTGATTAGGGGGGGGGATTTCAGCGTTCCTCTGTGCATCAACCATAAGAAAGGCATTTGTGGGCTTCTAGATGAAGATGATTGTCCTTTGACTCATTTCACGCATACACATCTAGGTAATACCCTGAATGATAGTTTTTTCTCTTTAGAATTGGTGTATGCAAATGATCTTGTGGATCCTCCAGTTGAATTTAGACCCACATTTCATGGTAGGGGCCTATCAAGCACTATTGATTACATTCTATGCTCACAAATTTTAAAGGGTAAACTCCAACAGTTTAACACAGGCTCTGATATTTCAAGTGACCATTTCCCAAATACTATCACTTTGTCAATTGACATCGACGATTGATACTAGGACTAGTTTACTAACCCAGCAATCGTTGGCCATGGACAAAGTCAACAGCTTTTCTGTGAAATGGTCCAAAATTGACCCTGTAGTAATCACTGGCAATGTCATATCCAAGGCCCGTCCCTGGATTAATAACTGTTTGGCAGAGGAGTCCCCACCCGAGCTGATTTTATCTAGCTTTCAGGAGATTTTAAAAGTTATGCGGACTGAATTACTCCATCACCACAAACCTGGTAACCAGGAATCTCCTTGATGGTTTAATTCTACCTGTCGCAAAGCGTTATCTGCCCTAAAAAAGGCGCTACATAACCCAAATAGAGACACAGCTGAGATAGCCAAACTTAGAAAAGAGTATAAAAGGCCCAACAGAATTGTAAAAAGGTTTTTAAAAAAAACTTATGGGCCCAATTACATGAGAGCTGTCTAAGCAAAGACGGCTCCCAGTTTTTTTTTTTTCACAACCAGTTTTATTGAGCAAATGAGCATCAAGAATGTGGTATCTCCACACACCAAGATCACCACAACAATATCAATGTAGCAATTACATAGGCAGTAAAGGATGGAGTAGACTCGAAATAAGCTCAGTATAAAGACTCCCCAGCAACCTGCCCTAACCCACAACTCCGCCCCCCCGCTCCAAACACACCCCCCCAACCCCCCCTACCACACGTGTATAGAAAGCAACAGAAAAGGAAATGTAAAAGGAATAAGCAGGTGTAATGCCACCAGGGCTTTGCCGCTTCAGGCCAAAATTGTCACTGTGATCAAATGTCCTCTTCCTGCTCCGCCGGGGGGTCCAAGGACAGGCCACGGTAGTCGGCCCAACGCTTCCAGATCTTGTAGTGTTTGCGCGGGCAACCCCTCGCCTCAAATATCGGCCTCTCCAGACCCATAAAATAATCCAGCCCAGCCTTCCATGCAGACAGGGGGGGGGCCCTCACTGACTTCCATGCCCGGGCCAGGTCCCGCTTAGCCACCACCAGCCCCAAGAGCAACAGGTGACGCTTATATATGTTGCCCCCAACCCCTTCCATAATATGCAGTAGGCCCAGCCGGTGGGTACAAGGAAGGTCCCAACCCAGGACCTCAGCCAGGCAACTCCACACACCCCCCTCCAGAACCCAGTCAGTCGGCCACACGACCACACCGTGTGCATCAGGGAGCCAGGCACCACCCCACAACGCAGGCACTCTGGGGACGCAATTAAACCAGCCTTCCACAAACGTTCACGCGTATAATAAGCGCGGTGCAAGTATTTAAATTGAATCAGCCGGAGCCGGACTGCAATGGCAGTTCCGCGTGGGGATTCCAGCGCCTCCCTCCAATCGTCCTCATCGAGGGGGCCCACGTCCACCTCCCACGCCTCCCGAAGGGAGTGTAGGGTGGAGGAGCAATGAATAACAAGTGTCTGATAGATCTTAGAGACCTTCCTGTCCCCCAGGTCCCCCATAAACACTTTGGCCTCAACCGGGCTAAACTCCGGCAGGGAGTCGAGGCCGGCGATGCTCGGGGTGAGGGCATGCCGCAGCTGGAGGTAGCGGAAGAACTGGGACTGAGGCATCTGGAACTCTGTGCGGAGCTCCTCGAAGGATTTGAGGGTGGTGCCGGACATGACCTGGCCCAGTTGCGTAACCCCAATGGCCTCCCAGCCCTCAAACCCGGTCAGGGCCGCCAGTTCCGGGAGCAGGCCGTTATGCCAGAGCGGCGTCTCAGCTGTCAATTTGCCCCACCATCCCATGCGGTGTAGGGACTGCTGCCACACCGCAAAAACCACTCTAGTGACCGATGGCAACCCACGGCGTATGCGAGCCGAATAAAGGATGGTGTGGAGCGTGCGATCCCCCATGAGCAATCGTTCCAGGGCATAAGCCGGATCACCCCTGTCGCTATACCACCAGTCATTGAGGACAAGTAGTTGGGAAGCTTGGTAGTAGGAGAGGAGGTCCGAGGTGGCCAGGCCACCACAGTATGTGGACAGAAAGCACGTCCTCAAGGCCACCCTGGCCGCACCGCCATCCCACAAGAAGCGGCCCAGCACAGAATTAACCTGACGGAACCACTCCAGGCCAATGGGGTGCGGGAAATTCTGGATTTGGTATAGGAGCCTCGGAAGCGCCACCATCTTGAAGATGGCCGATCTCCCAAAGATAGTGAGTGGCATTCTGGACCAAGTCTTAACATCAGCCTGGACCCGTTCCCACACCGGCAAGACTCCACGCGCCCATGCCACGGCCCACGATTCCGAAAGGAAAACGCCCAGATATTTCAGGCCATCAGTCGCCACTCGCAACTCTGCGGCCCAGGGGTCGTCAACCACTCCGCCACCCAGCACCCACAGGGTCAATTTGTTCAGGTTAAGATGAAGACCCGAGACCTCGCCAAACGCCCGCATGATCTCCACAACTCGGGGACCCGATTGCCGTAGATCAGTGAGGAATAGGAGGACGTTATCCGCATACAATGCAATCCTATCCACCAAGCCCTCATTCCAGGTGAAGCCATGCAACCGGGCATCTATCCGTATCCGCGACGCCAGGGGTTCCATAGCAAGGGCAAACAGGTACGGGGACAACGGGCAACCCTGCCGAGTACCGCGACCTATGCGGAAGCGCCCAGAGGTAGCACCGGCCACACTGACCGAGGCCGTAACGTTAGTGTAGAGGAGACGTATGTACGACAAGAAAACCGGCCCTAGGTTGAGGCGGGCCAACAGGGTGAACAGATACGCCCAACTCACCGAATCAAAGGCTCGGTCCATGTCCGCCAGGAGGAGTGCCGCCTGCTCATCTCTAGCACCCATGGCATCCACCGCTGCCTGCGCCCGTCGAATATTATGCCGGGTGGCCCTGTGAGGCATGAATCCAGCCTGGTCGGGGTGGACCAGGTCAGCAATGTGAGGCAATAGGCGGTTCGCTAAGGCCTTGGCCAGAATCTTGGCCTTGATGTTGAGAAGGGAAATCGGTCTGTAAGAGTCGTGCCTATCCGGCGCCCTGCCCGGCTTCAAGAAGACCACGATTTCGGCATGACGCCAGTCTGGCGGTAGCTCTCCCTGAGCCCGTGCCGCCTCCAGGGCGCGGCGATAGTGGGGTCCCAGCTGGAGGTGAAACTTTTTATAGAATTCGCTTGGGTAGCCACTCGGGCCGGGCGCCTTACCAGTGTTTAACTGACCAAGGGCTTCCCCGAGTTTCTCAGCCGTAAGCGGGGCTTCTAGGATGGTTCTGGTCTCATCAGGGACGGCCTGCGGTAGCAGGTCGTCAAGGTACGTAGATATCTCGTCCGTCTCCAAGTGATCACGAGGAGCGTATTGCGCCTCGTAATAACGGGCAAAACTAGCCGCCAGTAAATCCGGATCGGTCATGACCGAGCCGTCGTCCGCCGCAAGACCCGGTAACACCAGGGGCTGGAAGGTCGCCTGACATAGCCTATGGAGCATAGTACAAGACTTGTCGCCCCACTGATACACCCTGCTGCGCGTGGCGAGCCACGCCTGCCGGGCTTCCTCGTAGAGGACGGAGGCGTACGTCTGTTGGGCCTGCAGGAACTGCCTCACAACACCTTCGTCGCCCCCGAGCCGACCACGCTGCTCCAGCTCCTCCACGCGGGCCGCGGCGGTCACAATGGCCTCCCGATGTTTTCGCCGAGCTGCCACACACCAAGCTATATCAATGCCCCGGAGTGTGGGCCTCAGCGCCTCCCACACCACCATTGCGTCCACATCCCCCACCAAGTTTTCGCGCCAGAAATGATCAATCCACTCGCGTAGGTGACGCACGTACTCAGGCCGCTGCAGCTGCCAAGACGACATCCGCCAACGAAATGGCTGTCGCTTGGAGGGGAGGGTCATGGTAGCTATGACAGGGGAATGATCGGAGAGGCCTCTGGGGAGTATCACGGCATCTCTGACTCGACTCAGACAGGCACCCGGTACAAACAGATAATCTAGTCTCGAAAAGGACCCATGTACTGCCGACACATAAGTGAATTCACGCACAGCAGGATGAAAGTGTCGCCACACATCAACCCAGCCTAGGCCACTCACAGTCGCACACAGTTTGGTGGGAGCAGCAGCAGGGGGGGGATCCAACACAACAGGCACCCGCCTCAGGCGATCCAGGCCCACATCCATAACCTCATTCCAATCACCCCCCACCATGGTCAGTACCTCCAGAATCTCATCCCACAGCGCAAAGAGCCGCTCAGACAAGGCCCACTGCAGGGGGAGGGGGGGCGTACACGCTACCAAAAACCACATGTTCGGTACCCAACAGGCCCTTGATGAAAATATACCTGCCCTGAGGATCAATCCATTGCTTCTCATGTACATAAGCCACCATGCGGTGTACCAAGATCGCCACCTTCGCGAGCCCCTCGTGAAGCCCGCGTGATATACTTGTTGAAAGCCAAACCTCTGGAGGCTAAGGGCCTTGGAGCCCAGCATGTGGGTCTCTTGAAGCAGTAGCACATCCACCATCTCTCTCTTCCCCCAACGCAGCACAGCCCCACGCTTGATTTTATCCAGGATACCCCTCACATTCCACGTCACAACACGCAGGGTCTTTTGAGGAGACATAGTCACAGTATCAGCCATTATCAACACAGGATCCAGTATCCGGCCCTCCGTCCCACCCTGGCGCACCCCACAAAGCAACAAAATCAAAAGCCACATACACGTGCGGTCCCACCCTCCCAGCCCGAACACACAGCAACCCCTCCCAGATCCAGACCCCCCCAAACATCAGCAACAAAAGAACTACCCCCCTCACCCCGCACCCCCCACCCCAATACCTCAGAGAACATTGAAGTATCTGTCGCGGCATGGAGAGACCCGGGTCCAGAACAGAGAACCCAGGGCCCGCCATACCAATGGATCCCAACATCCCAACCAAGACACACTCACCACCCCCCCAACAACACTCACAACCATGAGGGTCTGAGGCCCACAAAAGGTGCCCCCCGAGTCCCACTGCGTTTCCATGAAAACTAACAGGAGTCCTCATATGAGAACTGACTGGCATATGGAAGTCATAACAGAACAGTCTCACCAGCCAATGCAGGGCAAATCAGTACTCAGCAAATAAGATCCAGTCCCAGCAATGTTCAGCTGCCGGTATCGGAGTGCTCTGAGTCCCTGGCACCATCCGTCTGCGATGCACTGGCGGAGGCCGACCTCTTCTTAGAGCGAGACCTCCGATGGCGGCCCTTCCTGTTCGGGCGATCCGTCCGCTCCGGCGACGATCCCTGGGACCTGCCTGGGTCCAGCCCCGGCTGGGCATGCGGTCTGAGTCGCACTGCTTCGTCGGTCCAGCGGAATACCTCCTCGGGTGAATCAAAGAAATGCGTCCGGGACTGGTACACCACCCGCAGGCGGGCTGGATACAGGAGAGAGTATTGGAGCTTCAGGCCCCTCAGCTTGGCCTTAGCGGCCACAAAGGATTGTCTCTGCTGCTGCACCATCTTCGTGTAGTCAGGAAAGATAATGATGGTATGATTCTCGAAGGTGAGCGAGCCTTTGTTTCTCGCCTCCCGCAGGATAACATCGCGGTCATGATAGTTCAGCAGCCGGGCGATGACTGGCCTAGGGCGCTCACCCTCCGGTGGCCGCTGGGTCAGGGCCCTGTGAGCTCTCTCAATAATAAAGCACGAGGACAGTGTCCCTTCGGGGAGCCAGCTCTCCAGCCACTGGGTCAAAAACCGCTCCATGTCGTCCTTCTCGCACCGCTCCGGAAAGCCTATGAAGCGGAGATTGTTCCTCCGCGCGCGCCCTTTGGCGTCCTCCACTCGGGCCGCCAGTGTCTTCTGGACACCCTCCACCTCCGCCAACCTCTTCTTCAGGGCGCCAATGTCCGCTTCGGTCACTGTGATGCGGGATTCAGCCCCGGCGATCCTCTCCACCGCATTGCGGAGGTCTTGGCGCAGCAGTGTAACATCCGCTCCTACCGCCCCAATTTTGGCATCAAGCATGTCCCGGGATTGGGTGATGGCCGCCAGTATCGCTGCATTATCCGGCCCGGGGCCACCGCCGCCACCGGCCGCCCCAGAGCCACCACTAGGCCCTGTGAACTTATCGATAGGGCCATGTTTAGGCGGGCCACCTCCTCTATCCCTGGTCATGGCGCACACTGGGCAGGGCGGGCACCACTCCCGACAAGGCTCAGGAACCCTTGGGTACTGCCACAGATGCTGGATGGGACGTCGGTATCGGAGTCCCCAAGGAGGAAGGGGGCAGGCCGGCACAGGCCCGAAGTCGCGAAAATCGAGGTCCCGGCTTCACCAAGGCGGGACAGGCCTCCTCCACGCTCGTCGCCACGAGCGTCTGTCCAAGGCGCAGGAATGAGTTGCCTCGCTGTGATCTGTAGGCAGCCGTAGCTGTAGAGCCGAGCCAAGAGCGGAGCAGCGGATGCCACCACCACCCGCGAGTCCGCCACCGCCACCGGGCGACCCGAAACTCGGGGACCCCGGTCTCCAGCCGGTCACAAGGCCTCACGGTGCTGTCACCTCTTTCTGGTCACAAAGGGGAAAATTGTTCGCCCAAGGCGCAGGAACGAGTGGCGTTGTTGTGGTCCACAGGCGACCGTAGCAGTAGAGCTGAGCCAAGAGCGGCGCAGAGGATGCCACCTCCACCCGCCAGTCCGCGACTGCCACCAGGCGTCTCGAAACTCGAGGACCCCGGTCTCCGGCCGGTCACCAGGCCGCACATCGCCGTCGCCTCCCACCGGTCACAGGAAGGGGAAAAATGCAGAATCGATACACCGGAGCAGACAGGAGACTTCACCAGATCAGTGCCAGCCACTGGGTATCAACAGCGGGCTCGGGGGCCAGGATAAATGAACGGATTAAGTCCGGGCCGGCGGGAGCTCTACAAGGCTGCGACCGCCATCTTCGCCCACCAAGCCACGCCCCGACGGCTCCCAGTTTTGGCGCAGAGTCAACTCACCCTTCTTGGCTGATGCAAATACACCCCAGCACCCAGATGTGGCCGCGATGTCTGACGAGTGGGTGACTCATTTCTCCAAGATTTTTGGAGGATTCCCTGCTGATACCACAACATTGGTTAAGCCGATAAATGATTCTACCAAGGTGCAAGTATACCCCATCGACCTTTATTTCAGTTTAAGTGAGGTCATACACGCCCTAACGTCCTCCAAAACTGGTAAGGCCCCAGGTCCTGACGGAGTCCCTCTTGACATATTTGTAAATAATATAGAACTGTGGTCCCCCATCGTCGCCCAGGTGATGGCGGCAGTCTCTAAGGTTGGCCTAATAGACTCCTGGTCCTCTTCCATTCTGCTCCCTATTTTCAAAAAGGGAGAACGAAACAACCCAGCCTGTTATAGGCCCATCTCCCTCCTGGACTCCCTGAGGAAAGTCGCAGGACGACTGATCCTGGAACGGCTCCAGGATTGGGCGTCGGAGAACAACTCCTTGACCGATCTCCAGTATGGATTCCAGGAGGGACTTGGCACTGTTGAACAGGCATTAAATTTAACCCTTTTAATAGGCAAGTATGTTGGGGCAAAAGGAGGCAATTTGTACCTAGTATATGTCGACCTCAGCGCAGCGTTCGACTGCGTGATACATTCTAGGCTGTGGTCCATTCTTAGTGAATTGGGGGTCGATCCCCCTCTTATTAAATTCCTCCGAGAGCTTTACTCCGACGCTACAGCGTGTGTAAGATATGGGATTGGTGGCGAATTATCACCTTCATTCTCAGTAACTAAAGGAGTTAGACAGGGCTGTGTCCTGGCCCCTTTTTTGTTTAATATTTATACTAACGGGCTGGAATCGGCCATGTTAGCAAGGAGTCAGGACCTCCCATCCATCAACCATCGCCCCATTCCCGCTTTACTTTACGTGGACGACTCCGTTATACTAGCAAGGACGCTAATCCAGTTGCAAAAACAACTGGACAAATATTGTCAGTTCATGCTCTCTCTGGGGTTAAAAGTTAACAAAAGCAAAACCTTTGTTAAGCACATTGGGCCCAAGGTAAAGAATCCCAAACCTGTTTACATAGAACAAGTTAGATTGGAATGTGCTAGGGAATATCCTTATTTAGGCATTCTAATGGACGATCATTTATCATGGAAACAAGCAGTGGCAAGCAAAAAGTTGCTCTATCAGAGAGCAACTTCGGCTCTCGTCTCATTTTCAAGGAAATTGGGTAAATTGGCCCCATCTGAGTTGCTTAAAATATATCACGCCAAATGTCACAGCATAGCAACCTATGGCGCAGGTGTCTGGGGCTATGCTCCCGCAGACGAATTACAAAAGGTCCAAAATGGTTTTTTAAAATACTTATTGGCACTTCCTCAAAGTGCTCCAATATACGATTGCCATATCGAGCTAGGCATCGATTATTTAACTGACAACATCAGATGTCAGCCGATCCTTCTATGGCACCGTATTTGGAACAAACCCCAATGCCACTTAACCCGTTCTTTGATATCTGATTGTTTATCCTTGGCGAGTTGGAAAAAAATCCCCCTGGTTACTGTATGTTTCCAACTTTCTAAAGGATTTGAACCTCCCATCCTACTTCACAGAGCCCTCCTCAACATCTGACATTAGTAGAAGTGCTCTGAAAAATCTCTGTCTAAACCATCTCAGGGATTTACGCCTCACTTGTGAAGTATCTAAGCCAACAAATGTGCAGATCCTAATGGTCCAAACCTCCCCTGGTATCCAGCCGTATTTAACCTTTTTCCTTTCTAACCACGAAAAATTTGTCCTAACTAGGTTTCGTTTTAATTCTTTTTTCCGCCTTGTTACTTTCCCCATCGAGCTAAATTGGTCCCACGATCTGACCAAATGTCCGTGTGATGGTGTATCACCTCAATCGACCATCCACCTAACTTTGTTCTGCCGATATTATGAGCAACCACGCAAGCGCTGGATTATCCCACTCCTTCGACAAATGGGGCTGAGAACCTGTCGGCCAGCCTTTCTGGCACTTCAGCTATTAGACTCACAATATGTAGCCAAAAACGTAGCTCTTTTCTTAAAATTATGTTTGAAAATACGCTGTAAATTGGGTTATTGTCTCCCTGATTCCTTGTTTATTAGAATTAACTTGTAAAATGGTTTTATCTTATGTTTTTAAAATACATTTAGTTTTTATCTGTATATTAACATTGTGTTTTTAAGTAATTTCATCTGTATTCTACGATGTACTTTTTATGATTTACTAAATGTCAATCGAATAAAAGTTTTTGAAAGAAAGGATCTAATCATAAGGAAAATGCAAGTGGTGTACTTCTCTTATTAATGATAATGTAAAGGGAGAGGATGTAGTCTTGTGGCTAGAGCAGTCGACATCAAACCCGGTTCGAGTCCCGGCTACAATGCTCAACATCCTGTGATTCTGGCCAAATCACTTAATCTCCCTGAGCCTAAGAAAAAATTAATGTGACCTTGTGTAACGAAACTGATGCTATGTAAAGCGCTCTGATACCCGATTTATCAGGTCTAGTTCGTGCTATATAAAACTTCCTAAAAAAAAAAATGTATACTATGAATCCTATCTACTGATGCCTCAAAAATTCAATATGAACATCTCAGCAACGCAATTAACAATGCATGTGAAAGGTTGCATAATAGATAAAAAGTGAAATATCAAGCCGCAGTAGCATCTCAGCTACGAAAACATATGTAATGTGTCGGAGCAGCAGTCACCAGGCTGGTATTGGAAGTGGCACCTCTGGCCAGTCTGGACGGAGGGGTAGAAAGTGATTTGTATGGGGTCACTGCACAATTTTTGGGCCACATATCAGTACTGAATTGTTGTGATGTAACCACGAGGGAGTTACTTTTTAGTTCAGGCCTACATTTGGAGATTGACATGTTGTCCTGATTTTGTTTGTGCAGGCTTGCACAATAAAGCACCAATTGAAAGTCACAATGTGTCCTGTCTTATGTTCAGGGTAGTGGGTAATTACTTTGGATGTACCTTTAAAATAATTATTAGCTATCTGGCCCCTGCGCCTTCTTCCCTCTGCTGCAGAGCTGCCATCCCTTTGCTGTTGGGCAGGTGGTCCTGGGTCCTCATCCTTGGAATCTGAGTCAGACTCATCCATGGGCAATCCACCCCTGCAGGCCATGTTGTGAAGCATGGCACATGCAGCCACTATTTTGCAGGCAGTCACAGGTGCATAATGCAGAGCTCCGCCACTCCTGTGGAGGCACCTGAAGTGTGATTTTAGTATGCCAAATGTGCTCTCGATCATGGAGCTGGTGCACCTATGTGCCCTGTTGTACCGCCTTTCATGTGCATTGCTGGGAGACAGGTACGTTGTGAGAATCCATGGCCACAGGGCATATGCACTGTCACCTGGTGAAAGACATATGAGAGTGAGACAACATGCATACCGACATAAATGTGCAAATACATTTATCTGGGGACCTGAAAGAACTGTACCCAGTAGGTATTGTTCATCAAAGTCACCTCTTTCTAACTTCTGGCATATGCCAGTGTGTCTGAAAATGTATGAGTCATGATTGCCTCCAGGATATTTGACAACTAGACCTGTGATGATGTTTGTTGCGTCACATACAACTTGGATGTTGTGGGAATGTGTGATTTTCCTATTATGGGATATGTATTCTATGCAGGATGGGGTACATATTGGCAAATGAGTACCATTTATGCACCCTATAACCTGTGGAAACGTTGCTTTCTGTAAAATTCCAGTTTTGTATTTTCAAGTTCCTGATCATCCTTGGGCAGGTAGATGTGTTGATGGATGTGGTGTAGCATGGCATCTAGGAGTTGTGAAAGAAATGTGAAAGTGGACTCAGCGACACACCTCCGCCACTGCAATGACATCCTGGTAGCTACCAGTGGCCAATAGGGGGAGGGAGCACAACACCTGCACATGATTGCATTGCTGCGCAGGGTTCTGCTTTCCAATTGTCACCTCAAGGTGTCTATGAGGTCTAGGATGACAGCGCTACTCAGCCCGTACTAGTCATAAATCTCTTCCTCTGTCTTCTCAAGCAATGTTAGTGTGACTCTGAATATCCTCTCCTGTCTCCACCTCCTCTGCTGGGCAGCTAGTATCCGCATCCTCCTTGCTATCACATACAGGGCAGACATTGTGGACAGATTTCTGTTGCATTCTGAACCTGTTTTTATAGGTTGGGCCTGGTTACCACATGGTTCTGGTTAGTGATAAACTGCATGCACAAATGGACATATTTGCGCAAATTCGCTATTTGCAACTGCTCTGTACATTGTGATTTGCGACTCGCTATTTGCGATTCACAATTTTTAGATCGCAAAAAGCGGTTGCATTTTTTGGGAGTTGGTATTCATTCACAGTGCAATTTTGTATTTTGCTAGAGCCTTTTGTACATTGCGCAAACCCTTTTTGCATGCGCAACTCGTTTTGCAAACGATTTTGCGTATGCAAAATGGTCGTACATCTGGCTCCTAGGGCAAGTGAAGAAGCATCAGTTTCCACATTGAAAGGCTATGTTTGAGCTGCCTGTCTAAGAAAAGGGGCCATAGAGAATGCACTCTTTAAACAGTCAAAGGCTTCTTGCTGAGATGAACCCACTGAATGCAATAGTCTTCTGGGTCAATTGGATGATGGATACAACCAATGTGGAGAAGGAGTCAATGAAGTGCAGATAGAAGTTGGCAAATTCTAAAAATCTCTGTATAGCCTATACCGGAGACATTTCTTGTGTATCAATACTAATTTCTTTGTTGATAAGATGAACCCCAGATATGACACAGACTGAACCTCACATACGCACTCCTGCGACTAAGCACAAAAAGGATTGAATTCATAAGCGCAGAAGAACTGCTTGTAAATTTTGTCGGTAGGTTTTCAGATCTTGAGAAAAGATGTTCTCGAGATAAATAATGACAGATGTGTACAAGATGTTGCTCAATATGTTATTGAACAGGTGTTAAAAAGAGGCTGGTGGATTTTGTACACCTAATGGCATGACCAAATATTTGAAGTGAGCATACCTCATATTAAAAGCAGTTTTTGTTAAAGATAATCACCAGCTTTTATTTGAGCCAAATGTATGCTCCTCATAAATCAAACTTGGCGAACATTTTGATGGTGAGGCTTGATCTAAAAATACGGCAATCAACGGCAATGGGAAAAGATTCCTTACTGTGAAGGCATTCAATTCTTGGTAATCCATACTTGGTCTCAGATCACCATTTGACTTTATGATCAAGAAACTAGGCACACATTCTGGTAAAGTAAAATGTTTAATGAAGCCTTTAGCTAAATTTGCATACACATATTTCTTCAACTGGATATCCTCCTTCACCGTAAGTGGATATATCTGACCATTTGCAACCTTAGCAATCAGAAGCAACTATTTTGCAGAGTATACTCCTTATGGGAAGGCAAGGAATCAGTGCCCTTTTTGCTGAATACATATACATACTGGAATTTTACATGAGCTTCCAGAATATGACATCCAGTTTCAGTAGCATTGAAATGGGGAATCCTAATAATTATTGCATTTTTTAGGACAAATCTAATAGAAAACAATGCTCCTTGCAATATTCTAATATAAACTGTACTTTAGACTGTGTCCAACCCATTGCCAGATTATGTTGGTGTAGTCAAGAAGTTCACAGGACAATGTATCCTCTAAATAAAAACTTATACGTACACGCTGTCCTAAATTGGTGATAAACTTCTTACGGGGTAACCCAGTATCCCTCAACAATGGTTCTGTCGGGTATGAACCTGATTGCTTAAAAATCTGCACAAATCTTTCAACATATGTTTAGTCATAATTATGTCGCTTTTTATGACTCCTGGAATAAATCATTGAGTGCAAATCCAAACGAAAAAAGGGTCGAAAGAGGTTTTAATCATAAAATTATTTTTCATTCATGATTTGAGTTTATCTTTAGAAAGACCCTTTTACCAATGCATAGAACATAATACAAAAAGGTTAATCAAGTAATGCTTTATAATAAACGGCGCATCAATTCTAATAAGTGAGATGTGACATCGCTGCCAGGATTGGTGAGGCAGAGGAGCGTATTTCCATCCTGGAAGACGCAATGGCGGCCCAGAAGGGACTGGCGAGTGTGATCAAAGATCAACGTGAGGACATGCTATGGAAGCTGACTGATTTGGGAAATAGGGCCAGAAGAAATAACCTGAGGATTCTAGGAATTGAGGAAGGCAAGGAAGGCCAAGATGTTAGGGTGTTTGTTGTGGAACTATTACTGAAGCCTTCCCAGAGGTCACGCAGTGGGACTGGCAGCTGGAAATACAGTATGCACATCGGTTCCCGTTCAAGAAAAGGCAGATTTCAGGTCCTTCCGGTCTTACTGAAGCCAAGCCACGAGCAATTTTGATCTGTTTAAACAAATTTCTGGTTTGAGAGAGAATTCATGATCTTGCTAGACCGGACAGGAGGAGGGTGGGGAAGGACAGCGAATTCTTTGTTAGACCAGATTTTTGTCTGGCCACATTTGAGCAAAGTTGGCAGCTTCGCCAGCTAATCACTCTATTCCAGGCTAAGGGTGCACAGGCTTTCCTATTCTTACCATCTAAGTTGAAAATAATTTTCAAAGCTCAAACTAAGTATTTCGTTTCTGAGATACAGGCAAAGGAGTTCTTGGACTCTATCTAATTAATACTGTTCTATTCTGTTAGATACTGGGTTCGGGGGCACTCATAGATAGTGATATAGTATACTGCAGACTGATCTGATCATATTTGTTCTTTTCTATTTCTTCTGCTGTAAGTTTGTTTTGGCTAAGTGCTCAGGGTCAGCCTCCAGATAGTGTTAGTAGGGGGGGGGGTAGGATCCATGGGAGATGGGGGGGGTACCCAACAAAAACCATCGCAAGGACTACGGTCCTGTTGCCTTATAAGGGGGATAAGGGGGGGTTGGGTTGGGGGGGTCTGGGGTGGTTTCAGGGTTTGGTGGTGGGGGTGGTTTGGGGCTGCTGTTTGTTTTTGGCTGTAAGGTCGAGTTGGGGGAATGTGTGTCTTGTTATTGAAAGCAGAATTTGTTTTGCTAAATCTTGGATAATTATGATGATTATTGTGATAAGAGAAAACTTACCTTTGGGTCGTGGAGAGTGGGACATAAATCTCTTAATGAATGGGGCAGAATAGATTGCGTTTTTGTTCATGGAATATCTGTGGATTAAACGATGAATTGTTTTATAAGTATGTTCATATGATGCAGGTGGATATATTAGACCTTCAGGAGACCCACATTCCATGGGGTAACCGGGGGTCCTTAAAATTGCCTGGATAGGAGTTAGTGGCCAGCTCTCGTCAGACCTCTATGATTAGAGGCGTGGCTATTCTGATGAAGAAAGGGGTATGTTGCTGTGGCGGTTCAGAAGGAGGGACTCAGACAACAGAGGCCGGTAAGTGGGGTTTTATTTTAATGAATGTTTTTTTCTTTCTCTGTGACTGTCTTTTGCGAGCTAAGGTTGCAGGGTCCAAGGTGTCTGCGAGTGCACGGAATCTTCGGGGGCTGGTTCGCCTTCTTTCCTCCTCTGGTGATCCCCGATCTCTCTCTTTGGCTGGATCCCAGCGCCACATGCGGGAGAAGAAAGAGAGGGCTTTAGAGTACGGAACAATGCTCTTATGGCTCCCCTCGGGATGCCAAGGTAGTGAAGGACATGTGATAGAAAGAGTAGTGAGGATAGATGGAGAGGGGGGATTTCAAGGAAAGATGGGGCCGGAAGGTAAAGACAGATAACACTCTATTTACACACGCCGTCCCAGCCAGCCCGATACCCAGTTACGCACCTGTGTGAGCCACACTCCTCCGCGGGTGTGGCTGGGCGGTGCTTGGGAATGTTGGCCTCCAGGCACTGCTACTCCTTCTCTCCGCTACTCCGGCAGGTCTACTCTTGGTCCTTCTTTGGCCTCCACAGTCTCTCTTCGTTCTCCTCTCCACTCCAGGGTGTCGAGACACACCGACCTCTCCAATTCCTGCTTTTTGTTCACTCCCCCTGCCGTCTCGTCATCCGGGGGCGTGTATGATTCCTCCAGTAGACTTGCCCGGCACAGCATTGCATCATAGGAGGGAGTGTCTCCTCCTGAATCCCTGGCGTTCTTAAAGGTACAGTTCTCCTCGTTGGAGGGTAGATGGCTCCAGCACGCTTCGGAGTCCGTTTCTCAGGGGTCCTGAAGCGGTGAAAGAGAGGGGGTATCAGGATTGTCAGCTGACTACCAGTCCTTTTCATAATCGGTCCCCGCCACCCCTCTACACTCCTCCCCCCTTAGATTCTCCAGTTTGGGGAGAGTACACAGTCTAGAGAGAAAGTCACTGCACCATCAGGATTCAAGCAAGCCGGGCCGAAGACGGCTGAAATGCCAGAAACTGGTCCCCGGTAGCTTGTCTCCTTTCTGTTGAAGAATTGGCTTGGTAGTTTAGTCTGCCCTGTTCCCATGATGCACTGGGCCAGGGACAGACTGATTTGCATATAGTCAGGTTCTGAGCTGGAATGGTGCAGTGAGATAAATAACGGTGATGGATCAAGCCCTGATCTTTGGACTGGGTAAGAGTGGTCTGCTTAATTCAGACACTCTGTTCATCACCACCCTCTTTTCTGAATCGATTTTGGCCACTATAGGTGTGGCAGGGTATACTCAGACATGAGTCCCTTTCTCACTGCACCATCAGGATTCAAGCAAGCCAGGCCGAAGACGGCTGAAATGCCAGAAACCGGTCCCCGGTAGCTTGTCTCCTTTCTGGTGAAGAATTGGCTTGGTAGTTTAGTCTGCCCTGTTCCCATGATGCACTGGGCCAGGGACAGACTGATTTGCATATAGCCAGGTTCTGAGCTGGGATTGTGCAGTGAGATAAATAACGGTGATGGATCAAGCCCTGATCTTTGGACTGAGTAAGAGTGGTCTGCTTAATTCAGACACTCTGTTCATCACCACCCCCTTTTCTGAATCGATTTTGGCCACTATAGGTGTGGCAGGGTATACTCAGACATGAGTCCCTTTCTCACTGCACCATCAGGATTCAAGCAAGCCGGTCCGAAGACGGCTGAAATGCCAGAAACCGGTCCCCGGGAGCTTGTCTCCTTTCTGGTGAAGAATTGGCTTGGTAGTTTAGTCTGCCCTGTTCCCATGACGCACTGGGCCAGGGACAGACTGATTTGCATATAGCCAGGTTCTGAGCTGGGATGGTGCAGTGAGATAAATAACGGTGATGGATCAAACCCTGATCTTTGGACTGGGTAAGAGTGGTCTGCTTAATTCAGACACTCTGTTCATCACCACCCTCTTTTCTAGAGAGAAAGTCGGCATTGCCATGGTCTCTGCCTCTGCCCCTCTTATGTTGTATGGTGAAAGAGAAAGGCTGCAAAAAGGGGAACCACCTCAGGACCCTCTGATTTTGGGACTTCTGTCTATACATCCACTGTAGTGGGGCATGGTCTGTAAACAGGGTGAAGTGTTTTCCCTCGAGGTAGTATTTGAGTTTTTCTACAGCCCAGTGAATTGCTTAATATTCCCTTTCAATTGTTGGGTATTTTGTTTCTCGAGGGTGTAGTTTCCTGCTTATATACAGAAGTGGGTGCTCAAGACCAACGTTTCCTATTTGGGAGAGGACCGCCCCGATTCCAGTGTCGGAGGCGTCCGTAGCTACCAAAAAGGGTTTGTCAAACTCTGGGGCTATCAATATGGGGCTGGTGGTAAGGGCTCCTTTTAACTTCTGAAATACTGCGTTAGCCTCCTCAGGGGGACACTGTATCTGCTTTGGGCTTACCCCCTTCTGGAGGAGATTAGTCAAAGGAGCCGCTAGCTCAGCAAAGTTGGCCAGGAACCTTCAATAGTAGCCAATGAGGCCTAGGAAAGCCCTTAGTTCTTTTTTTGTGTTGGAAAAGGGTGTGTCTCGTATGGCTTTCACCTTTTCCTCCTGGGGCGCTATAGACCCCTCACCCAACATGTACCCCAAATATTTGACCTTTGAGTACGCTGATCGGGACTTCTTGGCATTTATGTGCAACCCGGCATCCCTTGAGGCTAGTAGTATGATTCGCAGGTGTTTCAGGTGGTTCTGCGAGGAATCACTGAAAATGACAATGTCGTCTAGATATACTGAGCAGAACCCTCGAAAAGGAAGGAGGATTTTGTGGATTAACCTCTGAAATGTGGCTGGCGCACCATGTAAACCGAATGGCAGCACGTTAAATTCAAATAGTCCTTCGTCAGTAGAGAAGGCCGTTTTGTGTCTGTCCTCCTCCCGTAGAGGCACTTGCCAATAGCACTTCGTTAGGTCTAATGTTGTTGTGAAATGGGCTTCTCCAATGCGTTCAATTAACTCATCGACCCTCGGGATGGGATACGCATCAAAGGAGGAAATAGCATTGAGTGCCCTAAAGTCCATACAGAACCTCGTGGATCCATCTGGGTTAGGCACCATTACAATCGGGGATGACCAGCTGCTGCGTGACGGCCTGATTACTCCTAGGCGCAACATGTCTTGTACCTCTTTCCTCACGGACTCCCTTCTAGCGGCTGGAATCCTATAGGGCCGTAGTTTCACCGTCTTCCCTGGCTCTGTCTCTATTCTATGTTCGATCAACATAGTACGACCTGGTTGATCCGAGAATAAATCAGCAAAGGGTTGTAGGGTCTCATTTAGTTCCTGCTTCATAGCGGTACTGAGATCCTCATTGATAGGGAGGGCTGCCAGGGTAGTGGCATCCAAAGGGTATGGTAAACTGAACTGAGTGCTCCTGGGTATAGGTCCTAGCCATTTTTTTAACATGTTTATGTGAAAACATTGTTTTCTGGCTGGGGATATTTGGAGTCTATAGGTTGTTGTTCCGATTACTTCAACAACCTGATAAGGTCCCTTCCACTTCCTCTGGAATTTTTGGGCGGTGGTTGGCATTAGGACCAATGCCCAATCCTCCAAATCCATTTTTGTCCACCTTTTCCCCCTGTTGTATGTTTTTTTCTGTCGTAGCAGGCTGCGTTCATTGTTAGAGTAGGCCAGGTCCCTCAATTCCCCTATCTTGCTACACAATAGCTGCGTGTATTCTAGGAGTGACCGTGCTTCCTCCTGTTCCTCTCTTTCCCATGCATCTCGTGTAATTTCAAGCAGGGATCTAGGTTGTCTCCCATAGAGCAATTCAAAGGCAGAATATCCCCTGGAACTCTGCACTTGTGCTTGCAAGACATACAAGGCCAAGGGAAGTAGGCAGTCCCAATCTTGGTTTTCTAGGGACAGCATTTTCCTCAAGGTGGTTTTGAGTGATCTGTTATAAAGCTCAACCAAGCCGTCTGTCTGCGGGTGATAGGCAGATGTACGGATTTGCTGAAGATTCAGCGACTTGGGGACCTCCTTCATCAGTTTGGAAACTAAGGGGGTCCCCTTGTCCGTTATAACCTCTTTTGGGAACCCTACTCTAGCGAACAATTCGAGAAACTTTTCAGCCACGTTCTTTGTGGTGGGAGATTTTAGGGCGAAGGCTTCTGGGAAGCGTGTAGCGTAATCTACGATCACTAACGCGTAGGTGTTTCCTTTTGAGGAACGTGGCAGGGGCCTAATGATGTCCATACCCACCCTCTCGAACGGTTGGCCTAATATTTACATTGGCTGTAAGGGAACAGCTGGGGATCTCTGTAGGTTTTTCTTCTGACAAACATCACAGGTCCTGCAAAAGGACGTTGCTTCTTTGTACAGGCCAGGCCAAAAGAACCACTTTAGTATATTCTGTAACGTTTTCTCCGCCCCAATGTGGCCAGCAGTCAAGTGGGTGTGTGCATAATACAGGACCTGTTCTCGGAACTCTTTAGGAACTAACAATTGTTTAGGATCCCCTTTTTTTCCCTCCCGATACAGTAAGTCCTTTTCTATGATGAACCTGGGGTATGGTATATGTGGGTTAACCTGACCTGTGTGGGCCGCCTCCCAGGCATTAAACAGTGTGGTGTCGTTTGCTTGTGCGAACCTAACGTTACGGTCCTGCGCCCATGGTTCTGCCTTTAAGAGTATGTTTGAGGTAGGTTTCTGGGTCTGTTTTGTAAACATAGCTACGAAGTCTGGGTTGTCAACCCCGAGGATCAGGTCTTCGGGAAGGGTCTCTATAGCTCCTACCTTAACCTTACAGGGGTTCCTACCTACTGGATGTATCATAATCTCGGCCATAGTATAAGGTTTCACGTCCCCATGGACACATCGGATAAGCACCCGTGAACCAGGCACATACTGTTGGGGTAGTACGAGGGACTTTTGTATGACCGACTGTCGGCATCCCGAGTCCAGTAAAGCCCTAACCCACCTCTGGTTAACCATGACTCTTACATAAAAGAATGGGCCCGTTTCGGCTGTATACATGTCGGCTCTAGGAGCATAGCCCACTTCCATAGGTTCTTCACTTGGTTTTTTCTCGGGCACATCCGTGCTATATGGCCCCACTCCCCACAGTCGAAACACTGGGGCCCCCTCAGCACAGGATATTCAACTCGGGGAGGTCAATGCTTTAGAGGCTCCTGAACTGACTTTCCTCTCCTCTCGGTTTTGTTTGTTATCGGTGTTTTCAGTTTTTCAGTGTCCCAGGGGTAAGTCTTTGGTTGTGCCCTACTATAAGTAGATGCCATTTCAATCGCCTGAGCCGGGGTTAACCCTGCATGCTGTCGTTACCACCTCTGGGTAGCATAGGGTAACGCCTCCATAAACTGTTCTAGATATATACAATCCATAATCTCTTACTTTGTTTTTGCTCTCGCCTGAATCCACTTATCAGCCACATGTTTCAGGCGGAAAAACAATGTCTTAGGGTTTTCACCCGTCACTCCCTTTTCCTTGTGGAAGCGGACTCGGTAGGCCTCCGAGTCCAGACCCAGGTGATCCAAGATTATATTCTTTATCTGGGCGTATGGTGTTATTCCGGTAGAGTTCGCTACATGATACGCCGCTTGTGCCTCTCCTGATAACAGTGGAGCTAAGAAGATTGGCCACTTATCTTCCGGGCATCCACAGGCTCGGACTGCCCTCTCAAAGTTGGTCAAGAAGGCGTCCGGGTCCTCACCAGGATTGTATTTCTGTAGTGATACACCTGAGGCATGTCGCACTGATGCTCTTCTTTCTATCAGGGGGGCGCTACCAGGTTCCTTCAATGCTCTCAGTAGTCCCTCCATCTGGGCAGCCATAGCTGCCTTGAAAGTTTCCCTGTCAGCTTTTGCCGACGTCATCTGACGTTCGACCGCCCATTCGAGCTTCTCTTGTCCCTTTACAATGTGTTGTATTAACTGATCCATCTCTGCAGACGGGATGAATGGCTCAGATACCACTTCTGACACCAATTTTGGCGGTTCAGAAGGAGGGACTCGGACAACAGAGGCTGGTAAGTGAGGTTTTATTTTAATGAATGTTTTTTCTTCCTCTGTGACTGTCTTTCGCGAGCTAAGGTTGCAGGGTCCAAGGTGTCTGCGAGTGCACAGAATCTTCGGGGGCTGGTTCGCCTTCTTTCCTCCTCTGGTGATCCCCGATATCTCTCTTTGGCCGGATCCCAGTGCCACATGCGGGAGAAGAAAGAGAGGGCTTTAGAGTATGGAACAATGCTCTTATGGCTCCCCTCGGGATCCCAGGGTAGTGCGGACACTGGTGTTAGGTGTTGTATTTACAGGGGTTAAGTGAAGGGCATGTGACGGAAAGAGTAGTGAGGATAGATGGAGAGGGGGGATTTTAAGGAAAGATGGGGCCGGAAGTTAAAGACAGATAACACTCTATTTACACACTATTTACAAAGCGTTGCCACGCCATCCCAGCCAGCCTGATACCCGGTCACGCACCTGTGTGAACCACACTCCCCCGCGGGTGTGGCTGGGCGGTGCTTGGGAACGTTGGCCTCCAGGCACTGCTACTCCTTCTCTCCGCTCCTCCGGCAGGTCTTCTCTCTGTCCTTTTTCGTCCTCCACAGTCTCTCTTCGTTCTCCTCTCCACTCCCAGGTGTCGAGACACACCGACCTCTCCACTTCCTGCTTTTTGTTCACTCCCCCTGCCGTCTCGTCATCCGGGTGCGTGTATGATTCCTCCAGTAGACTTGCCCGGCACAGCAGCGCGTCATAGGAGGGAGTGTCTCCTCCTGAATCCGTGGCGTTCTTAAAGTACAGTTCTCCTTGTTGGAGGGTAGTTGGCTCCAGCACGCTTCGGACTCCGTTTCCCAGGGGTCCTGAAGCGGTGAAAGAGAGGGGGTATCAGGATTGTCAGCTGACCACCAGTCCTTTTCATAATCGGTCCCCGCCACCCCGCTACAGTTGCTGTAAGAGAGTTAAAGACGATAATGCGGGCAGTTGGGTGATTGCTGAAATGGCTATAAATAACTGTCTTTTATCGGTCTGCTCAATCTATGGGCCTAACCTGGATGACCCGAGGTTTTTAGATGTATTAACATTGAACTAGCAGTATGGCCAAACCCAATGATGTTCTGCGGGGATTTCAATATTAATTTGTGTAGTCAATTTAATCTAGTAAGTGACCGAAACTATGAAGGTAGGAAATCCCGCGTATTCAAGGCCCTGTAAACTTTAAATTTCGAGCATGGCTTGATGGATGTCTGGCACTACCACCATCAAGACAAGGATGGGTATACATACTACTCTGCCCCGCATAATAAAATAGTCCGTTTAGATTATGCCTTTCTCTCTGATCAGTATGTAGGGAAGGCCACTATTGAGGTTCTGCCAAGGTTTCTATCAGATCACAATGCCTTAGTGGTTGAGTGCCCTTGGGAGCGTCCCATTAAATATCTTAGATCCTGGACATTCGAGAGGAAGCTCCTTTTAGATCAATTATATCAGGATCATATGGCATGATGGATTGCAGAGTTTATGAACATCAATTGCGGGACAGCCTCTGACTGTGAGTTCGGGGTGCATTTAGAGCTGCGCTACACGGAGAAACGAAAAGTTTTGCCGCTCATCGGTGGAAGAGCACACAGGCGCAGACTAAAACTCGGTTAGAGGAGTTGTGGGCAGTAGAACTAGGGCTAGTAACCAATATTTGTTTAGGTCACAAGATCACTTAAAGTCAGAGGGTGATTGCCATATTAAAATATAAATTGTTGGAGTCTTTTGGCTAGGATCTGGCGGCTACATATGTTCAATTTCAAACATTGATTTGGTGAAAACTTTGGCAGGGTTCTTGCCAAGAGACTCCGGCAAAAGACTGTGGCAAATCGCATTGTCCGAGTTTCGGACCAGCAGGGTTGTATTCAGGATACCCCACAGGGTGTAATGGATGTCTTTATGAAATGTTATGCTTCACTATACACTGAGGAGCCCAGTGTCACTCAAAGTCGGAATATGGTGGATGATTTCCTTCAGACTATAGACACCCGAGGATTATAATAGAACAGAATGAGGTACTTTCTGCCCCTATCACTTGGGAGGAGGCGGAAGTGGAATTAAATCTCTGGCTAATGGTAAGGCTGCTGGTCCCGATCTTATTCATTTAGAATATTATAAGACCTTTTCTGCTCTGGTGAGCCAGGATTTGTTAGCAGTATGTTATTCCTGATTCCTGGCGACAGACTACAGTGGTATTACTTATAAAGAAAGGTAAATCTGAGCTGAATCCCTCTTCATATCGGCCAATATCACCTATTAACACCGGTAGTAAATCTGCTCAAGGATCCTTTCTATTAGACTCGCGTGATTTATTGTCCCCCAGGTTTAATTACGTCAACATGGGTTTATCCCTGGCAGGGACACAACCGATCATGTCCGGCACGTTATTGCACTCTTGGATTGTGTGCAGACCATGGGTTCCCCCCTCGGGGTGATCATGTTGGCCTCCGAGAAGGCGTTCGACAGGGTCTCCTGGGGGTTCCTGTTGTCTGTCTTGCGCTGGAAAGGGTTTTGTGCTGAGTTTTTTCAGGCTCTTCAGGCATTATGTTTCCCCAGTTGCTACTATTCGGATCTCAGGGCAAGAGTCAGGGTGCTTTAACATCAGCAGTGGAACCAGACAAGGTTGCCCCTGCTCGCCCCTGCTATTTGCTCTGTATATTGAGCCTTTTCTTAATATGATTCAAGCGAGCCAGGATATCTCTCCAGTCAGGGTACAGGGGGTAGAATATAAGACATTGGCTTATGCTAATGATATTGTTGTCTTAACCAAGGATGTTGGTTCTACTTTTTCGGCCCTAGAGACTTTGGCTGCTCAATTTGGTGCTATGTCCGGCTATAAGTTGAACATTACAAAAACTCAAGTCATCCAGTCAGAAAGTATGCCCCTCTCTCATGTATCTGTTGTAACTTATCTTGGGGTTCAAATCTCTCCTGCGGTAGCTCAGATTCCAGATTTGAATTATCTTCCTGCCATTGATTCTCTACATACCAATTTGGAGAGGTTAGATCGTCTCCACCTGTCACTCTTTGGACGTTGTAACATCTTGAAAATGTTAATCCTTCCAAAGTTTTTATATTTTTTTAGGACAATTCCTCTTTTGATTCCGCAGACAAAGTTGATCAGGGCGGAGAGAATTTGTCAGCGGTTCTTGTGCGGTTATCGCCGGGTAAGGAGAGCCGCGAAATGGACCTGTCTCCCCAGGGATCGGGGAGCTGGGCCGTTCCTATCTTTTATACTATTATTGGGCCACCATGTTACAACATTTTGGTTCACCACTGGTGGGCGACAGAGCAGATCTCCCTTTATGTATTAGTCCATCTATATATGATATCGCCCTGGGAGATGCTGCTAAGGGTATTCTAACACGTGTGCTACAACCGAGCTACTTTAAAAAGAAACAAAATTCAAGGTTACTTGGGCTCTGTTCTCTATCTGGCAGAAAATCCGTTGTAGGGTAGCCATCCCGAAGACCAATTTCTATACTCCCTTTAAAACCGTGGGTGTGCTACCATCTATATTTCAGGATAGCATCATATTTAAATGGCAGTTGTGTTGTCTTAAAGATGTTGGTGATCTGGGTCTTGATGGCCAGTTGGCTTCTTCTTCCTCTTTAAAGGATAAGCTTCATTTGCATTCTAATGATTTTTTTCAAATATCTTCAGGTTAAGAGCTTTTTGTATAAACATTACCGTAGTACTCCCATTTTGTACGACAAGATTACTTTAGTTGAACTCGTTCAGAAAAGAGCTAGAATAGGAGCCATTTATGAATGTCTTCCTGATGACTTGGATCACCAGAATATTAGGTGGGTGGCGAAATTTGGTATTCCAATACTGGATTTGAAACAGCCGCTTGAATTAGCCAGTTATGTCTTAGTCTCGGGTACCTTACGCACACAAAGTTATATGGCTATGTTCGATCTATATCATACCCTGGCCAAGATAGCTAGATGGGGGTGGCAAGGGTGATTCTTGCTCTAGGTGTAAACTTCATGGAGCTGATGCAATTCATATGTTCTATTCATGCCCAAATCTGAGTGTTTTTCTTAAGGACATTGAGGTCTTAATGAATCAGGTGCTTAAAATTCCGGTTAATATCTCCCCAGAGTTAATTATATTGGGCTGCAAACACTCAGAAGCTATTGAAAGAACAAGGTATATTTGAGCATTTTTGTTTATTGCTATGGCAATGATACAGCTCTGTATAACCTCACAGAGGCTAAGTCAGGAGGCTCCTACCTTCTGCAATTGGCGAGCTGGGATGTTAGCTTGGTATAATCTGGAGTCTTCGGTGTATTTGTTAACAGGGAGAAGGAGGCGCCAATTGGCCTCTAAGATCTGGGCCCTTGAGAGCAGTGGTCTTTGCTTTGAATTGTCTGCTGCTATCTCTATCCTTGATACTCTAGTTTCTTGTTTTTCTCTTTTTCTTTTCTCTCTTCTTTTCTATCTCATTTTCTTCGGAGTATTAATTTAATGTTCTCTATTCTCTCCACTGACATCAAATCTCAATTTCCTTAGCAAGTCAAACGTTGTTATCTTTCCTGATCTAGATTTATGTATGTACTAATCTTGTTTCCCCAACTCAATATATTGTTATTGGTGTAATGCCCTTTTTTTTCTTTGAAAAATAATAAATAAAGTTAAAAAAAAAATTAAATACCTCACACAAGGAACATGCTGCCTATACCTCTAATGAATTCAGGTGTACGCTTTCTTCTTGTAAGAATAGCGTGTAATTCAGTTACTAAAATGTACATGAATCAGACAGCTCACCGTGAGTGTACTAATTCTCAACATTCAAGAGGGCCAGACAGAGTGAATTAATTACCTTTAACAAATACATGATTTACTCTCAGCAGAAACTTATAGATCCTAATTGCCTGACCTTGTTAGTGCGGTTCTCGTTTCCCTCCAGCTGCAGGCATTTCATCACAAAATGTCATACTTTCCCAGAGTAAATACATAACTTGTTTTTCCTTCTCTGATCTATTTCCTATTGGTAGAAAGACCATTCCTAATTTGAATGGGCTCTTCAGAACATGTGGCTTGTGCAGTGTCAGTGAGAGTAGCTGGAATCCAGTAATGCTGCTAGTGATCAATCCGAACACTAAATTAATGAATTCATTAGACATAATTGTTCACCAGCTATAGAGCAACTTTAACCCTCACATTTCATGACAGAAAGCAGTAACCAAAGTTCCATTAGTCCATGCCGCTTTTAACTTAAATAGCATGAATTGACTAATGCAGGCAATAATATCTTCACCACCTTATTGTAATATTGGTAAGCCAGAGTGTGTTGCTTGCATTATCTGTCACTGACTGAAGACCACTATAAAATATTCTAAGAAGGTTATATTGTTGACGCTAAGGACTTTCATTTACGATTAAGGGCATAGCCAAGATTAGAGCGTCCTTAGAAAAATATGATTAAATAAAGGCAACTGAAGCAACATCGGAGGGAAACTAGGTAGGTCACATTAAAATGCAGTTTTAACTGCATAGAAAGACTAAAAAAGCAGTAGAGTCGTGTGAATCTATTAGGTCGTACCATGTTAGCATTCCCCCTAATGAAGGCTATCGCAACCAGTGCTGGTTCACATATTGCACAAAAACTGAGAGATATTTGATTCAAGCAAATTAGTAAATATGCTCTTTTATCATGAGTGATCTTTAAGTCCTCTTAAATATCAGTAATGGCCTGCACCACAACTTGCTGCTGTTTGGGATCAGAACTCATGCTGAAGAACGTTACTACCTGTCAAACTGTCAGCATTTGGTGGACTTGAATAGCATAGTCAGATGACAATCAGCCCTACTCCCCATGATACAGTTCTGCCAGTACATGAATTAGCATGGATAGTAGGACTAAACTCTGCAGGGATGATGGAATGGGAATAAGAGAAAAGAGATAGCCAGAATGACACAAACTTCATGGGACTCATTGTAGTGTTCAGTAGGCTGGTCTGCCAGTGTCTCACAGGGATTTTAGTGCAGATTCTGTTGCGTCTTTTAAAAACAGCAACTTCCTGTCATCATACACCTTTATTATTCCTAAGACTCATGCATCTGTTTCTCTAGAGTAATTTCAGGAGGTCAAGAGACAGTAGGAGGAAGGGCATCCATCCATCGTGTATCATCTTGAGCATGTAGCTGAAAACATTGTTACTCTAAAAGCCTGTTAAGGTGCCCAGGCAGCTCAGCACTACAAACTTGCTTGATGTCTTTTTGGACTTCTGCCCTGTCTCTCACTTGTCCAACCTGCTTCTCCTCACCCACTGCCATTGTCAGACACTACCTGTCTACCACCACCTCCTCTTTAACTCACCCTCTGTGCCCTAATACTCAGGAGGTATTGGGTTTCAGCTCTGACAACCACATTGCCTATACTGACTAGGTGATAAATGTGACCTTCACTTCTGACATTGAACATAGTAAAGAGCACCTGCCTCTAGACCAGAACATGAATGAGAAGACCATGCCTAAGTTGGAGAATGGACCATTTTGGACTTGTGTTTTTGATTGATTTTGCTTTTGGACATTCAGCCTTTCGTTGGGACTTTTAATATGGATGTCTGATTTTAGTTTGATTACTTCCCCCTTTAGATAATACAAATATTCTACATACTGTTCCTGACATTCCCTACTTATATGTATTTTTAAGTTTTCCCAGGCCCAGGAAATATTTTGTCTTGTTATTTCCCAACTTGGGGACAGTTTTCATGAATACTCAACCTCCAATAAGTGATCAACATGCACCTGGATGGTCCACTTTTTAATTTGTGTTTTCTGTATTCCCTCTGAGCATGCCTGTTAATGCAAGCATGTGATTACCTGAAAGTATAGACCACAACAGCCCGCACATTACTTTCCAGTTGTAAAATATTCACATATTTAGATGGATGTATATATGAAATGATGGGTTGACACATAACAGTTAGATGGTTTGAGACATATGTAGAAGTATAATTTTTTCAAATGCGGTGTCCATTTTGATTTGATTGTTCATGATGGGTGCTGTCCACATCTGTTTTCCATGTGTTGATGAGGGTCAGCTTGTCCAAAGAGGCAACTTGGTTAGGGGATGGGCCCTGCTGGTAATTGTTGACCACAAGTTGCCTGATGTACCTGACATGGCTCTCAGATTGAGTTAAGCCCAGTGAGAGAGGGCCAATACGAGATGCATTACTTCAGCATGGCCTTAGGCATCCTCTTCACTCAAAACCCGAAGATGATCCAAGCGCAACTCAATGAGGTACTGCACCCTTTTGCATAGCTCTGTAAAACTCAGGTCTATATCTCCACCAACATTTGTATGTACTGCTGTTGATTCACAAAGTCTCAGGTACACATTCCACCTCCACCTATTTCAAAGATTAAACACTGTGAAGAAATAGAAACCCATTGTTCAATAACACATCATTCCAGGTGACTGTACTTGCCCAGGCATACTCTCTTTTATGCATGACACTCTCACACTGACAACTGCCTAGTGGTTAAGTATTCTGGGTTGCTATCTTGCATTGATCCCACATTGTCCTCAGCCCCTACAGCATTGGGGTAGCGAAGAAGGTGGTCTCCAGAAGCAATGGGTTTTCTCTCAGTATTGCATACTGTCCCCTGCCACTGTCCTCTTCTCATGGATGGATCGTTGTCTGACTCTCTGTCCTGAGGTGGTACAAAAACTGCTGCCTGGAATATATCCAAGACCTGAGACAGAATAGTGTCTTTCCTGTTATTCCCCTTGCTTGCTATCTGAGATGAACCTGGTATTTCAGTTGCCGACCAATTCTGCTTGAAGGTGGCTGTGGTAATTAGTCAGTTGATGTAGCATCTGTATAAATGAACAAATGTCAAATTTCTGAAGATGTGACAGAGAACAGCCCTGACAGGTGTGACAACTTGTGTTAATGTTGGTAAATAGCAAAGGAGAGCATGACATATTCCTTGCACCGAGACAAATTAATAATCAGACAGACATGTACTCAACGTAAAAAACGGTGTCAAAAAGATTCACTTAGATTTATATTGTAGTGAATATGCCAGGGTTTCATACTTAGATAAGTGATAAAAGACTGAGAGCCGAATAGCTGATTGCAGCATGTATCCTTATAATGATTAAAGGATGGTCCCTTGTGTGGTAACCAGGGAACTTCAGAACACTGTAGCTGCAGAAAAAGCAAAACTCAGAGTAACACTAACAGTATGTGGATGTAGGAGCATGCCATTGTTAAGCAGTATTTAAAATCTCCAAACAGCTATTCGGGCAATGGGACGGTTTGTAAACCCTCAATCACATAATGTGAGACAGTGGTAGGTATTGTGACAAAAGATATATCACTCGATGATTGATTGTAATGAGGAGATGAGTACATTGAGAGGGTGAAAGGAAAAATATACATATACTTGCCGATCATGTTGTGAATGCCAAAGGTGCATGTTGTGCCCTAAAAACATAGACATGAGACCTGTTATTTCACCCATAAGACCTGTTGCTAATACCTTATGATGATGTACTCATTCTCATGTCAAAGAGATTGGGCCTTATTCACAAAGGTAAACTTACACTGATCGTGTTAATTTTCTATTTTTTGTTATTCACAAACTATAAGTGTAGTTTTATGTGTAGTATCTGTCCTATCTTTTTATGTGCAGAGTTCTCTGGAGTCGTAAAGATACTGCACGCAAAACTATACGTGTTAATTGTCAATAGTAAAAAAATGATTAAACTTACACCAAAAGTGTAAGCTTACCATTGTGAACAGGGCTCTTACAGGTGCAAACGGAGCGATGCATAGACTAATAATGATTGAAATGGGCGTTGACTTACAGGCCTGTCATCTGACTGGTGTGAGAGTCTACCCAAATAACAGAGTATGCAGTGCAACAGCATTAAAAGCGGTGGCAGATGACAGGGAGGGCTGAAAACACAAGGCCTTCAAAAGTGACAATGTGGATATACATATATGAGTCTAATATGAAAAGTAAAACATTTAAGTCAGTTGTGAGTTGAGATTATGTAAGGTAGACGTACCTGGGTTGATAACAGGGATGTGATTTGATCCCAGTCCTGATTAGGGCTCTGCCACATGATGAGGTGGTGCTGCTGCAAATGTTGCCTACAATGCAGCAGGCATGGAGACCGTAGAACGGAAAAATTGTAGCGGTCTACATTAGTGTATTCAGTCTTCACTCTAGATGTGTGTGGGAGGACAGCCTGGGTGTCAGTGATGTGTTGGGCAGTGGCATTTGTGGGATGTCTGTGGATATGTGGGTTTTCCTGAAATTGACAGGACATACAAAAAGCCAAGGCACATGGTGAAGTGGAAATGCTCATAAAGGGGTTAGACAAATGTGGGATCAAGGTCTGCAAACAAGCAGAATCTTTGCCACCTCCATACTTGAAAACCTCTCTCTCAACATATTCCACTCATTCTCTCATCACCTTTTGATGTCCCCTGCAGTGCATACCCCCACCCCCAATGTATTCACCTCATTTGAGACCTTGTGCCACATGGTTGCCCTCCTAAGTCAACTGAGGGTCTACAGAGATAACCCATGTAGGTACCTGTGGTGGTCCAATAAATCATTTGCCACAATTTTAGACTGCTGCTCAGTTATTTTCCTATTCCTCTTGGTTAGTTTGGTCTACCATGGTAGCTGTGCCTGGTGTTTGGCTTCACAATATCTCACAGCTCAAGAGGAATAAGGCTGAGGCCAGGGTGTGGGTTTAGTTTATATTCTCTGTGCTGTAATGGGTGTTAGGTCAATTCATTGTTCTACATAAAATAAGAGTAGGTCTCAACCTATTTTTTGTAAACTATATTTTGTGAATTTACTAACACAATTTGCATTTAAATGTTACTTCTAGTAACTTTACTTTCATATAGTAAGCCATGCATGTCCTTACCCCTCATGGAAAGGGTGGAGACACGTACTTATACAAATAAGTATAAATCTATGGCATGAGTTGCTGAGTCACATCATGGCAGAGATGTATGAGAATATGCCTATGTAAATCTATGTATGCAGAGATCTCACCAACAGATTTTCCTTTGTGATTCTATTATATATAAAGCCTCCTGCTTTACTTTAAAGAGCATGACCACAACATTCAGTACTTTATTTGCAGGTTTACAGAAAGTGTCAAGTTGGAAACAGATTTTGATTAATGGTCCAAGTTTTATAGCATTTAAGTTTTAACATTTAATTCGTATTAAATTATAAAGAAGCATGATTGTTTGCAAAAAATTTTGCTTGATCAAATCTACTCACAATTCTGTTATTAATAAGTATAACTAATAGTGTGAATATTATTAACATATGAAACTTTTATAAGTACAATGCGAAAATGTGCATAAAGAACACAACACATTTGATAATAGAGAAAACTGCAAAAAAAATATATAGAGAGCATAAACAAACATGTGAAGAGATTCCATAAAAGATCATGAGAGAGAAACTTGATAAAGTGCTAAGCAAACTTACAAGTAGACCATTGAAAAAAATAATGATAGAGAAAATGCTCAGAGTAAAATGTTTTATGCTTATGTTTTCTTTTTCATAACAAAAAAATGACTGATCAATTAGTAGCTTACACTTGAAATTGGATTATACTTATGAATTTAATTAGAATAATAAATCTTTGAATATCAATTTTCCTCTGCATTTATTTTGTTCTCTTAACCGTAGTGTGTTTTATTCTTAAGATAAACGACGGTGTATGGTTTCTCAATGAAAGCATCAAACCCTGCTAGAGTTTTTTCCATTTTCCTAATGTAGGACTCAGAATAATGCATTTTATTTTCATTATCTCTAAAATGCTGATTTATTTGTTTAAGCTGTGCATAGCGTATCACTAGAATTTACTTTCTACGGTTGGAATATTTCTTTCTGTGAATAATTGTGCTGACTATGTTGCAAGCTGATGTGGAAGTGAGCGCGAGGATGTAGAAAAGTTTCGATTTTCTTTCCTGCTTCCGAAGCGCAATGATGACATCTATTTTAACAAAGGGCTGTAACATAGAATTTCGGATGAACTGGCTTGGAAGATGATCACCTTATTAACCTAACTAATAGAACTGTGTAGAACTTAAAAAATGAAACAATAGGGAATTGAATTTGTGAACATGTTGGGGTATAATCATTCTTGGGGAAAATAACTGTGAAGTTGCCGATTTGTTGACAAGAGAGCTATGCTACTGCACTCTCTATGCTACTCTGGCTGGCTTTATCACTTGCAAATCTTGGGCGTGGCATGCTGTCTGTCTTAATCTTTTCAACTATCCTGATTACCTTGCACATCATCGGCTGGTGATGTTATTCAAGCTATGCCTTTTCGTATGAGGAGTTAGCTATATTCTGATGCACACTGCGCATTAGCTCATTGATCTTATGTTAGTATGAATTTCTGAATTGCATACTGAGATTGCAATGATTTATTTATTTTGTCTCTCTCTCTCTGTCCTCTCACACTTGTTATTGATTTGATGAAGTATTTGCCATGAACTGTATTTTGTTATTGTGATTTTACCTGTAACATTGAAATAACCAAAGAGTTGATATTCCAAATGTACTTAGTATTATGACTATTCATATTTTTGAAATATTAGATAAAAGTGACTTGGTAAGTATTCAGAGTCTGTCTTTATTAATGAGTTATTTGACATAATGCATACTGTGTCTATTGTTGTTGGTCAGGTTTTTTCTTCATTATAGGTCCTCATAAAGGAAATAGCATCCATTTCTTTTTATCTGAGTCCCTATTAGCTCTACCAAAGATCTATCCGAGGACCAGATGTTTGTAAGTTATTATTGAATTTCTATGGGCGCAAACTCTTAGTTATAATGAAGTATTTTGTTTCACAATATATTGGAAATATAGTAAATGAGTATAAAAATTCACAAACACTTCCACTGGATCAGTATTTAACCAAACTTTTGTTTTCTAAGATAAAATGCACTGCAGCCAGTATATTTTAAACTCTTAGGATGAATAGTATCTAAAGAGATATACAAAAACATGTTTGCATCGAAATCTGTTTACGGAAAACACATTCCTGTTTTAACTCCCTGTAGTTAATCTGCATAGATATTAGACTTGAAGTCATTGCTGACAGTATGAGGGTCAGTCAAAAGAACACATTTTTTTGTATGTACACATATAATACAAAATACACACTGTGTGGTACTCCTACTGAAGTTATCTGGCTGCGAAGGTTGCAAGAGAATGTTGTGGAGTGAAGGTAGATGTTGTGGGTAACCGTGGAATGTGAGGGTGCTTGCTGTAGAAGATTCAGTTGAGAGGAGGTCAACACCCTTCTTATACTTTGCTCACCATTAGTACCTGTTAGTGCTATTTTCTGTCTATTCTTTGGACAATGAAGGACTGCATGAACCTTCTCCTGTGTCACCTTTGCTATTAATTTCCATGAGATAAGAAAGCAGACCCTATTCCCCACTGTATTTATGTGCAAGAATCAGTAAAAACAGAAAACTGGGACCAGTAACCTTGCAAGTCTATGGTGAAAATGGGTCTTGACAGATAACTAGCATTAGAAAGTCCTAGGAATCAAAAAGACTGCGAAATAAATGCTCATTAAACCTGAAGCTTTACTATTCATGGGAAATACATAGTCTTAAGCTGCTGCCCCCCATGCCCTCTACCTTTACACTAATTTTGTGCGCAAATATGGAGGTCAGATGTGAAGTGTTAAATACAGTCTTGAATTCCTCACCTTGAGTGTTATGCTCAGTTTTGAATGCTAAACAGAGTATTGTGACTTCTTTAATGTTACATTCATCCAAAGGATTGGCTTCTAGTAATGTGTCCAGTTCTGACAACTTACTTCCAGTATTGTGTCCATTCTGAAGGTGTCTTATGAAAGATAGGGCTGACAGAGCGGATGTTTCTATATCTTAATCTTTGGGTGTAATCATTAAATAACCCCCCCACTGGTAGTATTGACCTTTGCTTGTCGACAAGGAGAAGTGAAAAGGAGTAATCATCCACAACAACCCATATAAGCAATGAAATCCCTAAAGACTTTTAGTATTTTCAATAAAGAGAATTTGTGTGTGTTAGAAGGTTTTATTTGTTGAGCTCTTAAGTTTTCATTATTTATTTGATAATTTTGCGGGCCTGATTTAGATTTTAGTGGATGGAGTCCCACTGTGGCTTTTTCAGCATTCTTCCTGCCTGACAGCTTGGCCCTATTTAGGCTGAAAATACCTCTTTTAGAGGTGCCATTTTCTTTCCTAAAGCAAAGGTCTGATTTAGATTTTGGTGTATCTGGTCCCACTGTGGCTTTTCCAGTGGTTCTCCTACCTGCCGCCTTGGCGGTCCTCCGCTGTATGTTGACGGATCAATGGAACCTCCTCCCCTCGCTGATTGCACGGTTGGTAAAAGCTTCTGTTGGAGGAAGTCTCACCAACATTACCGATGTGCAGATTATGATATGCCTTTCTGTTGAGGCACCTGTAGAGAGAAACCTCAAAATGTGAGTTGGCAGAATAAAAAAAAAGAGGTGCAAACATACTTTTTTAGGTTTCCCACTTCTGTTTCAATCTTGTACACCATTGTCCAGGTCCTTCCTGTGCTGAAGCTACTGAACCATGATGCTAAGCAACCTCGTTGTCCCTGGAATCTAATGTAGGCTTCTGTGTCACTTGTCTCACCATCAACCTGTTTTAACATTTGCTTTAGCCTAGTGTATTTTTACATTGCAGTCACATGCAATTTTCTGTGTGTCATGTATAAGTGTTGATCTTAAAATGAATCCTTCTAAAATGTACACACCTGCATTGACACTTAATAGTTTTCTGTTATTTGGTGGTGGTGGTTTTGGGTGTTTTGTTTGTGGTGCCTGTGGGTTTACATACTATAGTGTGGGTATGGTGTTTAAGTATGGGCGGAAAATCCGTTACGCTTGCGGATTTTGCGGATTTTCTGTAAATTTGCAATCCGCGAGATTTGCGAATTTCCCGCAAAATCCGCAAATTCGCCCGCAGCGGATTTTTTTTTTCTTGGTGATACAATTTTGCGGCGCGCGGCGTTTATCATCATTTGCCGAGTTGTTTTTCTCGATATTTTGCGAGTGCTGCGCCATTTTGGATCTTGCTGCTGGATCCCGCGGGAATTTGGCAAGCGCGATTACATAATCGCGGCTTGCCAACTTTTACAGCGAGCGTTTGTCAACGCGAGTACGCCGTGATCACGTCTCGCGGTACTTCGCAATTGGGAGCTTTGAGATGCGGCGAGCAGCAACAATCTCGCACACGTGAAAATATAAAATTTGCAATTCTGCACAAGAAATCCACCAGCAAGCAGCATAAACCTTCTTGAAATGATGATTTTTATCTGAATAACTCCTTAGGTTGACATTTGCCTGCACTTTTTTTGCGAGGAGTCCATTTTGGGGAGGGGGGGGGGGTGGGAAGAAGGAAGTGCCCCACAGTCTTCAACTTCCTGTTCCTGTCCAGCAGGCTCCTCCTAGTGCTTTGTCCATCTCCTGGTCACTTTTCATTTGGATCTGGAGCTGGAAGGATTACTTTTTGTGGATGCTGCTGGATATTTGGATTTGAGGCCTTTTTGACTTTCTTTGGATCACTTTTGGATTAGAAATTTTACAAGTAAGTTTGTTTGGGGCATTACAGTTGCTGCAACTACAATTTTGGAATTTTCGATTTTTGGGCTGTTTTGGGGCCTTTTGCCCAGGGGTACTCAGTGGTGGGTGGACTGAGTCTTTCTGTGGGGTGTCTTGAACTTAAACATCACGGAGGGCATGGATGGATTGGGATTGTGCTGATTTTTCAGTGATTTTCGTTTTTTGGGGCTGTACTTGTGGCCTTTTCACCAGGGGTATTTGAGTCTAGCATGGGCCTAGTCTTTCTGTGGGGTGTCTTGAACTTAAACATCATGGAGGACATGGATGGAATGGGATTGTGCTGATTTTTCAGTGATTTTCGTTTTTTGGGGTCGTACTTGTGGCCTTTTCATCAGGGGTATTGAGTCTTGCATGGGCCTAGTCTTTCTGTGGGGTGTCTTGAACTTAAACATCATGGAGGGCATGGATGGAATGGGATTGTGCTGATTTTTCAGTGTTTTTCGATTTTTGGGGGTGTTCATGGGGAGGGACAGGCCATGTGGCTGGAGGCCATTGTGAGTGCTGCTACAGGCCCTGGCCATGTGCTGGGAGGCAAGTGGCCATGTTGAATGCAGGCATTGTTGTTAGGCCTGCAACCATTTTGCCTACTTTTCAACCTTTATGCCCAGGGGTAGTGAGTCTTGCATGGGCCTAGTCTTTCTGTGGGGTGTCTTGAACTTAAACATCATGGAGGGCATGGATGGAATGGGATTGTGCTGATTTTTCAGTGATTTTCGTTTTTTTTTTTTTTTTTAAAACCTTTATTGTACCTTCATATTGTCACACAGCATGCCGCCTACAACCCCGAGGGGCCGGCCGCTAAATGAAAGAGACATATCATAACGACAGCCTTAAGGAATTGCAGTGCATGTGTCGAAAAAGTCATTGCAGTAAAGGGTTTGCCAGAAGGCTGAATGAAGGGCATTAGCACACGTTCCGTACAGAGTAGTTGAGGTTTTCATTTTCTTTTTTGAAACGAACAAAAAGAACAGAACAGAACATCGGGAAATCACAGTGCGATCATTGACAATGTACATTACAGGATAGATATGGGAGTATACCTGGGATAGGACAAAACCGCTTTTCATCTGGGAATCAACTGATTTTCGTTTTTTGGGGCTGTACTTGTGGCCTTTTCACCAGGGGTATTGAGTCTTGCATGGGCCTAGTCTTTCTGTGGGGTGTCTTGAACTTAAACATCATGGAGGGCATGGATGGAATGGGATTGTGCTGATTTTGCAGTGTTTTTCGATTTTGGGGGGTGTTCATGGGGAGGGGCAGGCCATGGGGCTGGGGGCCATTTTGAGTTCTGCTACAGGCCCTGGCCATGTGCTGGGAGGCAAGTGGCCATTTTGAATGTAGGCATTGTTGTTAGGCCTGCAACCATTTTGCCTACTTTTCAATCTTTATGCCCAGGGGTAGTGAGTCTTGCATGGGCATAGTCTTTCTGTGGGGTGTCTTGAATTTAAACATCATGGAGGGCATGGATGGAATGGGATTGTGCTGATTTTTCAGTGATTTTCGTTTTTGGGGGCTGTACTTGTGGCCTTTTCACCAGGGGTATTGAGTCTAGCATGGGCCTAGTCTTTCTGTGGGGTGTCTTGAACTTAAACATCTTGGAGGGCATGGATGGAATGGGATTGTGCTGATTTTTCAGTGTTTTTCGATTTTTGGGGGTGTTCATGGGGAGGGACAGGCCATGTGGCTGGGGGCCATTTTGAGTGCTGCTACAGGCCCTGGCCATGTGCTGGGAGGCAAATGGCCATTTTGAATGCAGGCATTGTTGTTAGGCCTGCAACCATTTTGCCTACTTTTCAACCTTTATGCCCAGGGGTAGTGAGTCTTGCATGGGCCTAGTCTTTCTGTGGGGTGTCTTGAATTTAAACATCATGGAGGGCATGGATGGAATGGGATTGTGCTGATTTTTCAGTGATTTTCATTTTTGGGGCTGTACTTGTGGCCTTTTCACCAGGGGTATTGAGTCTAGCATGGGCCTAGTCTTTCTGTGGGGTGTCTTGAACTTAAACATCGTGGAGGGCATGGATGGAATGGGATTGTGCTGATTTTTCAGTGATTTTCGTTTTTTTGGGCTGTACTTGGGGCCTTTTCACCAGGGGTATTGAGTCTTGCAAGGGCCTAGTCTTTCTGTGGGGTGTCTTGAACTTAAACATCATGTAGGGCATGGATGGAATGGGATTGTGCTGATTTTGCAGTGTTTTTCGATTTTTGGGGGTGTTCATGGGGAGGGACAGGCCATGTGGCTGGGGGCCATTTTGAGTGCTGCTACAGGCCCTGGCCATGTGCTGGGAGGCAAGTGGCCATTTTGAATGCAGGCATTGTTGTTAGGCCTGCAGCCATTTTGCCTACTTTTCAACCTTCATGCCCAGGGGTAGTGAGTCTTGCATGGGCCTAGTCTTTCTGTGGGGTGTCTTGAACTTAAACATCATGGAGGGCATGGATGGAATGGGATTGTGCTGATTTTTCAGTGATTTTCGTTTTTGGGGGCTGTACTTGTGGCCTTTTCACCAGGGGTATTGAGTCTAACATGGGCCTAGTCTTTCTGTGGGGTGTCTTGAACTTAAACATTAATGGAGGGCATGGATGGAATGGGATTGTGCTGATTTTTCTGTGATTTTCGTTTTTTGGGGGTGTTTATGGGGAGGGACAGGCCATGTGGCTGGGGGCCATTTTGAGTGCTGCTACAGGCCCTGGCCATGTGCTGGGAGGCAAGTGGCCATTTTGAATGCAGGCATTGTTGTTAGGCCTGCAACCATTTTGCCTACTTTTCAACCTTTATGCCCAGGGGTAGTAAGTCTTGCATGGGCCTAGTCTTTCTGTGGGGTGTCTTGAACTTAAACATCATGGAGGGCATGGATGGAATGGGATTGTGCTGATTTTTCAGTGATTTTGGTTTTTTGGGGCTGTACGTGTGGCCTTTTCACCAGGGGTATTGAGTCTAGCATGGGCCTAGTCTTTCTGTGGGGTGTCTTGAACTTAAACATCATGGAGGGCATGGATGGAATGGAAGTGTGCTGATTTTTCAGTGATTTCGTTTTTGGGGGGTGTTCATGGGGAGGGACAGGCCATGTGGCTGGGGGCCATTTTGAGTGCTGCTACAGGCCATGGCCATGTCCGGGGAGGCAAGTGGACATTTTGAATGCAGGCATTGTTGTTAGGCCTGCAACCATTTTGTTTACTTTTCAACCTTTATGCCCAGGGGTAGTGAGTCTTGCATGGGCCTAGTCTTTCTCTGGGGTGTCTTGAATTTAAACATCATGGAGGGCATGGATGGAATGGGATTGTGCTGATTTTGCAGTGTTTTTCGATTTTTGGGGGTGTTCATGGGGAGGGACAGGCCATGGGGCTGGGGGCCATTTTGAGTGCTGCTACAGGCCGTGGCCATGTGCTGGGAGGCAAGTGGCCATGTTGAATGCAGGCATTGTTGTTAGGCCTGCAACCATTTTGCCTACTTTTCAACCTTTATGCCCAGGGGTAGTGAGTCTTGCATGGGCCTAGTCTTTCTGTGGGTTGTCTTGAACTTAAACATCATGGAGGGCATGAATGGAATGGGATTGTGCTGATTTTTCAGTGATTTTCGTTTTTTGGGGCTGTACTTGTGGCCTTTTCACCAGGGGTATTGAGTCTTGCATGGGCCTAGTCTTTCTGTGGGGTGTCTTGAACTTAAACATCATGGAGGGCATGGATGGAATGGGATTGTGCTGATTTTGCAGTGTTTTTCGATTTTTGGGGGTGTTCATGGGGAGGGACAGGCCATGGGGCTGGGGGCCATTTTGAGTGCTGCTACAGGCCCTGGCCATGTGCTGGGAGGCAAGTGGCCATTTTGAATGTAGGCATTGTTGTTAGGCCTGCAACCATTTTGCCTACTTTTCAACCTTTATGCCCAGGGGTAGTGAGTCTTGCATGGGCCTAGTCTTTCTGTGGGGTGTCTTGAATTTAAACATCATGGAGGGCATGGATGGAATGGGATTGTGCTGATTTTTCAGTGATTTTCGTTTTTGGGGGCTGTACTTGTTGCCTTTTCACCAGGGGTATTGAGTCTAGCATGGGCCTAGTCTTTCTGTGGGGTGTCGTGAACTTAAACATCATGGAGGGCATGGATGGAATGGGATTGTGCTGATTTTTCAGTGTTTTTCGATTTTTGGGGGTGTTCATGGGGAGGGACAGGCCCTGTGGCTGGGGGCCATTTTGAGTGCTGCTACAGGCCCTGGCCATGTGCTGGGAGGCAAGTGGCCATTTTGAATGCAGGCATTGTTGTTAGGCCTGCAACCATTTTGCCTATTTTTCAACCTTTATGCCCAGGGGTAGTGAGTCTTGCATGGGCCTAGTCTTTCTGTGGGGTGTCTTGAATTTAAACATCATGGAGGGCATGGATGGAATGGGATTGTGCTGATTTTTCAGTGATTTTCATTTTTGGGGGCTGTACTTGTGGCCTTTTCACCAGGGGTATTGAGTCTAGCATGGGCCTAGTCTTTCTGTGGGGTGTCTTGAACTTAAACATCATGGAGGGCATGGATGGAATGGGATTGTGCTGATTTTTCAGTGATTTTCGTTTTTTGGGGGTGTTCGTCGGGAGGGACAGGCCATGTGGCTGGGGGCCATTTTGAGTGCTGCTACAGGCCCTGGACATGTCCTGGGAGGCAAGTGGCCATTTTGAATGCAGGCATTGTTGTTAGGCCTGCAACCATTTTGTTTACTTTTCAACCTTTATGCCCAGGGGTAGTGAGTCTTGCATGGGCCTAGTCTTTCTGTGGGGTGTCTTGAATTTAAACATCATGGAGGGCATGGATGGAATGGGATTGTGCTGATTTTTCAGTGATTTTCGTATTTTGGGGCTGTACTTGTGGCCTTTTCACCAGGGGTATTGAGTCTTGCATGGGCCTAGTCTTTCTGTGGGGTGTCTTGAACTTAAACATCATGGAGGGCATGGATGGAATGGGATTGTGCTGATTTTGCAGTGCTTTTCGATTTTTGGGGGTGTTCATGGGGAGGGACAGGCCATGGGGCTGGGGGCCATTTTGAGTGCTGCTACAGGCCGTGGCCATGTGCTGGGAGGCAAGTGGCCATGTTGAATGCAGGCAATGTTGTTAGGCCTGCAACCATTTTGCCTACTTTTCAACCTTTATGCCCAGGGGTAGTGAGTCTTGCATGGGCCTAGTCTTTCTGTGGGGTGTCTTGAATTTAAACATCATGGAGGGCATGGATGGAATGGGATTGTGCTGATTTTTCAGTGATTTTCGTTTTTGGGGGCTGTACTTGTTGCCTTTTCACCAGGGGTATTGAGTCTAGCATGGGCCTAGTCTTTCTGTGGGGTGTCGTGAACTTAAACATCATGGAGGGCATGGATGGAATGGGATTGTGCTGATTTTTCAGTGTTTTTCGATTTTTGGGGGTGTTCATGGGGAGGGACAGGCCCTGTGGCTGGGGGGCATTTTGAGTGCTGCTACAGGCCCTGGCCATGTGCTGGGAGGCAAGTGGCCATTTTGAATGCAGGCATTGTTGTTAGGCCTGCAACCATTTTGCCTACTTTTCAACCTTCATGCCCAGGGGTAGTGAGTCTTGCATTGGCCTAGTCTTTCTGTGGGGTGTCTTGAATTTAAACATCATGGAGGGCATGGATGGAATGGGATTGTGCTGATTTTTCAGTGATTTTCATTTTTGGGGGCTGTACTTGTGGCCTTTTCACCAGGGGTATTGAGTCTTGCATGGGCCTAGTCTTTCTGTGGGGTGTCTTGAACTTAAACATCATGGAGGGCATGGATGGAATGGGATTGTGCTGATTTTGCAGTGTTTTTCGATTTTTGGGGGTGTTCATGGGGAGGGACAGGCCATGGGGCTGGGGGCCATTTTGAGTGCTGCTACAGGCCGTGGCCATGTGCTGGGAGGCAAGTGGCCATGTTGAATGCAGGCATTGTTGTTAGGCCTGCAACCATTTTGCCTACTTTTCAACCTTTATGCCCAGGGGTAGTGAGTCTTGCATGGGCCTAGTCTTTCTTCGGGGTGTCTTGAACTTAAACATCATGGAGGGCATGGATGGAATGGGATTGTGCTGATTTTTCAGTGATTTTCGTTGTTTGGGGCTGTACTTGTGGCCTTTTCACCAGGGGTATTGAGTCTAGCATGGGCCTAGTCTTTCTGTGGGGTGTCTTGAACTTAAACATCATGGAGGGCATGGATGGAATGGGATTGTTCTGATTTTGCAGTGTTTTTCGATTTTTGGGGGTGTTCATGGGGAGGGACAGGCCATGGGGCTGGGGGCCATTTTGAGTGCTGCTACAGGCCCTGGCCATGTGCTGGGAGGCAAGTGGCCATTTTGAATGCAGGCATTGTTGTCAGGCCTGCAACCATTTTGCCTACTTTTCAACCTTTATGCCCAGGGGTAGTGAGTCTTGCATGGGCCTAGTCTTTCTGTGGGGTGTCTTGAATTTAAACATCATGGAGGGCATGGATGGAATGGGATTGTGCTGATTTTTCAGTGATTTTCATTTTTGGGGGCTGTACTTGTGGCCTTTTCACCAGGGGTATTGAGTCTAGCATGGGCCTAGTCTTTCTGTGGGGTGTCTTGAACTTAAACATCGTGGAGGGCATGGATGGAATGGGATTGTGCTGATTTTTCAGTGATTTTCGTTTTTTGGGGCTGTACTTGTGGCCTTTTCACCAGGGGTATTGATTCTTGCATGGGCCTAGTCTTTCTGTGGGGTGTCTTGAACTTAAACATCATGGAGGGCATGGATGGAATGGGATTGTGCTGATTTTGCAGTGTTTTCGATTTTTGGGGGTGTTCATGGGGAGGGGCAGGCCATGTGGCTGGGGGCCATTTTGAGTGCTGCTACAGGCCCTGGCCATGTGCTGGGAGGCAAGTGGCCATTTTGAATGCAGGCATTGTTGTTAGGCCTGCAACCATTTTGCCTACTTTTCAACCTTTATGCCCAGGGGTAGTGAGTCTTGCATGGGCCTAGTCTTTCTGTGGGGTGTCTTGAACTTAAACATCATGGAGGGCATGGATGGGATTGTGCTGATTTTTCAGTGATTTTCGTTTTTGGGGGCTGTACATGTGGCCTTTTCACCAGGGGTATTGAGTTTAGCATGGGCCTAGTCTTTCTGTGGGGTGTCTTGAACTTAAACATCATGGAGGGCATGGATGGAATAGGATTGTGCTGATTTTTCTGTGATTTTCGTTTTTTGGGGGTGTTCATGGGGAGGGACAGGCCATGTGGCTGGGGGCCATTTTGAGTGCTGCTACAGGCCCTGGCCATGTGCTGGGAGGCAAGTGGCCATTTTGAATGCAGGCATTGTTGTTAGGCCTGCAACCATTTTGCCTACTTTTCAACCTTTATGCCCAGGGGTAGTGAGTCTTGCATGGGCCTAGTCTTTCTGTGGGGTGTCTTGAACTTAAACATCATGGAGGGGATGGATGGAATGGGATTGTGCTGATTTTTCAGTGATTTTCGTTTTTTGGGGGTGTTCATGGGGAGGGACAGGCCATGTGGCTGGGGGCCATTTTGAGTGCTGCTACAGGCCCTGGCCATGTGCTGGGAGGCAAGTGGCCATTTTGAATGCAGGCATTGTTGTTAGGCCTGCAACCATTTTGCCTACATGTCAACCTTTATGCCCAGGGGTAGTGAGTCTTGCATGGGCCTAGTCTTTCTGTGGGGTGTCTTGAATTTAAACATCATGGAGGGCATGGATGGAATGGGATTGTGCTGATTTTTCATTGATTTTCGTTTTTTGGGGATGTACTTGTGGCCTTTTCACCAGGGGTATTGAGTCTTGCATGGGCCTAGTCTTTCTGTGGGGTGTCTTGAACTTAAACATCATGGAGGGCATGGATGGAATGGGATTGTGCTGATTTTGCAGTGTTTTTCGATTTTTTTGGGGTGTATACCTGAACTGATGTCCCTCTGTCTTCCATTGTTTTTAGGTGCACAAGGCTCAAGAGAACCACCAGTGCCAGGAAGAAGTCCTGCAGCGGTGTGTGTGTGCAGCATAACGTCACGCGCCGTCACGTCTGGCCTCAGACATCTCTACAATTCGTGCAACTGCGGCCTGCTGTCTGACCTGCTCTGAAGAAGATGGCCCCAAAAACAGGTCTCCGTAGCTCCTCTAGCAAGAAAGTTGCTAGTAAGGAGCAGAAGAAGCAAGTTACCAAGGAGGCTGGTGTGCCGGCCGCCGCGTTTTTTGAGAGCAAAAAAAAATGTACGCCTGCAGCAGCAACAGGATCTGCTGGGGACCAAGCTGGGAGCAGCACCCCCGCTCCATTGGGTTCAGTGCCTCCACCACCACGCCAACTTAAGTCAAAGCCCTTGAGTGCTTCAGAGGTAGTCAGTGTACTTCTCCAATCACCTTCGACCAGTGATGTTGGCTCATCGCAAGAAAGTAGCAGCAATGTCCCTGAATCAACACAGGTTATTGTAACTCATCTGACAAGTGTTGAACAACCACAGCCGCAACAACAACACCATGTGCAAGTACAAGCCCAAGTACATGTGGAAGGAGAGGCAGCGCAAGGAGATGCGCAAGCAGAGGTGCATGGAGGGTCACAAGTGTCCACAATAGTTGTTCCTCCCGAAGTAGGGGCACATCAGGAAATCGACAATCAAGCCGAGGTATCATTGGAAGCCACTACTCCTGATGATCATTCATTGTCTTCCACATCCCTAGCAAGGAAAAGATCAAGGTTGGTGTCTACATCTTCTTCAAGCCCACCTCCTTCTGATGAAAAGGATCCCAAATGGCAACCAGCACCACTGCCGTCTGAGAGTGAGGCACACCATGATCTGACAAAGGTACCTAAGCATAAAAGGAAGGTCGTCGAAAAACTCATAGCTATGGAGTGTGATGAGGCTCAACAAGAAGTGACAAATACTGCTGCTGGTGAAGCCTCTCACGATGACGACGATGAGGCAGTCATCATAAAGGTCACTGCAGCCCCAGCTTACTCGCAAGAAGGGACCTCCATCCACCTCGACCTCAATTAGTGGTGGTGAAAGTGCAAAACGTACTGAAGTTCGGCAATCCACATCCTCCACTTCATCTGGCATTAGCAGCAGGACCACCACCACCAGTATCGCCGCCTCCTCCGGCCCCCAAAGACATTTCAAGTCTCCAGTTTGGGACTTCTTTAGTGTTTGCCCAAAAAAGGAAAACGTAGCCATTTGTAGCATTTGTAAGCTTCGAGTTAGTCGTGGTAAGTTTGGTACCAACTATGGTACCGGAGGCCAGAGAGGTCATCTTAGGAGAGCGCACCCTGTCCAATGGTTTGCGCAACTAGAGGCGGTCAAGGAAGCCCGAATTGCACGTAATGAAAACGTTGATTTTTCATCTGATGTTGACGAGGAGGAAGAAGACGATTCAAACACTTCACTTACACCCAGTACCCCTGTCAGCAGCACACCCCATGTGAGCCACACTAAGAGTGTAGGAGAGAGTGAGACATCAATGCGAAAAAGTTCATCAGCGAGCGTAACTGGGTCGAAGATATCATCATCATCCCGTAAATCCTTGGTCCAGGGCAACATTAAAAAGATGTTGTTTACAGAAGCGCAATATGAACGCAACCACCCACTGACGCGTCTGTATAACACTAAGCTGGCTAAAATGCTAGCTCTGGACCTTCTCCCTTTTTCTTTTGTAGAAGGGGTTGGTTTTCTAGAATTAGTGGCAGCGCTCTGCCCTAAATGGAAGGTTCCTAGCCGGTTCTATTTTGCCCGAGTTGCTGTTCCAGCACTACATGAAGATGTTCTGAAGGTGATTGGGGCAGCTTTGCAGAAGAGTGCTGTTCACACTATACATCTGACAACAGACATGTGGACCAGTGGCGCAGGCGCTGATTACATGTGCATCACTGCACACTGGGTCTCTTTTTCAGGGGCTAAAGCAAAGCTAAACGCAGGTGTTGTCCCGGACATTGTTTTTAAAGCTGTTCGGAAACATGCAACACTAGCCATGTTTGGTTTGGAGAAACGTCACACAGCAGAAAACATTTTGGATGTCTTTAACACAAAGGTCCTTAACTGGCTGTCCCCAAAAAAACGCCAGGTTGGTTATGTTTCCACGGACAATGGCGCCAATATAGTTAAGGCCATGAAGCTGGGTGACTATTTCAGAGTGCCGTGTTTGGCGCACTGTATAAACCTGGTTGTCCAAAAATTCTTGGGTAATAAAGACAGTGCAGCGTACAGAGTATTGGACACCTGCCGAAAAATGTGCAACCATTTCAGCCATTCTTTTAAGGCCCAGAAGCAGCTGAGGAGCCTGCTATATCAACGTCAACTGCCAGTGAAAGCACTCATCCAGGAGGTGGTAACACGTTGGAACTCAACCTTCTACATGCTTGAGCGTCTGTATGAGCAGTATACGGTACTCGATCACTATTTCTTAACACAGGGTACAGCTCAGAAGGAGGACCTGAGAAAGGGTGCGGCGCAATGGAACATAGTTAAAAGCCTGACACGCATGCTTCGTCCTTTTGAGTTCTTCACGCGTGCAGTCAGCAAGGAGGACTGTAATTTGGGAAAAGCTATCCCATTGTTGTACATGCTGAAGCACCAACTGAAGGAGGTGTGTTCTGTGTTTGAAAAAGATGAAAAAAACCAAGACTCTTTTGTTCTGGCTGAGAAATTATTAGAGCACCTACAAGGTGATGAACGTCTTAAAATGATCCACTCAGACCAGCATTACATTTGTGCTACTATTCTGGATCCACGCTACAGAAAGGTGCTGGCAGGCCAAGCATTCTTTCCTTTTGCTGATGAAGATGTTACAAGTTACAAACGGTGGATAGCCTCCTCAGCCAAGAGGTTTGAAAGAGAACGGCAGCAAATTGAAGGAGAAGGCAGTACATCAGCATCAGCAGGCCATCCCCAGTCACAACAATCCTCTTCTGCACCTGTGGCTGCGGCACAAATGACCTCTCAGCCGTTAAAGAGACCGGCAACCGGATCATCTGCACCACCAGACGCAACAGTAACATTGGAGGCTGAAGAGGATTGGCTAGCTCGGCTTGGGTTTGGTTCTCAAAAGGTCACAGCAACAGCTAAGCAAAGAGGAGGAACCTTGGAGGAGAACCTTGATTCGATGGTCAAGGACTATCTGAATGACTCAACTGAGGTCTATGTTAATGCTGACCCATTGGAGTATTGGCATGGGAAAAAAGAATTGTGGCCACAGCTCACCAACCTGGCTTTAAACTACTTGTCTTGCCCACTCGCAAGCGTGTCTTCTGAACGTGTTTTCAGTGCTGCTGGTGGCATTGTAACTTCCAAACGGAGCCGCCTCTCGCCCAAAAATGTGGAGAGGTTAACAATGATCAAGATGAATCAGCACCTCATACCACCAGATTTCAGAGTACGAGAAAGCGCGCCGAATGAAGACGAGGTGGCCAGCAACATAGATGAGGGAATTTCTACTCTGTCAAGTGACACTGAGCTCACCCTGCCTGAATTCGCAGAGTATGATGACGAAGCCTTATTCTCATTCCTGGACCGTGATACCGAGCCCTGAAAATGAGACAACGAATCAATAACTTTCTTTTCGTCCTTATTCACTTTTATTCTTGTGTGTCTGTCTTTCTTTGTTGTGCACAGTTAATATAATTCAAACTTTAATCAGATAATCACAAAAACAAGCCCATTAGCAGAACTGTCTTCACTTGTTTGCTAATTGATTTGAAGGTGCCGCAGTCTGCATTCCTCAGATTCACAAGTTCAGAAGAACATGCTCCTCTATCCTCCTCCTCCAGACTCCTATTTCCATCAAAGCAGAGGGCTGGTTTACGCCCAATGAAGAAAGACTCAGCACTTGTGGGGGTGTTGTTCTACCTCTTTGCAGGTGAGTTGACGACTCTGGGGCCATTGCTGGGAAGCTCTAAAAGTGGTTTGGACCAAATCTGAGGCGCAAACCTTTTAGTGTTTTTGCTGACTTGCTTGCCTTTGAGGTGCTCCTAGGGGGGTTCCGTCTGTTTGTGGGTGAGTTTCGGGGTCTGTCAGCACTGCTGGGACACTCTAATCCTGATTGCATTTGCTTTTCAGGAAATCCGTGGTGGCAAACCCGACTTATGGCCTAGCTACGTAGCGCGTTTGGACCGAAGGCCGAGAAATATTGTAAGTAGGAGATGTTGCTTTTGGCCGGTTTGGGGGTGTTATGCTTTTTGGAGGGTGGGTTGGCGGGTCTTGGGCCATTCCTGGGAAGGTCTAATACCGGGTAGAAGTGGTTGGGGCAAAATCCAGGCCGATTTTTTTTTTGCTATTTCTGACATTTTGCTCAATGTAGCGTTTTCGGGGGCCGGTTTGGGGGGCTTCCTGGTGTTTGTGGGTGGGTTTCGGGGTCTGGGAGCACTGCTGGCTATGGATACTTTACTTTGCAAGAGGTTTGAAGCAAATCCATGGTGGCAGACGGGAGTTAGGGCCTAGCTGCAGAGCGCGCTCTGTGTGATTTGGGAACTTTGGGAAAAAATGACTAAGTCCCCATTTTTGTACTTTTGCTCTTTGGCTGTTTGGGGGTCTTCTACTCGTTTTCTCTTGGGTTGACGGCTCTAGGGCCATTGTTGGGAATCTCTAATACCGGATAAAAGTGGTTTGGACTAAATCCAAGGCGCAAATTTTTTAGTGTTTTTGCTGACTTGCTTGCCTTTGAGGTGCTCTTAGGGGGGGTTCCGTCTGTTTGTGGGTGAGTTTCGGGGTCTGTCAGCACTGCTGGGAAACTCTAATCTTGATTGCATTTGCTTTTCAGGAAATCCGTGGTGGCAAAACGGACTTATGGCCAAGCTATGCAGCGCGTTTGGACCGAAGGCCGAGAAATATTGTAAGTAGATGTTGCTTTTGGCCTGTTTGGGGGTGTTATGCTTTTTGGCGGGTGGGTTGGCGGGTCTTGGGCCATTCCTGGGAAGGTCTAATACCGGGTGGAAGTGGTTGGGACAAAATCCACACCGAAAAGCCTTTTCGCACTTTTTGTAACTTAGGGTTCGTTAGCCCTAGCAGCAGGATTGCATGTGTTTCGGGGTGTTCTATATTTTTGCGACTGAGTTCTGGGGTCTTAGAGCACTCGTGAGAATGTGTAATTTTGGTTGCAAGTCATTTGAAGAAAATCCTGGGTGGGAAAGGGGGGATTTGGCATAGTTAAAGAAAGCCTTTGCCACTATTCTTAACCTAGGGTTCGTTAGGGTTAGCAGTATTTCTATTGCATGTGTTTGGGTGGGGGGGTTTTCGAGTCTTGGAGCGATGCTGGTAATGGATACTTTTGCTTGGTTGCTTGCAAGTGGTTTGAATGCAATCCACGGTGGGTAAGGGGGTATTTGGGCCTACTTTTACTTTCAAAGTACGTTTTGTCACCAGTTTTCTGCTAGGCCTCGTTTTTTCCGATTTGATTGGGGGTCTTCTACATTTTTGCGACTGGCTTTAGTAAGGGTCTTGGTGGGAGCACTGCTGGGAAGATCTATTTTGTTCTAAAACACAGTTTACAGTACACCTAGCTTGAGGGGAAAGATCCGCTACATTAACTTGCCCATACTTATTTATCCTTCAAAAGGTGACTCAGACAGAGTACGCACTGTCAAAAATATTGTACTGTCTACTAGGAAAAGCAAAGTGTGACTTTTTGCACTCCACAGCCTACATACCTTATATTTATTTATCAGTGGTGTTGTAATATTATATCACTTCCTGTTTTTCGTTGAATAATTACAGGCCGGGTTTCAGTCTGTGCAATGGGGAAAAAAGGATGGAGTCAGGCTTCACATTAGCGAGCCGCAATTCAGCATCCGCCAGGCAGGCAGTGGACAGGGTGACTTCTGGTCACCAACATTGATGGACGAAGCGTCAGATGGAATGGAGGAGTGCCGCTAATAAGAGGATTTTTTTTCTGCATGCAACTTACTTACCAAATTTATTATTTATTTATTTCTTTATTTATTTATGAATTTTGTAGAGCGCACGGCTACCCCCATCGGGGGTGTCCCGGCGCTGAGGCTGTCAAATTCGGGGGTGTCCCGGCGCTGAGGCTGTCAAATTCAACAGGACAACTACAACAACATACAGATACAGTATCCATTGTGTTTTTCTGGGACTGTGACTGCATTTCTTGGATCTCTCTCTGCTTCTAAATTGATCCCTTAACACATCACTTAGTCCACTCCACTATCACATCTGCACCACACATAGTCATTTGTAAGTGCTCCTTCGTAATTCGCAAGTCGCAGCACGCCCCAGCCCGTAGAGGACTGGGATGGCCCCAATGATGAAGCATGTCACCAAGGGGCAACCCTGGTGAGTGAGGGGACACCTAGAAAAAGAGCAATTTCTCCTTTTCTATCTACTACACCTTCCAGACCAACCCCATTGAGTGTTGTGAATGGATTTATAGTGACCAGCAAGGCTCTCAGGTATCTGGCAACAGAGACCTTATGTTGAATATAGTTATCAATAATTCCACACACGCCCTGTACTGTCGCATTCTTTCTTCCACAGTTGTCGAAAGTACTACTGACTTTTCACTGACATGCATGCAGTAGTGCATGCACTTTCAAAGATTGATGGATAGGTTTGTACCCAAAGATTTGTTTATGTTCACAATTGTTTGTCCATGCTGTGCTTTTTTTTCTTGGCTCACAAAACCTTTCCCAAAAACCCCCGTACCCATCCATTTTTCAAACCCTAACCCTCTTCCCCCGGGCTGTGTGGTTTTGATTGATGTGTGACTAAATTACAGCAATAAATCCACACACTTGCTGGGGAGGATAAGGTGATACCAACAGGCTGATGAAGAAATCCGAGGATATATTCTTACTCTGCTTGACAAAGACCCATGGCTAATGTCAAAGAACTTCAACCGAATTAGTAGTTATACTTTACCATTTGTTAGGCTACAATGTGGCATTGTTCTAGTGTACTGTCACCTGCTATATTCTCTATTGTACGGTTGTATTGCTCAGGAGGACAAACTAGATTTCATTTTCTTTTTTTTCATAGGCATGCAACTGCCACTGTGTCACACCACTAGTACCACCGCTATGAGGAAATTTTATCCGCCCAGGATTGCCAACCTTATTCGCTGTTTCCCATGGAGCCAGCCCTGGGCCTAGCCCTACTTGCAAACAGAAATTACAGGTAAGATAGGCGTTTGGTTGGAGGTAGTATAATGGAGTATTAGGAGAGACGAGAGATTGACGGTAGTACTACTAAAGTCAACTATTCAGGAAAACAAACTTACTGTTAAACCCCCACCCACCAGACTCAAAAGCTGTAAAAAATAGGCATGGTCAGATAAAGTTTCAAAAATTATATTTTTATAGCCCTAACAAAATAATCTCCCGCAAGACCCTCCCTAACCCCAACGATTGTCCTTCAAAAGTCCCCAAAAAACCCAACTCCCAATTCCCACCCCCCAAAAGTCTCTAAAAAAGGGGCAAGGGACACTATGGCAGGGTGCTGTTGCCTATAGCAGCCAGGGCATCATGCTCCTTGCGGAGGGTGGCAAATTCGAAGCGGAGGCCCTCCACCAAGTTCTTATAGTTCAGGACCTTCTGCTCCAGGTAGGACAGTCTGAGGGATAAGCAGCGCCGGTGTGCCTTGCAAATCCTGTGGGGGGCAGCTGCTGTCTTTGCTGCTCGGCATTGGCGTTGGGCTTTGGTAGCCCGGCTCCGTACCGCTGGAGCACTGCGCTGGCTGGCAGCCCGCACGGAGGAGGATGCAGCTGTCCCCGTGGACGTTGTTGTTGTACCAGACTGCGTCTCCTCCTCCTCCAGGGCCACCAGCCGCCGATATTCAGCGACAGTGGCATCCAGCCTCCGTTGCCGGGCCATTGGAGCCAGCTCCTTCCTCCTTGATGGTGTCTTGGATTTGGAAGGAGCAACTACATGAAGAAAGAAAGACATAGTCTGTAACCAATGCTCCTTAAGATTAACACAAAATGATTGAGCAGAAAGTTTTCACAGTACAAGTAGCAAATTGAAAGCAGAGTACATAAATATTGAGGACAGTATCTATGTAACCTCCGACTTCTTCATCCTTGCTCTAACATTAGTGGGAGTTTAAGGGACAAATTCTACAAGCACTATGGACTTCCATTACAGTCGACTATGACAGTACACCAGTCTTATTCTTATTCTTCTCTCTTGTTTAGGAAAATTGGTACATTATCTTATGCAAGCCGGCATAATGCCAGCACAGTGAACTTGCACCCGAGAAAAACAGACGCACACCATGGTGAGTTAGACAGACTTGCGTTACTGTACCGGTCCAGTACATGCAGGTGGTGAAGCTCTTACTTTTCTATTACGGGTGGCACTGAGAATACTCTGTTAAAAGGGCTACTGCTTAATTAATTTAGCTTTCACCCTACAGTGCAAATGAGTATTAGAAAAGGAAAATAAAGAAGCTAAATAATCTGATTATCTATCACTTCACATGGGATGTATTTGATGACATATGCGATGACTTTAGGTGCTTTGCTTATTATGGAGTGAACAGTGATACCCCCACACATGAATGACGTACTACTACTAAACTAAAGTTATTAAGAGAGGTAGGGAGTGTCCACCGTAATAACCGGATATATGCTGTGCTTGCAGTTGCAATACAAACTACTGCTACTATTCATGGTAGTATTTGGACAAAATTACAACTTCTTTTCCTTCCCTTTCCTACACTGGAATGGACGTGCGGGTGCAGTGTTACATGCTCTTCAAAGTAACACTTAGTTCATCCAGTGACCGTCTACTCTCTCTAGATACACATATGCTATCTAAGAGTCAGATAGTACCATGAATGATCCAGGCATCCATCCATTCAAAGTATATGCACACATACAGTTTCTGTTTCACCCACCCAGGCTGTTCTCCTTACACCCCTCCTTGCTTCATCATTCACCCAGCCATGCACCATACCATGTTCTTTCCTTCCCAGCCACCTCGAGGACCAAGTAAACACATATCATTCTTCTTTGCCAGTCATCATTACATTTCTTGTCCTTCCACACTTACTTACACCCTTCTTTCGCTTTTCGTTCAGCCCTTCCATCAAGTTCACCTCAGATCTGATTGGGATTCTTCTCGACAAAAACTTCACAGCTAAGTCGAAGTACATTTAGAGGAACCTACTACCTGGTTTATTTATAATACACCCGTGCACAAAGCACACTCTGCAGTCTTCAATCTCAAATGAGTAAGGAATGTATAGCTTACCTCTGCCCGCCACCACCGTGTCATCCCCCACAGATTTGCTCGGCACTTGCACCGCCTCCTCCCCAGAGTTGTCCTCCTCGTCCAATGCCACCACCACCTCGACGCTGGCCCCTCCTCCAGATATTCCACCTACAAAGTACATTTAATAATGTTTGAATACACCACTCACTACTATATAATATTTGGTCTAGGAGGAAGAAAGAAATGTGAAAAAAAACGTATACAATTTAATAATTTGTGACTGTCTACTGTAAAGTAAAAATGTCCCTTTTTCCATGGAAGGCTGTTGTCTTGCTGCACTTTTTGGCACAACTGATGAATGCTTGCTTTTTATTTTTAACACGCACCACTTTTTCTCCTAACAGACAGAAGCTTGACTTCTAAGAACACGAGCAGGATCAAGTTCAAACCAGGTGAGAGCTCGGCTCGACCACAAGAAATGTGTCCAATTAATGTCAGCACTAAGCACTTTTCCATTTCCAGTTAAACGTTTACTTTTATGACAAACTTGATTTTAATAAATGTGTTTACTTTTAATAAAGCTTTTAAACTCAAATAGACTCTGTGGTTTTTGGTCCTCCAGACTAGAGTGGATGAGCTAAAGGTTTTGGAATTTTTGCAAGCATAAGTCCGTGCCTCTGCCATCGGTGACTTTGGGAGCTAAATGACTCTGCCACACTATCTAGTCAGTAAGGAGGTTGGGGGTTCAACTACAAAGTCTGTTATCACTGAGGTATGTGGAAAGTCTAACAGCACCTATTATAATTGATAAGCTAAGCAATGCGTTATTTAGTGTCCATAGTTCTGTTTGTGCAGATTTGTCCCTGCAACAGTAGTAGAATGGATTGTCCTCCTATCCAAACCAAAAGTAAAGTAGTATCTTATTCTTTCTTGGTGGTCATTCACCTTTTTATCGTTGGCAATTGTCAAAGCATAAACATTTAGAATACTTGAAAAGACATTATGGACAATCCCAGAGGACTGCACTCAGTGCATGGAGCTATTGCTGACTAGAATGGGAGTCCAATGGAAATGCCAAATGTGCAATCTTAGTTAGCTACACAGACAGACTAATAAGAATAATCTAGTAATACTACATGGAGTCATAGGCGAGGCAGGATAAGAATTTAGATCCTGTCTACAAGAAGATCAAAGACGATTTAGAAAAAATCGAATGAGGAACGCTAGGAAAAAATAAGTACTCTATATTAAAATTAAAACTTACTGGTGCTAGCAAAGGAGCCCTCGCCTGCCCGGTCCTGGCCTGCATCGTCAACAGCATCCTCCTCCTCCTCCTGTGTCCTCCTCTTGCCCCTGGGGGAAGCAGATGTACAACATGAAAGAAAGAAAAACAGAAAACATGGATGATATTTGTCAACCAAATCAAACATTTCAAAAGAACTAACAAAATATTTTTGCAAAATAGCAAATAGACAACTACTCCACGGGATATATTATTGACCAATCTCATGTAGTCGACTACGTTATTACTTTAGTATTGCTTGATTTGCGGACCGTCGAATTGGAAATTACCTTATGTAACTCACTAAACAAAGTACTAAAAAGGTTTGTCTAGGATTGGCAGGCAGCAGTCCGCAGCACGGGAAGTGACAGCCAAAGTCCATCGTGATTGAAGATCAGCGACAACACTAAAGTTTCCTACTACATTAACCAGTCATTAAAATACTCAAACTATCAATCCACCACCACTATTTCTTCTTATCGCCATGTGTACAAAGGAAGGACTGGACTTGAGTCTGTAGGGGCTGATTTAGAAGCCCCTTGCGGCTCTTTTGCTCCATTGTTGCGTGACTTTTGTGACGCAGCGACAGCACAAAAGAGGCGCAATGGTGCGGCGTATATTAACAACGTGACGCATATGGGAGATGCATCACGTTGTAAAGCCCTGCGCCAATAAGGGGGCGTTCCGGCGCAAGGGAGGGCGTTCCTGCGCAGGAACGCATCCTAAAAGTGGCTGAGGGAAATCTACAAGATTTCAATCAGTCACTTTGAGGACAATGATGCGTGACTCAAACCCTGCGCCTGCTTGAAGCAGACGTACGGCTTGACGCAGCATTTGGGAGATAGGGCACCCCAGAGCATTGATGGAGCTGCACCATCGTTGCGACGCAACTCCAGCAATGCGCCGCCTTTACGGCACATATGCGTAACGCTTTGGTGACGTTTTGGGCCCATGGTGCGCCGCATTGTAAATACGGCGCACCATGGGTGATGGTGGCGTGACGCACAATTACTGGCGCATCCCTGCTACTTTGCAGGGATGCGCCGGTAATTAAAAATCTGAACCTTAGTGTGTAGCATTACGCAGTTCTTTAAACTACACTCATACATAATTTCACAGGCCAATGAAATGAACACAAAATCTAAAACAAATAAGCATAGTAGCAACACTACTGAGAAGAAGGAGAGCAGTGTACCTGAAATGCATAGACAATTTTGAAATATAATTTACCTACAATGTAATGAGCAGCATTATTGCTCTTGGTAAAAAACAAAAATTTGCAATATAATAACACAGCAGGAGAAAACATAGTAGTAAAGAAATAGCTACTACTACTCACCAAGCCCGGGGATCTCAAGGCCAAGGAGGTCGAGCAGATCTCGCTCACGGGTCAGGACATCCGTCCAGCGGTGGGTGGCCTGGTTGTAGGTGCGCCAGACCCGAGAGTGGTGGTAAATGGCCTGGCACACGTTCTCCCACCGCTTATGGTGCTCCCGGGCCCCGTACCCGGCACTGATCTTGCCGCCTCCCATGATGGTCCTGGGGAGGCGGCGCTGAACATAAAAAATTAGTTGGCCCACCTCCTCCGGGGTAAAGATCTCCCTGGGTACGACCTCCTCCCCCCTCAAACGCCCGCACGGGAGCCGGACACGGGGTGCGGGACCCTTCCCCTTCTCGGGATGCTTCCCGGCTCCCTTCACCATGGTCTGGGCGGAAAGGAATAAAGAAAATAGAATAGGGAAGAGAAGAAAAGAAAAGAGTTTAAAAAAGTAGTTTAAAGTTAACCAAAAGTAGCAGTAAACACAAAAATATAGGGCTAGAAAAATAGAGGGATAGATAATAAGTAAAATAGATTAAAAAAAAACTACAAACAAGCAAAGGATGGCAGAGCTTTAGAGAGGATACAAAGACCATGCCCAGAACCATAGCAATGAATGAGAAACAAGATGGCCGCGCCCGTTCACGACCGCGCGGGTAAGTTCGCGCGAGATTTTCCTTGCGAACACGCGCGAAACTGTACTGGCAAGCCGCAGACTTTGCGAGATTACACTTCACGCCCGGAAACGGAAATATGTCAGGCAAACAAGATGGCCGCGCCCTTGAACGACCGCAAGGGTAACTTCGTGCCTTGCACTACGAGCGGCTCGCAAAAACGCACAAAACCTTGCCAACTAACACGCCGCAAAAAAACAAATTGCATATTCGCACGAATTTGCGGCTTCCGAATCCGATCTCGCGAGTGTTCGCTCCCCGCAAATCCCGCGAAATTGCAGTAAAACGTGTTTTGCAAAACTGAAAGCACTCGGCAGGTGCAAGAGTTCAAACTCATCATTAGTAACAATTCCCTGTAGTGCTTCCTGACTGGGGCCCCTCCAGAATTCAGTTGCTAGTTGCAACAATTGTATGACCCTGCTCTGACCCTCACAGCAGGCTCATAGAATAGCTACAAGTAGGCCACAAAGGTCCTGGGAAAAAAAAAATGCACTGCAACAGAAAGCAAATTACAGATAAGGAAGCAGGTGCCAGACTGGAATTTTAAAACAGCGACACATTAATAAACTAACCCCAAATTAATTCATGTCAGTTGAAGCAGGGCTGGTGTGCTTGCTTTCCCCCCCCATAATCTACAGTGATGATGAACCAGAGGGTGGCATTGATTTAACAGAGGGTTGCAGTGGTGAAACAGAGGGTGCTGGGAACCTGTGATGATGAACCAGACGTAGAAACAACATAATCGCGACCGTTGCGTGCCGAAATGTAAGTTCAAAATTGCGAACTGGTATGAAACCCTCGCGAACTGGCAGAAATCCTTGCGAACACAAAAAAAAATCCGCAAATTCGCTATAATTCGCGGATTTTGCGGATTGCGAGTTCGCAAATCCACAAAATTCGCGAACACGAGATTCGCAAAATTCACCCATACTTAATGGTGTTGGTGTACTATGCTATTTATTAGAAAAGGACATTACACATTACCTACATATACATTTTGACCAAGTAACAACAGATATGTGTAGCGATACACGAATAAGTAGTACTTACCTGTCTCAAGATCACCAGGGACTCACTCTGTCAGGAATCTGCAGTCAGGACATCGCCTGCACATTGGGACCTCTAAATCAGTTTGGCACAAAGCTGCAGGTTTAATGGCAACAGAGTACTGTTAGCCAGGAGGGAAGGCAACCGGTGCGGCAGGAAACAGTCTGTTGATGCTACATTTAAATACAGCAGACGGAACAGTGTCAGCTCGATGGAGTACTTGGAACCGTCGACACTGTGAGATGACAGAAGTCCTGTCAAGATCTATATTTACCTCAGACAGTTTGGAGCCAAACCCAGGGTAAGGGACAGAACTTACCAAACCAGTTTGGGGTAGACAAAGAGAGGGACCCCCACACACACAAGCCAGCACTAGGTATAAAAGTGGCACCATCAAAGCCTGTCAATAGAACTCTCTTGGACCTGTGGGGCTGGGGAAGACTCAGGAGAAGGACTACCCTGTGCTCCTGCGTGCCTTGAACCCAGGATGCTCAGAAGTGACTCCAAAGGTCAGTTGGCTAACCTCCTGTTGAGTTGCAGGCACACACCAAGCTTCCATGGACATTTCCTACTACTGTCCAGCTGACCAGCACCAACTGGACCTGCCTGAGCATTGCTGCCGACTTCTGATGGAGTGAGTCATGATCCCCGAAGGGTGCTCCCCAGGGTCCTGGATCCTTGGCTAGAATCAGAGTGCACACCTCCCGCTTGAACACTGCAGCCCAAGTGAAAATCCTGAACTTTGGGGGTCGTTGCGGTTGTGATCTAGCTACCTGCATCAGCACCTGAATCAGTGCATCACCCGCCAATGCAAAGTTCTGATGACAACCTGCTTTTCCTACCAAACAGAGAACTCCTTCATCTCCGACCAATGTTAAACTTGAGCAACGACCTGCGCCTTGCACAGACAATGGCCTCCTGGTGGTGCCTGGCAATGTGAAGTTCAAGCTGAAGCTCCATTCATGGACTTGGACTTCAAGAAGTTAACATCTTCAATGGGAAGAACCTGTGTCTGACCCATGCTTCATCACTGTCAGCCCGAACTTGTGACTATGACCCAGTTAAGTGCTACCAGATACGCATGAAAGATGCTTTGTGCTTTTTGGTGCTATTTTCGTCTGAAACTTAAAAAATGAATAACTTTTGTTCTACTGATTATTTTTGTTGTTTTGGTATAAATGTATTTATTAATATTGATCCTATTTATCTTAATTGGTTTGGAGTTTTTCTGGTGCTGTGTTTACACTTTATTACTGTTTCAGTGCTGCATAAATACTTTACACATTGCCTCTAAAGTAAACCTGACTTCTTTTGTGACAAGGTTCTAGAGTGTTTAGGACATGTTTAATTTGGGCTGTGAGAAGCAAAGCATTGGTGCCTGGATGGCTGTTAGAATGTGAAAAGCCTTCTGTGGTTGTTGGTCTCATGGCCATGGATAGCTTGTTGAAAGTCTTGAGTTAGATTGCAAGTTCAATTGTCAACCACATCTCACTTTAAAAGCCAAATATGAGGTGGACAGATGGGTTCTCCAAGTGCTGCAATGTATGGCATATTGTAGTCTGCATAGAGTTGCCTGTTGAGATTATGAACTGGAAATGACTAATTTCAATCAATCAATCAATCAATCATTTGTAAAGCGCACTACATACCCGCCAGGGTCTCAAGGCGCGGGGGGGGCGCTACTGATCGAACAGCCAGGTCTTGAGTATCCTCCTGAAGGTCAGCAGGTCTTGGGTCTGTCGTAGGATCAGTGGGAGGGTGTTCCATGTCTTGACCGCAAGTTGGGAGAAGGATCTCCCACCGGTGGTTGTTCTTAGGATGCGCAGGACAGTGGCGAGTGAGAGGTCGGCGGAGCGTAGCTGGCGGTTGGGGATGTAGAAGCAGAGCCGTCTGTTGAGGTAGGCTGGGCCGGTCTTGTGGAGTGCCTTGTGTAGTTCTCAGTTGGGCTGTGAAGTGGCTGTGGCATCGTACGTCGAGGATCAGTCGTGCCTAGGTGTTTTGGATGCGTTGTATTCGTTTGATGAGCTTGGTCGGGGCTCCCGCATAGAGGGCATTTACATAGTCAAGTCTGCTGCTAACGAGGGCCTGGGTGACTGTCTTTCTTGTATCTGTCGGGATCCATCTGTAGATCTTGCCGAGCATGCGGAGGGTGTTGAACCAGGAGGAGGAGACGGCATTCACTTGCTTGGTCATTGAGAGCGTTGAGTCGAGGATGGTTCCCAGGTTGTATGCGTGGTTGGTGGGTGTCGGGGCTGCCCCCAGTGCCATCGGCCACCAGGAGTCGTCCCAGGCTGAAGGGTTGGAGCTGAGGACGAGGACCTCTGTCTTGTCCGAGTTCAGCTTCAGATGATTGGTCTTCGTCCAGTCAGCGACTGCCTTCATTCCTTCGTGGAGGTTGGCCTTGGGCGGTGATGGGGTCCTTGGTGAGGGAGAGGATCAGCTGAGTGTCATCGGCGTAGGAGAATAGGTTGAGGTCATGCTGTCGGGCTACGTGTGCGAGCAGGGCCATGTAAATGTTGAAGAGTGTCGGGCTGATGGAGGATCCCTTGGGTACACCGCAGATGATCTCGGAGGCTTTGGAATGGAATGGGGGGATGCGGACGCTCTGGGTTCTGCTGGAGAGGAAGGAGGTGGTCCAATCCAAAGCCTTGTCTCGGATCCCGGCAGCGTGGAGGCATGCGCGTAGTGTGTGGTGGCAGACGGTGTCCAAGGCGGCAGAGAGGTCTAGGTGGATGAGTGATGCGGTCTCCCCATTGTCCAGCAGGGTCCTGATGTCGTCGATGGCGGCGATGAGGGCAGTCTCGGTGCTGTGGTTCCTGCGGAACCCTGTTTGGGAAGGGTCCAGGATTCTGTTTTCTTTGAGGTATCGGGTTAGCTGTCTGTTGACGGTTTTCTCGATGACCTTGGCCAGGAAGGGGAGCAGAGAGATGGTCCGGAAGTTTTTGAGGTCTCTTGGGTCTGCCTTACATTTTTTGAAGTGGGCGTTGATCTCGGCGTGTTTCCAGATCTATGGTAAGGTCGCTGTCTCAAGGGAGAGATTGATGACGTTGTACAGGTGGGGTGCGATGGAGCTGCTTGCTCTGTTGTAGACGTGGTGCGGGAATGGGTCTGACAGAGAGCGGGAGTGGATGGTGCGCATGGTCTTGATGGTGTCATCGATGCTCACGCTGGCCCAGGCTAGCAGGGGGTCGTGGTCAATGGTGTACGGAGGGTCTGTTGTGTTACTGTCTGTTGGGGCTGTCTGGGTGTTGAAGCTGTCGTGGATATCTGCTATCTTGCGGTGGAAGAAGGTGGCGAGGGAGTCGCACAGGGCTTGCAACGGCGTGATGTTGTTGGTGTTGGAACTGGGGTTGGAGAGTTCCTTCACAATGTTGAGGAGCTCCTTGCTATTGTGGGCGTTGTTGTTGAGGCGGTCTTTGAAGGAGTTCCTCTTGGCCGCCCTGATGAGGTGGTGGTGGTTGCGGATGGCGTCCTTTTGTGCTGCGTGGCTGTCCGGAGTTTGTTCACTGTGCCATTTCTTCTCTAGTTTCCGACAGGCTTGCTTGGAGGCTAGGAGTGAACCAGCTGACCCTCTTGCTGGTGTCTCTGTGGGGGGTTTCTTCAGCGGGGTGAGGGTGTTGGCGCAGTCCTCGATCCAGCATCTGAGGCTGTGGGGAGCGTCGTCGGTGTTGGAGGGTTTGGTGGGTAGGCTGAGAGCGAGGTTTGCGTGTAGTGCGTCTTCGGTGATTTTGCTCCAGAAGTGGTAGGGGATCTGTTGGGTGCAGTGGTGTGTGGTGGGTTTCTGGAAGGCAAAGTGGATGCAGTGGTGTTGTGACTGACGGAGACGTACTGGCTTGAGGAGAAGACGGGGTTGAGCGTGTGGCCGGCGGAGTGGGTGGGTGTTGTGACGAGTTGCTTCAGTCCGAGGTTGGCGATCAGGGTTGTGGAGTTGTTGTCGTTGTTGTTCACAAGGTGAAGGTTCAGGTCTCCTTGAAGGATGTAGTCGGTGGAGTTCAGGACGTGCAAGATGATCAAGTCGGCGATGGAGTCGTTGAACTGGGGGCGGGGGGCGGAGGGTCGGTAGAAGAGGGTGCCTTTGCGGGTGGAATTAGGGTCTGTGTGGATCCTGAAATGCAACTGTCTGGCAGTGCTGAGCGCGTCGTCGGTGCAATGTCTCCTCCGACTCTGTTGGTGCGGTCTCAGCGGGTGATCTTGTAGACGTCTGGGATGGCTATGGGGATGTCGGGTGTGGAGGAGTCATTAAACCAGGTCTTTGCCATGACGGCGACGTTCGGGGAGGTGGTTGGGGTCTTTCTTGGCAGGTGGTTCGCCGGCTCTGAGGCTGGTGTAGCTGCAGTTCCGGCAGGTGAAGGGGCCGTGTGTGCTTTTCGGGGAGGCCTTGAAGCAGGGGTGGCTCCGTCTGGAGCTGAGAGAGTGCAGAGTGCTGGCGTCATAGCGGCTGAGGTCATCGTGGCGGGTGCGGGGGCCAGGGGTTCTGGAGCTGGGCTCGGTCCAGGCACGGACGGGCGCAGACGGGATTGCCTTAGGCGCGCCTTTGGCGCAGCCGCGAGGCAGGTGGCATATATGAGGAGGTGGGGAGGAGGAGCAGCTGGGAGATGCAGGTCAGCGAATGGGCAGTGGGCAGTCAAGGGGGTGGGAGCCACAGGGAACGCAGCAGCGAGGGCGGTGAGGGACGACGAAGGTAACAGAAGGAAAAAGGGGCACAAAATCAAGGGAAAACCGAGTGGCACAGAAGGCAAAAGGGCACAAAGAACGAGTGGAACAGAAGGCAAAAGGGGCACCAAAACGAGGGAAAAATTAGTGGCACATAGGACAGAAGTGCAGAAAAAAACAAGTGGAACAGGGGGCAGAAAGGCACAAAAAACGAGTGGAACAGAAGGCCGAAGGGGCATACAAAACGAGGGAAAAATGAGTGGCACAGAAGGCAGAAGGGCACAAAAAACGAGTGGAACAGAAAGCAAAAGGGGCACCAAAACGAGGGAAAAATGAGTGGCACAGAGGGCAGAAGGGCAGAAAAAAACGAGTGGAACAGAGGGCAGAAGGGCACAAAAAACGAGTGGAACAGAAGGCAAAAGGGGCACAAAAACGAGGGAAAAATGAGTGGCACAGAAGGCAAAAAAAGGGCACAGAAATATCGGAAAAATTAGTGTCAGAGAGGCTAAATACAGAATACAGAAATACAGGGGCAGCTAAGAACAGAAGGCAGAATGGGCAGAGAGGCACGGGGGCAGCAAGGGGAACAGAAGGGAAAACCGGGCAGAGACAGAGACACAGGGGCGGCGAGGGGTACAGAAGGAAAGACCGGGCAGAGAGAGCACGGGGACAGCGAGGGGAACAAATGGAAGAAAAAGGGGCCCGGACCACATACAGGCAGCGGGGGAAGACAGACAACTGCCGTCACAGACACAACAATGAAAATACAGGCAATACAATTAAACAATAAGCGGAAGATGAACAAACCTACCTACGGCCTACCAGGGCTGAGGCGCAGGTGGTAGCCTGCGGGTGATGGAGGGCTTCGAACTTCCTCAGCTGCGGCAGCTGGGGCAGGGACACACAGGCAGAGCTGTGCGACCTACCTGGTGGGGTCAAGGGTCGCCAGTCATTGTGATGCTGTCAGGAATCGATGGAGTAGAAGAGTCACGAGAAGAAGACTCATGGCTGAATACCACCTTAAACATGCTATTGATTAACGGCACAATGAATAAGCCAGTGTCAAGTTGGACCATCATGTCTGTGGAGCAGTAGATGTATGATTGTATTGCTCAAGCAGTGTGTGTGCACACAAAGCACGGGGAACTGAGTGCTAATGTTCAAGACATGGCATCTCAATCTTTGAGATTTCCAGGAAGCTGAAATTCATCTTATTAACTTTTTTATTGTGTGCTTAAGCATAGCATTGCAAGCAATGTTATTTTGCTTTGTGAGTTTTGCTGTGTTTATGGGAGAGTGTGTATTGGGTTTGCCTGTTCCTGTTTACTAGAGCATACACAAAAACATAAGATGCAACAATGGAGGAATTCCCAAGTTAATAAAGGTAGGATGGTTTGTAACCACAGTTGAAGAATCAGTCATAAAAGGAAAAATATATTTCTTGGGAAAATATGATAAACCGGTGGTAAAGCTTCACTACTGGAGATACAAATATTGCAAAAAGCTCATAGGACTACCAAATGGAGTGTTAACAGATATATTGTGTTCCACTTCTGGACTTATCATTATCGGGGTTCCCTCTAGTCAAAGAACAATGTATACCCTAGTGTAAATGTAGGGAAAATCTAAAATGTGGGGTGGGAGCTATAATTTAGCCTTTGACATATCCTGAACAATGCCACAGTCTGTAATCACTATAGAGTACAGTGTTGTGTGGCCAAAACATAAGCCATAAAGTCTAAACTCCTATATCAGTGGAAATGTCTGGAAGTGCAACCGTTTTTAAAAAAAGAAGTATCTGATAAACATAGAAAAATATTTACTCAGAGTGTGTCAGTCCACTTAAAAAAGTAAAAAGTCATTGCAATGCATGAATACCATTTAAAATGATGTTAATGTTTCGGTGAGAGTACATGAGGAATGCATTTGAAGGGAAGCTTTAAACAGGTGGGGACTAATTGGACTAAGAAGGAGCACAGAATGACGTCAAGATTTCAAAACTCCCACACGCACTCACCTGGACGTCCAGAACTGCCATCAGGATCTATGAATACCGCACCTGGTCCGTACTCTAAAATAGCCACTCTTAAATAAATACAGAATACCATGACACTGAGTTGGGGAAAGAGGGATGAGAAGAGAATAGAGCGAGAGAGAGGGTGCCTGCTACTGTGCGCCAAGAATCACAGTTTTTCAGGGTCAGTCACATTGGGGGACAAAATCCTTATTTTTATTTTTTTTTGTCCTCATTTTCGCCCTTGGTGACTGAGTAACAGTGCATGAAGAGGGACATACTGTCACAGATAGACTGGTAGGGGCACTAACCGATACATGAAGTGTCACCCCTCAGTACGGTCTCCATACTCCAAAAGCACCACAATGGGACAGCCAGAGGGGTAGTTTGCTGCAGTCAAATACCCATCGTTGATGCCAATATCACCCTATTGGGAATACCAAACCTGAAGGTTACCAAGCAGCCTAATCATTGGACCATGGGGGGGAAAAAAAAAAACATGGTCGAATATATCAATTATAGCCAGTTCAACAAAAACCAAAAGTTTCTCTTATCCGGATTACCCGATCTTGTTAAATCCACTTTGGAAGTTTGCAGCACTGAGGTGCCAGTCCAGCAAGGAAGGAGGTAACGGATCTTTCCATTTTCTACAAAAACAATTTTTGGCCAGCAAGATACCATAAAAGAGTAGATTCTTAGCCAAACCCCGAAACTCTGGTGCAACTCCAAATATTACAAGAGCGGAACTTATCGGGACTTCAGAGCCCAAGGCAGTCGTATGTGCTAGACATACCGCATTCCAAAAGGGCAGCAGCAGGGGGCACTCCAAAAACATGTGCAGGTCTGAAGCAGCAATCAACCCACATTTAGGGCATGCCACTGATGAATTATTTGAGAATTTTGAAAGTCTCAGTGGCGAGTAGTAGGCCCTATGTAGGGTAAAAGGATGATTCCTGCTCAAACACAAATTATCCATGTTGTGATCAATAATGGATAAAGCCCACAATGACTCTAGGAGTTGGAACTCACCCTCGAACTCTTCCAATAGTAGGTTATACCAAAGTGAAACCTCCTTTCTGGTTGGTGGCTTATCCTTAAGAGGGACACTATGTTACTGTCACCTCCTATCGGCAATCTACACTTAGTAGAGATATGTGAGTGTGCCCAACTTGCAATTTGTAGGTATTTGAGCATGGAGAGTCCTGCCTCTATTTTAGATAGTAAAGCCTCCCAGAGAAGAAGGCAGCCTTCCACAAATAAATCCCCCCAAACCTCCATACCTGCCTCTCTCAGTGGTATTGCAAGACTGTCAAGAAGCCACGCCCGGGTCCCAGGTGAATTCCACAGTGGTGACCTACTTGTGAAATAGTTAATTTTTATAGAGCACCTAAGTTTCACCCATGTTTTAGCTATATCCCGCAGCACCTTCAGTTTCACTTTTTTAAAGAATTTGGGGTCACCAAATTTAAACAGAAACCCCTGCTCGGCTACCCTTTCCCCTCTAAATAGTTGCTGCAAACATACCTTCACATCCAGAGTTTGTGGGCGTTTTTAGCAGCATCCTAGCGTGGGAGAATTGAAAGGCCCACGCATATAGCTATAAATCTGGAGCCGCCAAAACCCCCTTTTCTCTGCGGCGCCTACGTTTTTTTCAGGCTATTCTGGGAGTCTGGTCGTTCCAGATGAAAGAACTTATATCACTCTGAAGTTTGGCTAACAGGGAGGGCTAAAAAAAAGGGGGATAAAAAGAAATGTTTGGGAGTATGGACATTTTTATTAGATTGCCTCTACCCAAAAAAGATAGGGGAAGCGAAGACCAAGATCGCATCAGTCTACGACACTCTTTGGCAACATTCGAAAAATTTGATGGTACAATTGTATTTATGTCCTTATAAATATTAAGGCCTAGATAACGTAGAGTTAAACTCAACTGAGCCCCTGCCACCGGCTTAGGGTCATTCCAGACTATAATATCCGTCTTAGTGGCATTGATTTCATAGCCGGACACTTTGCCGAAATCATGGGCCAGAGCAATCACTGCTGGGAAAGCCGAGTGGAGTTCAGAGGAAAAGACGAGGACATTGTCCGCGTACAGGGGTACCTTCTTCTCCCACCCCTCATAAATAAAGGGCTTGATGTTACAATCATCCTGCAACCGTTGAGCAAAAGGCTCAATATGTAGGTCGAATTAGAGGGGGGAGAGAGGGCAGCCCTGGCGTGTACCACGTGTGATGTTAAATGGCTTTGACAATTCCCCGTTTACGAGCAAGGAGGCAGATGGATTCTGTACAAAAGCCTCACAGCACACCAACATTTTTCCGTGACTTTAAATTTCCACAGAACCACCGATAGGTATATCCAATTGACCCTATCAAAGGCCTTGGTGGCGTCCAATGTGAGAACGGCCAAGGGGAGCGACTCCACAGATGATATATCAATGGCACCTATAAGGTCGTAAGTCAGCTCATACAGCTGGCGACCCTTTACAAAACCCTTCTGATCTGAGTGCAAGATACTTGTAGCTACCGCCCCCAACCTGTTTGCCAAAACTGACGCAAAGGTCTTATAGTCAGAATGTAAGATGGAAATTGGTCTGTAAGACCCACAACAGGCTGCCGGTTTTCCTGGTTTCAGTATTAGGGTTATAGATGCACTGTTCCAAGAAATCGGAGGGGGCATTCCTTCTTGGAGAATCTGATTAAACAGCTGGGTAAGAAAAGGGAGAACTCTTGAGTCCAAAACCTTATAAATTTCAGACGGCATGCCATCTGGGCCGGTTGCCCTACCCCACATTGGGGGACAAAATCCTAATTTAAGACTACTAAATGCCTTCTGTGAATACCAAAAGTAGTACGTTTAAACTGTTGTCTTAAGTTAGTTCTGTGAATCGGGCCCATAGTTTTTAGATTCTTAATTTTACTTGAATCTGATAATGACGTTACATCTAGCCTTACTATTAAATCTCGTAGCCCTCACAGAATCTGTGTATATTCTGAGATTAATACAACAAACTCTCCAATAAGCTGCAAGTCAAGATCTTCTAATGATACTAATTATCCTGAAAATGTGAAATAGAACATCAGTTCAGTTAAAAAAAAACTTCATTGAGTAGTTAAAAAAAGAAGAAAATAGGACAGAGCAGAAGAGCATTCCATTGAATCCTTGTAATATACTCAAACAAAATCATGCGTCCAGTAGGGTACAAAACCAAGTAATTTTTAGTTCATAATGCTTACTCTCCAATTCATAGCTTTCTGAACAAAAAAAACGACATTGAAACATACTTAAAATTGTACATCCAAAAAAATGAATGATCAGAAAGGTATCTTATATGTAGCAGTTTCCCTCCAGTTTATAGCTTCCAAAATAAAAAGAGCTACATTAAATCAAGCCAGATGGTTATTCGGTGCAAGCAAACACTTGAGGGCTTCTTTATGAGTTTTAATATTCTGTGCAACAAACAATGGTTTTCTAATAGTAATGCCTAAACTGAGAGTATAATTTGCAAAACCGCATAAAGTGCAATGCGATTTTTTTACTAATACCGTCTCTTGGGCAAGGGGTCTCTTATGAGGGGCAGGACCTCATGATAGGGAAAGCAACCAAATACTGCACAATTCCAAGTCCAAGATGAAATGATTCTGAGTGCTGGTACCATGAGGTAAATAGTTTTGGAGTCCTTCCTCAAGCTCAAGAGACATGTAAAGTGCTATTGTTCGCTTCAACTTCTCAATACCCACCGGATGTTCAGTTCTATGTTGTTGAAAAACATCCTTAATGCTTTTCTAGGATAGGGATAACACCTGAAGTCGGTCACGACTTCACTTATTATTTAAACTTTTTTCTACGACTTTCCACCTTATCCAGTTCCACATATGCTGCTCAGTGTCACACTTCGGGATATTATTTCACAATCCTCTGTGAATAGTCTCTGTTAGATTTATGAGAAGTTCAAATAAATCTTTTCCGCTCTGGCACTTTAAACTTTCTTGCCTACTTGTCTTGTCTTTCTTGCTGCCAGAGCCCTGGGAAGCTCACAAAATGAGTAGGGCACCCTTTGACAAGCTGCATTCCGTGGAAACAGCATTGTCATTGAGTAAATGTGTAACCTGTTTCTCTTGCATTTTAGTAATAAGACAGGCTAGTTAAAGAAGACAGAACAGGTGTAGCGCTCCCATTGTCCATATGATTACGGGGCAAATGCTAAAAGATATATATATATATATCTATGCCAGATCAAGATCAGTATCTGGTCTCTGGCTCCCATCAGTCACCACTCGGAACCGCCCTTCATCATTTGGGGCCCCGAGGACCAACACTGTACCAGATCTTGGTATATTAACAAAAAGAGAGGATCTTCCTGTTAGTCTGTATGTGTTGGTGTTATGGTTGAAACCATATGTGTTGGAGGAGTAACTGATAGGATTGGAGAGAAATCTAATGTGCAGTGCAAGAAAAAACCAGAAAAAGAATTAGAGTGAATAAAATTGGTTTAAGGAGCAGAAAATAATTTAATGGGGTATAACTCCTAGCACCAATGTTAAAAAATAGCTCAGACAGGGTGAATTTATAACCTGTCTAGTGGTGTGACGTGGTCGACATGTTTCAGCAAACCTGGCTATTGGCCTTGCTTTCTTCAGGACCTATTAATTACAGCTACTGCAAACAAAGAAACCCAACGTGACAAGTAAGTAAAAAGGTAAAATGTAGTGTAGGAACGACACAGAAAAGTCACCTGAACCTCCAGGTTGTGTCTGTTCCAGACCTCTTCATACACTCAGCGGTGGGCTGAAATAAAAAGCATGGCGTGAGCTAATCCCCCCATACCTGTCTTCAACAAACCTATCTGATATACCTCGTGCAATTTATCCACATAGGTGTAGTCCAAAACTTTGACTCTGAACAGGCACACTGACCAAGTTTTAGTAAAAACGTGAAAAATGAAACATTTCAAGTCTCACAGGGTACCCCTTACCTGATTAGTAAGAAGTATACACCTCACCTCGCCTGGCTGCGGCTCAGGACTGGTGAAGCACCGCTCTATAAAAGGGGGTGAATAAATTCAAAGACAAGAATCATTCACCGTGTAGTGCCTGAACTTGATCAATGAGAGCACTAATCATAGCTAGATGTTAGCAAATAATGGGGAGTGGTAGAGATGTCAAAGCCGTTTTTACATAGAATGCATCTAAGTTGCAAATTATCTGTAGTTGCAAGACCCAGTTATCAAGTGTGCACAGTCAGGTAGTGTGTGGCGGTAGGTATCACATAGCCGCTTGACCATAGAGTGTATTCAATGTTGTAGGACTCAAATGCCAGAAGCGCTTGTATCAGAGCGTGAGACCCTCAGAGGTCCAAGGTTTCTAGGAGCAATACTGCGTTCCCCATGGACTACGGAACCGTGAACGCGTGGGAAAACGCGGACCCGATGGACCCGTTTACCAACGGCTTAACTGCTTAGAACTACGTGCTGAGGCTCTAATAAATGCGCGCTGTTGCCCAGGAAGCGTAACGCGCACTCACCTGTCCGTCGGTACTTCCTCGCGGCATCTGTGCCGTCTGGGGAGGTACCGGCGGAGTGTTTACAAAACGATTATATAGCGCGTGCCCTCATTGGTCCATTGCACTCACGTGACGCGCCGAACAGAGCGTCACGCGTCCGTAATGAAACGGGGCCCCTGATAGGGGCAGCGTCCCGGCTAGGTAACCAATGGCGAGCCTAGTCGAGGACAACAATAACAGGACCATACCAGAGCTCGCAATATGAAGGGTCTAACAGGATGCACAGTCACCCCGGAGTAATATCTATGGGATGAGACAAGTGTCATATAAGCCTCAAGAAAAACGTCCACTGGCCTAGAGTAGCATATATTGGCCATGAGGGCATATTTGACAAAGTCTGATCACTATACTGAGTCAGATACACAACACTGGGATATTGCGAGCTCTGGTATGGTCCTGATCATCTTTATATTCTTATATATTTATATTCTTATTTAGATCAAGGTCCTCGCTACGGTGGTTATCCTGATAAATGAGTAATGTTAACTGCTGCGCTCCGTTTTGAGCTGTTTAAACTCATTTACGGTACCGAGGGATCAAGCTCTATGTTATTGTTGTCCTCGACTAGGCTCGCCATTGGTTACCTAGCCGGGACGCTGCCCCTATCAGGGGCCCCGTTTCATTACGGACGCGTGACGCTCTGTTCGGCGCGTCACGTGAGTGCAATGGACCAATGAGGGCACGCGCTATATAATCGTTTTGTAAACACTCCGCCGGTACCTCCCCAGACGGCACAGATGCCGCGAGGAAGTACCGACGGACAGGTGAGTGCGCGTTACGCTTCCTGGGCAACAGCGCGCATTTATTAGAGCCTCAGCACGTAGTTCTAAGCAGTTAAGCCGTTGGTAAACGGGTCCATCGGGTCCGCGTTTTCCCACGCGTTCACGGTTCCGTAGTCCATGGGGAACGCAGTATTGCTCCTAGAAACCTTGGACCTCTGAGGGTCTCACGCTCTGATACAAGCGCTTCTGGCATTTGAGTCCTACAACATTGAATACACTCTATGGTCAAGCGGCTATGTGATACCTACCGCCACACACTACCTGACTGTGCACACTTGATAACTGGGTCTTGCAACTACAGATAATTTGCAACTTAGATGCATTCTATGTAAAAACGGCTTTGACATCTCTACCACTCCCCATTATTTGCTAACATCTAGCTATGATTAGTGCTCTCATTGATCAAGTTCAGGCACTACACGGTGAATGATTCTTGTCTTTGAATTTATTCACCCCCTTTTATAGAGCGGTGCTTCACCAGTCCTGAGCCGCAGCCAGGCGAGGTGAGGTGTATACTTCTTACTAATCAGGTAAGGGGTACCCTGTGAGACTTGAAATGTTTCATTTTTCACGTTTTTACTAAAACTTGGTCAGTGTGCCTGTTCAGAGTCAAAGTTTTGGACTACACCTATGTGGATAAATTGCACGAGGTATATCAGATAGGTTTGTTGAAGACAGGTATGGGGGGATTAGCTCACGCCATGCTTTTTATTTCAGCCCACCGCTGAGTGTATGAAGAGGTCTGGAACAGACACAACCTGGAGGTTCAGGTGACTTTTCTGTGTCGTTCCTACACTACATTTTACCTTTTTACTTACTTGTCACGTTGGGTTTCTTTGTTTGCAGTAGCTGTAATTAATAGGTCCTGAAGAAAGCAAGGCCAATAGCCAGGTTTGCTGAAACATGTCGACCACGTCACACCACTAGACAGGTTATAAATTCACCCTGTCTGAGCTATTTTTTAACATTGGTGCTAGGAGTTATACCCCATTAAATTATTTTCTGCTCCTTAAACCCATTTTATTCACTCTAATTCTTTTTCTGGTTTTTTCTTGCACTGCACATTAGATTTCTCTCCAATCCTATCAGTTACTCCTCCAACACATATGGTTTCAACCATAACACCAACACATACAGACTAACAGGAAGATCCTCTCTTTTTGTTAATATACCAAGATCTGGTACAGTGTTGGTCCTCGGGCCCCAAATGATGAAGGGCGGTTCCGAGTGGTGACTGATGGGAGCCAGAGACCAGATACTGATCTTGATCTGGCATAGATATATATATATATATCTTTTAGCATTTGCCCCGTAATCATATGGACAATGGGAGCGCTACACCTGTTCTGTCTTCTTTAACTAGCCTGTCTTATTACTGACCCTCTGGTACTCTGTTGTGAATACTGTTAGTTGGGCTTGTATTCGGAGCTGGTCATTAAACTGCCCACGGGTCCCCCTTACTGTATGTGTTTTGGATCTCTTGCATTTTATCCACATATCATCTAAAACGGTTGTCCGTGCAAGAAACAGGGTAAAGGTATTCACACAGGAACCAAAATATTAGGAAAGTGGAACCTGCAATCCAGAGATACGATCTCATGCAAGGAGAGAATTATGGTAAGATCCTGTTCCCACATTTTTTTGAAAAACCTCGCAAACCATGAGGCCTGATTCACAAAGATAACCCACACTTTTGAGCAAGTTTACTATTTTTCAGTATTCACAAGCTGCACTATTGTAGTAACTTACAGTTTTGTAGTAAGTCCAGAACTACTTGTGGCCAACCACTGACACTGCAACAACCTCCCATACAACTTAAAGAAGGTAGGGACTTCAAAGTTAACACGAAGTGCATTTTGAAGATTGTAGGCGCATCCTTATACAACAACACCAAAGATGGCCACCCAAGCCATGTGACTGTGTGACGTTAGTCAAAACTTCTTGTGGAACCACTAAGTCACTCCCAATGTTCCTGATGCAAAGAGGGATGGCAAGGCCACTAACATTCCTTTGGGGATTGCTTGCAGAGACACATACATGATCTCACAGGAGAGGTCAGGCTGAAATATAGGCATCCATTACAATATATCTAGAGGGTCAGGGAGGGCAGAGGCAGGGGTACAACACAAAACACAATAGACACTCTTCTACACACCTACAGCCAGTAGGTAACAGATCATTCTAAAATAATTACAAATACATTTTATTTCAGGCCCAAATGTAAGAGTTACAGTTAGTCAACATTATCCCAAAACAAAGTCCATTACATTTTATTAACAAGTCCAAAAGGTGGTTGAGACAACATTATGACAGCAATGGTTACATCTAGGAAGCCATTATATGTCCCAGAATAAACATATTGATTGGTCATTTTTCCATAGCAACCCCCCACATTTAGCAATCAAATTCTATAAAGCACACTGAAATTCCTAAATGGTAATTTTCCCATGCTTCTCTAAAAATGGCTCCCTATAGGAGCAGCAGATGTTGACCTACAATGTGCTTCCCATTGCTTACCTAGTTAAAAAGTGTGTCTAGCTTGGTGAAGTGATAGATGGCTTTTAGGTTAGTATTATACAATACCTGCTTTTTTGCTATCACTCACAGAATCTCCTTTAAAGATCAAAAAAGTCATTAACATTCCAGAGTTAAAAAAAAACACTGAACACACAGCCATCTCCATTCTTTTATTGCTGCTGTTCCCTAAAATAAATGTCTGGACTTTTCCTGTTTGAATGCGCTCTTACGTATGCTTACTTTTTATAGGAAGTCTTTCATGAATCATTGTTTTAGGAATAATATTATGTTTACTGAGGGACGTGTTTTTAGCTGAGTATATGAATTGGTTAAAAAACAGTCAACCCTTTCATGTTTTACTACTGCTTTGTTTTCACCCATTTTATTTCCTTCTCCCATGTCTGTGTGCACCTGATGGACTGTAGCTCTTCTATCTAAAGGGACGCCACTTGAATAGTAAGATCAAGTTCCTTCTTTAGTCAGTGTTGGACTTTTGTTTTTTACTTTGGTAAAAACAAAAACAAAACTCCCATATAATTTTTTTTTTTAACTGCTTACCTGCTGCTGCGCTGTTGGCCACCGTATCTGGATTCCTCTGCGCCCGTCCTTGTACACTGCGGGCTCCTAGACACCAATCAGTATGCTGCTCTCATCTGAGCAGCACAGTGATTCACCTGAGCAGGTTTTTGAAACGTTCGTACATGTCCTAGGAGCTTGTGCCTCGACTCCACCCAGCTGTACAACACAGCTTGGGTGGAAAGAGATCAAAGTGCGCATGATGGTTTGGACAACCGGCCAAACCGTCATGCGCACTTACAGTGTGCACTACTCCTCCCCCTGTTATCATCATGCCCCCCCTAGATTTGGCTGTCTTTAGCTTAAAGAAAAATAAAATTATAATAAAATGGTTTTACTATCATTTTATTTTCCCATTTCTGTCTGCTGCCTGGCACTCAGCAGGGATAGTGACGCTCTTCCACCATAGGAGAGGAGCCGCTGTTACTTTTCACACCTCTATGATCCACTGAAAGGCACTGTGAGTAACTCGCACTGGCTTTTGTCTAAACCTCAGAGCTCTCAATCTTGCTCCCTCATGAACAACTCACAACCTCAACTCACGCAGGTGGTTAATTTCACAGTATAGACTATACAAAAGTTGTATGTTGCATGAAAACAATTACCTGCCCACCCTATATTAAAAAAAGTAAAGTCTCTTATGGAATGCAAGATGAAGTAAAACGTTAAACATAGAAGATATAGGAAGGAGATAGGTGTCCGTGCGAAGGCCCGGAAATGGCTTAGGAATTTCCTGAATGAGCGCACCCATGCGGTACATTTGGAGTCCTTCTGCTCTCAAACTAAAGCCTTGGACAGGGGGGTGCCCCAAGGGTCTTTAGAGAGCCCCATTCTTTTTAATATCTATGTGGCTCCAGTGGCACAAGTGATAAAATCATTTGGTTTAGAGGTAATCTCATATGCAGATGACATCTAACCTGCCATCACAATGGGACCTAATCCTGACTCTACCAAAGAAAGATTCTGTGACTGTATGGATAAGATCACCTCTTGGATGCAGTCCAACTATCTTTAACTAAACACAAGCAAAACGGAGATTGTACTCTTTGGAACAGCCCATTTTATGTTCGGCGGAGTGGTGGCCTCAGGGTTTGGCCCAGTTCCCTCCCCAAGAACGACTGTAAGAAACCTGGGAACCCTGGTAAATGAAAACCTCTCCATGATGGAATATGTGAATGCAATCGCAGACTCCTGGTGTGGAGTAATTTGTCTCCTCTAGAAGCTATCATTGTAGACAAGGAAATCCCTATTCCAGGTCGTCAATATAAGCCATCTGGATTATGGTAATGTGCTAATGGTTGCCATGAATAAAGGACTGTTTCCAAACTCCAGGTGGTTCAAAATACTGTGGCACAACTATTTGGTCATCTTCCGCCTAGCTCACCCTCAGAACCCATTCTCAGAAGCCTTTATTGGCTTTCCATAAAAAGCATGCAGTGTTTTAACTCCCTTGTTTGGCTCATAAAGACCTATACGGAAGTGAGCCTCCTTATCTGCAGGGTAAACAGAAATAGAATGCCCCCATTTGATGTCTTAGATCCAGTGGGAGACTCCATTTACATCCTTGGTGTATTTTGACCACCAGGTCTGTGGGGGCCCGATTCACAGAACTAACTTAAGACAAAATCCTAAACTTACTACCATTTTCGTATTCACAGAAGGCACTTACTAATTTTGGTATTCACAGAAGACACTTACTCATTTCGGTATTCACAGAAGTTAGGAGTCCTAACTTTAGGACTCCTAAATGCCTTCTGTGAATACCGAAAGTCTTAAAATTAGGATTTTTCTCATTTTAGGAGTCCTAAAGTTATGAGTCCTAACTTTACTACTACTAAATTGAGAAAATCCTAATTTTGTGACTTTCCGTATTCACAGAAGGCATTTAGGAGTTCTAAAGTTAGGAGTCCTAACTTTACTACTACTAAATTGTGAAAAATCTGAATTGTAAGACTTTTGGTATTCACAGAAGGCAGTTAGGAGTCCTAAAGTTAACAGTCCTAACTTTACTACTACTAAATACAGAAAAATCTGAATTTTAAGACTTTCGGTATTCACAGAAGGCATTTAGGAGTCCTAAAGTTAGGAGTCCTAACTTTACTACTACTCAATACAGAAAAATCCTGGTGAAAACCTTATCAATTTTGCGAGCCATTATTGAGAAATCAATAAGTCTTTTAGCTAATACATTTAAGCACATAAATATAGAGCCTGATAGGGAGCCATTTCCGACTTAAAGCCCTGATTGCAGTTATAACGGCATGCTACATATGTAAGCTTCAAGTGTTGTGAAGTAGACTTATCTTTCACCTGCACAGGGTAATACTCAGGATGCAGGACTCATCCTCCGTTTGTCCAAAAGACTGTGACTGGATTGTGTTCAGTATTTATCTTCCATTATTGTTTCTAATCCTTTACACTCACACCTGAGAAGGTACTGCATTACACTGATTTCAAATATTGTCTTTAATTCTGGCTGAATAGAAACTGAAATGTATATTCTTCTGACTTGCTGTGTGCAACACAGCATGAAAGCAAAAACAACACTGCCGAGTGGATCACCCCAACATCTCCTATTGCTATGCATTCTAGAGGCATGTAACTGTCAAAAATGTGCAGGGAAGCTATTTCATGGTCTCTGCAAAAGCTGGGTCTCTATGTGTTCCCTTCGGCCTTGGGAAATGGTGCATAATTTAGCCAAGATGTGCTAAGCCATCAGTTGGAGTATGTCATTTGAATCTTGGTGCTGCTTTCTCCTCCCCTATTTATTTTATTTAAAATGCTGCAGATTCTACTTAAAAGTTTGATGTAGAATAGCATCAGGAGCCAGATTTGGGAATCTGCTTGCTTACTCTGATTCACCGACTCTCTTTCCTCTCCCTCTGACATTTGTAAAACCATCACGATGACAAGCTCCCTTTTGTAAACCTTATAGATCAAAGTAAATACCTAGGTGAGGGACAGTGGCATGGCAGTGTATGCACACTTCCACGTTTGGCACTGAGTAAACAGATTTAAGCACTTGACACTGGCTAAACAGATTTAGGATTCTCTTGGTGTGACGCTAAATCAGGTTGGGACTAGCATTGTCGTGTTCTATCTAGGACCCCGATCAATATTGTGACCTTATGCCCCTATACGGCTATAATCAATCCATACCCCTATAATGGCATAAACGATCAGAGCTATATTTCAGAAACTAGTCTCTGCAGCTCATTACAGTAGATGACACAGCAGAAGCCACTATCTTAGATTCCTAGATTACGCACCGAGTTCTTTCAACAGATAAAACCCCCAGCAACCCGGGAAAGCCCCGCTTGCTTTGTTTTCATTCGTAATAGAACTCTAATGAGCACTGTAAGAACGACAAGTTCTTAGTGACATCTTTATTGACGTCTTATGTCCAAAAACTTATGTCAAACTCGGCATCTTTCAGGTATAAATAATCCAACGTTGCCTTAAGCAAACACAGTGGTGGTGGTGAATACAGGAGCAGAACAGCTGTCCCTTGCAGAGCCCAGCAGATGCGAGAAGCCCACGGACACTGCCCCTCCTCCTCCTTGACGCGCTGAGAAAGACGCTGTCTTTTCTCCTGCTGAGAAAATGCAGCTCCGGCGTTTCCAGCCTACCCTTGCGGGTAACTGGGATATCGAGTCCTGAGGGAAGATAACAGACCTCCAACATTCTATTCCAGAGGTACAGTGTTGACTAAAGCCTTAGCGAGAATTCTTGAAGCAAACCCTTGGCAAAACCCACTTAACTTAAATTGCTACTTACTTACTCCCTCCCAAGTATTAGGCTTAGGTCAGGTACACTGGGGTAGGCATAGTTAGAAGCACCAGTTGGGGACGTTAGCTAAATGTATATATGAATGTATATATTTTACTCATTTTAACTATCGTATGGCTAAGAAACCATATCAATGCTTTTACAGTATTATTTCGCAATACTCCTTTTACTGTCCGCACTTTTTATAATAACAAGCCTTGCAATTGTGGCATTTCATTTCTCTTGCATGAGAAGAAAGACTGTTCAATAAATAATACCTTTTATTGAAAACGCCTGTCTCTCTATTTTCTGCACCCTGGTGAATGTAATTCTTGCACAACTGACTGAGTGAAATAGCTGTCTATTGTTTCACACGACTCTAGAGATTGACTCTTATTCTAAGTAGCAAAGTTGTCATGTTTATGCGGTTGTTGGAAAACTGAATCCATTCTTGTCTGAGCCAGGGAAGCTGATCACTTCCTATTCAGTCAAGAAAGTTTCCAGTGACCTCTGAGCTAGTTGGTACAAACCCAATTAAGTCTAACATAGTCAGTAGAGACCTGGAAGACCGCACTTCTACGTCTACACTGCTGTTTATGTTATTCCAATGCGCAGGGCCTTTAGGGAAAATAGGAACTACACTACAGCATGAAGCTTAGGGACTTAAGGTAACTGAATCATCATAAAGATATGACAATAGTTTTATTTCTTGTTATACATTGAAGTGAATTTTATTTGAACTACACTTTGTCACAGATATGCATTGTGCCCAGCCTGCTACCCAAAACTGAAAAGCTTGGTAACTGCGAAGAATCCTCTGTTTCATGGTAACTCTGGAAATGTGCTTTAAATCTATGGTATTCAGTAGACTAACCCTACCCTTGATAGAGTCATTTGAAGGATAAAAAAATACCTCCTATTCCCCTTCATCCTCATCTCTCAGCATGAAAATATGTACTGCCATAAATAGTCTGTGTATCTGATAAGGGAATTTTACATGACTGTCTGGGATTGGGAATGTTTCTGCATGACCTAAAAACTGGCATTATTAAATGCATCCTAAAAAATATGGTACTAACAGTTCTTTATATCTACCAATTTGCATTAATACTCTACTCAAAGTCTTGCATATGCAAAATTATGAGCTTCTATTTTTTTCTCCACCCTCAAAATAGAATTCTGCTTTGGTGGAGCACACAAATGCTCTAATTGCAAAGGGGGGTAACATCAACAGTACTGTATATTGAAGTGGTGTAATGATACTTCAACTTTTGAACTTTTCTACTAACTTTTAAATGGTCCACATCTTACGCCGCTGTGAGGACATAACTACACAGGGATACAAGGCAGTGCCATTCACTGAAAGGCTTCTTTCTTTGCTGACAGATCCCCTATTTCATTCCACTGTGAGAGGCTTCACTTCATTCAGCTTCACTTTTTTTCAGATATACCAATGACACTCAAATTAGACTACTTCTTGACCAAACGTTGATCTTGACTATTGTGTCATCACCCAATACCTCCTAGCATCTAGCTGCTAATGAATCACCTTAAGCTTGACCCATCAGAAATAGAAATGTTAGCATTTCAGATTCTCACATTTCACCCATCCGCTTTCTGCTACCCCCAAACCATCGTCCCATGTCAGCAATTAAAGCAAGAAACAATCATATCAACCTTGTACTCTCCTGCCTAAAGTATGGTAACAGTGCAAATTTTAGAGAATTTTTTGGGGGGTGATTCAGAAAATACAGAAACTATAGAATGCTGTTATGAGACTACTGCTTAATCTAGTATTCACTTGTGAGTTTCACTTGCTCTCTGTCAGTGTCTATACTGATTACCTGTGTCTAGGTGAATCACTTACAAACAAATGTGTATTACGCAAATGACAGTCACGGAGCTGCACCTCTTTTCTTTCAGCACAAGCTCTTGAGATACCAACTAGCGACAGCTCTACATTGCAGTCTGGCCCTATCTGTTTTGATCCCTTCAAAAAGTGCTGATGTAGCAAGATCTCTCAGTTCAAACAGCTGAGATATAGAACCCACTCTCTGCTACAATGCTAAAAACTTGAATCCATCTCAAGTACCGGAAACATAATTAACATAGTATTAGCCACAATAGTACTTATCTCCTAAATATAAATTATAGAGCATGCCAACTTCATTTTCTTCAACCCAACAGTGCGCTAAATAGAGCACATCATTAAACCTCACAGACCTCACCCAACATCTCCAATATCGACCTAACCACAAACAACGCCCTGTTTCAGCCACTCAGTCTTAACCCCTTCCATGCCACAGTGCACGTGTGTGGAGGACAGCCGAGGGCCGTCCGAACCCCGCCCACTCAATAAATCACCAGCACCGCGGTGGAATTCTCGCCGCGGTCAAGGTGTTAATGAACCATGGAATCCTCCAGGGCAGCATCTGGGATTTAGAGTGCTAAATCAATGCTACAGTACACCACAATATAAGGCAATGACACTCTCGAACCTTTGGGACAAATTCATATTTACCACTCACTGCCTATTTATTCCTTTGCACTGCATGCAGCAATGACTGCAAATGGTGGGTGTGTGTGTGTGTGTATGCGTGTGTGTGTGTGCGTGTGTGTGTATATATCTATATATATATTCACTGACAACTTGGAAACCTTTATGCATACATTTGATTCCTTGTATTTGGCATATGTGACTAAAGAATCATATGAAGCTGGCCGAGTGAGAGTAGGTGTGCTTGCTATTAATCTCAAGCATTCAAATCGCCATATTTATGGAGTAGGTCTTTTCTCTAGTACCATCTCTCAGAATATTCATGTAAGGTAATCTAGGGCAAGGCATGATCCATGTCCGACAACTATGTACGTTTTACAAGACTGTATGGAAAGTGTAGGCTGGCTAGTTCCAGCAGCATTTCAGTGAATATTTGTAAAGGGCTTTCACTTCAGGCAGAACATAGAAGCACCTAATCTACTAACATTTAAAAAAATAATGTTTAACCTTCTTTCAGTTTAGGTTCTAACATTCAGCCAGTTTTATCATGTGTACACTTAACAAGATCCTATGGAAAGATCAAGGACAGAGGTTAGACAACCAATGACTTTGCAAGGTCACATTCATCTGGAAACAAAATGATCACAGTTGTCCAGCACAAAGCCCAATCCAAAGAGGCTACTCATCTGGGGCCTGGCCACCAAGCAGCAAGAAAGCCTGACCATCTCTACAAGAATCAATCAGGAACACCCAGTTCCCCATCCTAACCTCTTCTCCCTTCCCCACAACAACTGTGAGCACAGTACTAAATGCTTAATTTTACATAAGAATTTCCTAAATATAATTGTTACAAATCCATAGTTGTTACATGCTGTACAAATTGAAACTCATAATATATTTACCCATTTCACGTTATATTTAACCACCAAGAGCTTATCTGCCTGCATCCATAAATCATTAGCTTTCATGAAAATTGGGCCCCTCCTGCATTGCTGCTTTCAGACTATTGATTGTGACTACATTTATTTAGCCCATTAAGCAGCAGAATACCCACCAAAATACCACAGTTTTACCTATGACCCACATAGGCAGTGCAGTCAGAGGCAATTTAATACCTCTCTTAAATGTCTTTTTTCTCGTTTACTTTCTAAACCTGAAGTTTTTTTTTTCTAGGCTCATCTGAAATGAATGGTTCTAATGGTAAATTTTAAAATTGGACATTAAAATTTTTACGCCCAGTTAGATACATCTTCAACTGACTTGCTAATCTTACACTTCCAAAAAAAAACGGACCAAGAAAACAATAAGTTAGCCCCCTCGGCTATTGCTTGTTTTAAGCAACATTAATATTTGTGCTCTGAATAAATAAAGACATTGGGTGTTTTTACTCTCCGTCTTGACGTACTGAGGTTTCCAGCCTTGCCAAGAACAGGAGTTCCACTAAGCAAATTCAATGTCTCCATAGGCGCTAGAAGGTCCACGTATATCACACCCAGGGGCCAGGCATACCATCTCTATCCGGTCAAGTGGTCCAGTTGACCAAAACCTCTCACTCCTTTCAGATACCAACGGTATTAGGAAACCATTGGCATTGAGAAAACGTTTTGGACTAAAAAAATAAGACAGAGATGCTAACTCCACCCAATCAGGATAGCTTTCTCACAAAAATAACACCCAGGGAGCCATAAAGGGTTACACAATAAATATTCACTTTTCCTAGCATGCCGACTATCGAAAAAAAGGACTTCTGTGGGATATCTTTCAAGACCTCCTCACAACTACTCAGTTGGGACATATAAAAATGGTAATGTGTCAGATTTCTGTTAGTGTCAGGGTGCTCGGATTATCTTTTTACGCTTCTCCCTAATTTGCCATACTTCCTATGCTTTACTATAGTTCTGATGTAGTCTCTTACCCTCTGTGACAGCTGCTTCAGGACGGACCTCCACCCTGGAGATTCAGCAGAATTTCCAATTAAATGCGGTGTCTGCTCACCTTACTTGGTGTACAATGTAAATCCATCATGGTGGGGTCTCCTTCCTTTGGCTGCAGTCGGGTTCAAGGCACAAATCAGCTCTACTTGTGGCTTGCCAAAATGAGGCTTGAACATGAAATACCTTGAAAAAACAAGAGACCAGAGGAGTTTGGCAAAACAGGAACAGTTTCCTCAATTAAACAATGAGGCTGGTAAAACAGTCACAGGTATAGGGTCTTAGGACTGTCTCAACTTACAATCGATGTGAAATGGGATTTTATACAATTCAATGAATGACATAAACAGTTCTGGGTATTCTTTCTTGGTAAAGAATGTGAACCTCTTCCTTTGGACTTCTAAGTTAATGTATCTGATAGGGAATTCAGTTGGGCCGCGACCTTGTGTGGGCACAATGTGGCCAGTGTGTAATTTGTCCGCATGGGGAGCGTGTGATCACTGCATGTACTATGTGTGCTGTGTTTTGACTGGCTATATGTTCATAACTTTATGTGCCAACCTCACTTAATGGTGTTTTGGGAGCGTGCATATCCCTGCGGCCATGGGTGCATTTTTGGGGGCCAATCTCCCTGGAGCATTGTGGTGTCCCTGCTCCTATCCGTTTGATCTGGAATTTTCTGTATGTTTGTTTGTCTGCCGGCTGTGTGCCACTCCACCTGTGACCTGGGAATCAGTGACCTCAGGCCTGGGTCTTAGAGCCAGCATAGCTCGTATACATGAGTTGGGGATGATGGTTAATGAAGGGTAAACTTTGTTAATGAAGATGTGATTTAGTTTTTTTTTACATAAATCATTTTTCATATTGACGTCGACTTGCTCAATAGTCCAAACAGATTGCAGATTATCCCACCACACATACCACTGTAAAAATGCTACAAAACTATGTTCAAAATCAGGACGAAGATGAGAAAATGTCAGGAAAATACCCGTTCTTGTAAGTCCAAGATTTTTACCAATGACTGTCAACAAACTGTTTGTATTCAGGTTTTCCTTGCTGTAAAATGAGGAGTTTGCCAACATGAACAGAGGAGATCTGAGATAATAGGGTTGTAACTGATGGGGCTGAAGTGGATGGTGCAACATCAGGAAATAGTTATGGGTGAAAGCCAAAGTGGTCCTCCACTGTATGTTGGCGGATCTATGGTGGTAAGACATCCGGGGTCCCGCCGTCTCCATCAGAATCTTCCTGCCGCAATAATTGTCCGATAGGCAAAAGCTACTGTTGGAGGGAGACCCGTCAACGTTACCGATGTGCAGAATATGATGTGCTTTTCTGTTGAGGCAAATGTGGATGGGGATCTCCAAACTCCACTTGACAGAATTGAAGAAAAAGAGGTGCAAACATACATTTTTCGGTTCACACTTCCGTTTCCATCTTGTATACCATTGTCCAGATCCTTCCTGTGCTGCTGCTGCTAGACCACAATGCTAAGCAACCCTGTTGTCCCTGGAATCTGAGGTAGGCCTCTGTGTCACTTGTCTCACCATCAACCGTGTGATAACATTTGCTTTAACCTGGTGTTTTTACACAAGGCTGTCACATGCTATTTTGTTTTGTGCCATGTATGAGTGTTGATCTTAAATTTATTCCTGGTAAAAGATACACACCTACATTGACACTTAATTGTTTTTTTAACTGGTAATGGTGGTTGTGGGTGTTGAGCTTGTGGTGCCTGTGGGTATACATACAATAGTGTGTGTATGGTGTTGGTGTACTATGCTATTTATTAGAAAACAGGGCATTATACATTACCGACATATACATTTTGACCAAGTAACAACATATATGTGTAGTGATTCAAGAATAAGTAGTACTTACCTGTCTCCAGATCACCAGGGACTCACTCTGTTAGGAATCTGCCGCCAAGACACCACCTGCACAATGGGGACCTCTTAATTAGCTTGGCGCAAAGCCACCCGCTTGATGGCAATGGAGTACAGTAAGCCAGCAGGGAAGTCGACCGGCAGACTGAACGTTGTCAGCTTGATGGAGTACTTGCAACCGCTGATGCGGTGGGATGACAGAAGTCCTGCCAAGATCTATATCAGGCCCCAAAAGTCCCTTTCTGTCAGTGTTCAAGGGTCACATCACTGTGAATGGCTCTCTTGTGGTGTTTTGTGTTTTCCTTCCAGACAGGTGGACAAAAGGGGCAAACGTGTGGGGCAGGGTGTTCCTCTCTTGAGCAGGATGTCCTGTGTTTGTACTCTGCCCTTCCTGAGCTTCAAAAAGTAGCCTGAGAACTGTGGCTATCCCCTTCTTGACTTATGAGGCTACCTGCTCTTTCACTGGCAAATGTAGCTGACGTCTGGGCCTGCCTGCCCTTTTTTACAGTAGACAGTTTTAAGCCTAAACCAAGGAAAAGGACAAAACTGACAGAACCAGTTTGGGGTAGACAAAGAGAGGGACCCCCACATATAAGCTGGCATTGTGTATAAAAGTGGCACCATCAGAGCTTGTCAATAGAACACTCCTGGAAGTAGTGTGTGCGCATACAAAGCAAGGGAAACTGAGTGTTAATGTCCAAGACATGGCATCTCAATCCTTGAGATTTTCAGGAAGCTGAAATGCATCCTATTGACTTTTCTAATGTGTGCTTAAGCATAGAATTGCAAGCAATGTTATTACACTATGCGAGTTTCACTATGTTTATGTGAGAATGTGTGTAGGGTTTGCCTGTTCTTGTTTACTAGAGCACACACAAAAACATAGGATGCAAGGATGGAGGAAATTCCACATTAATAAAAGTAGAATGGGTTTTAACCAAAGTTGTAGAATTAGTCAGAAATGGAAAAAAACTGGTTCTTGGGAAAATTCGATAGACCAAAAGGAAAGCTTCACTACTAGAGATACAAATACAGGACAGACCTCATAGGAGTACCAAACGGAGTGTTAACAGATATATTTTGTCCCACTCCTGAACTTATCATCATCAGGGTTCTCCCTAGGCAAAGAACAATGTATACGCTATTCTAGATATAGGGGAAATCTAAAAGGTGGGGTGGGAGCTATAATTTAGCCTCTGACATATCCTGAACACTGCCACAATCTGTAATCACTATAGTGTACATTGGTGTGCAGCCCAAAGATAAGCCATAAAGTAAACAATCCTAAATAAGTGATATTATCTGGAAGTGAAACAGTTTTTGAAAAAAAATAAGAATCTGATAAACATAGAAAATGATTTACTCACTGTGTGGTGGTCTAATTAAAAAAGTAAAAAGTCATTGCAATGCATATATACCACTCAAAATGTTGTTACATTTTTTTGTGAGAGTACATGAGGAGTGCCTCAGAAGGGATGTTTTAAACAGGTGGAGACAAACTGGACCAAGAAGGAGCACAGAATGACATCAAGATATCAAAACTCCAACACGCAATCACCTAGGCGTCCAGAAATGATGTCAGGATCTATGAATACTGCACCATGCACCTGCTCTGAAATATCCAGTCCCAAATGAATACAAAATACCAATACACCGAGTTAGGGAAAGAGGGATGAGAAGAGAATAGACCGAGATAGAGGGTGTCTGCTACTGTGCTCCAAGTCTCACAGTTCATCAGGGTCAGTCACATCGTTTGTAGATTCTTAATGTTAGTTGAATTGGATAATGACGTTACAATCCTACTGAATAGTATAAATGAGTTAGTTTTAGTGGACAATTATCTTGCATTCATCTAGCCTTACTGATGAATTTCGTATTACTCATAGAATTTGTGTCTATACTGAGATTATTACAGCAAACGCTCCCATAAGCTGCAAGTCAAGATCTTCTAATGATACTCATTATCCTGAAATGTGAACCAGAACTTCAATTCAGCTCAGTTAATACATATTAATTTGAAGTTAAAAAAAAACAGCCACAAATGTGCACATTAATAAAGAAACTAGAACAGAGCAGAAGAACATTCCATTGCATTTATATAATATACTCAAAATAAAATCATGCGTCCAGTAGGGGACAAAACCAAGTTATTTGTAGTACATGATGCTTTTTCTCCAATTCATTGCTTTCAGAATAACAAAAAACGACATTGAAACATACTTAAAATCGTACCTCCGAATAAATTCATGATCAGAAAGGTATCTAATACATAGTACTTTTCCTCCAGTTTATAGCTTTCAAAATAAAAAAAGGAACGTTAAAACATGCCTGATGGTTATTGAGTGCAAGCAAGAACTTGAGGATTTCTTTATGAGTTATAATATTCCGTGCAACGAACAATGGGCTCAAATAGTAGCACCAAAACTGGGAGTATAATTTGCAAAACAGCATAAAGTACAATGTGATTTGTTTAATAAAACCGTCTCATGGACAAGGGGTCTGTCATGAGGGGCAGGACTTCATGACAGGGAAAGCAACCGAATAGTGCACAATTCCAACTCTTTACCTGAATAGGACGAAACAGTGCTGAGTGCTGGTAACATGAGTTAGATAGTTTTGGAGTCCTTCCTCAAGCTCAAGAGACCTGCAAAATGCTACTGTTGACTTCAACTTCTCAATACCCACTGGATGTTCAGTTCTATGTTGTTGAAAAACATCCTTAATGCTTTTCTTGGAGAGGGATAACACTTGAAGTTGGTCAGACCACACTGTTAAGTTAAATAGGGTACTAAAAGAAGAATGTATACATACCGACCAATGGATCTTCTAAAGACACTAATTGTCCTGAAAATGTGAAACACGATTCAGTTATAAATTGTACTTATTTCTATGACTATCCACCTTATTCAGTTTCACCATATGCAGTTCAATAGAACACTTTGGAATGGGATTTTACAACCCTCTGTGAATAGTCTGTTGGATTTATGAGTAGTTCAAAATACATCTTTTCTGCTCTTGCACTTTAACCCTTCTTGCCTTCTTGTCTTGTCTTTCTTGTTGCCAGAGCCCTGTGAAGCCAACAAAATGAGTTGGTCCACCTTTGACAAGCTGGATTCCGAAGAAACTGTGTTGTCATTGAGTAACTGTATAACCTGTTTCTCTTGCATTTTACCCACATATCATCTGAAACGGTGTGCCTGCAAGAAACAGGGTAAAGGTATTCACACAGAAACCAAAAGATTATGAAACTTGAACCAGCATTCCAGAGATAGTCTCATGCGATGAGAGAATTATGGTAAGTTCAAGTTTCCACACCTGCTTTAAAACCTGGCAACCCATGTGGCCTGATTCAGAAAGATAACTTACACTTTGAGCAACTTTACTATTTTTCAGTATCCACAAGCTGCACTTTTGTTGTAACTTACACTTTTTTATTAAGTCCAGTACTACATGTGGCCAACCACTGGCAATGCAACACTCTCCCATAGAACATGAAGAAGGTAGGGACTTGCAAGTTAATACAAAGTGCATGTTGTAGGCTTTGGGTGCCTCCTCATACAACAACACCCATGATGGCCACCTAAGCCTTGTGACTGTGTGATGTTTTGCAAAACTTCTTGTGGAACCACTAAGTCACTCCCAATGTTCCTGATGCATGGAGGGATGGCAAGGCACTTGCAAGTGGGGGAGGGCTGGCAGAGACACGGACATGATCTCTCAGAAGAGGTCAGGCTGAAATATGGGCATCCATTACAATATATATAGAGGCTCAGGGAGGGCAAAGGCAGAGGTATTACACAAAATACAATAGGCGCTCTTCTAAACACCTACAGCCAGGAGGTAACAGAGCATCTGAAAATAGTTACAAATACATTTTAATACTAGCCCAAATGTGATAGTTACAGTTAGTCAACATTATCCCAAAAAAAGTCAATCACATTTTCACAACAAGTCCAAACGATGGTTGAGACCGCAATATGACAGCAATAGTTACATCTAGGAAGCCATTATATGTCCCAGAATAAGCCTATGGATTGGTTATTTTTCCAAAGCAAACCCCCACATTTAACAATCAAATTCTATAACGCACACTGAAATTCCTAAATGGTAATTATTCCATACTTCTCCAAAAATAGCTCCCTATAACAGCAGCTGATGTTGACCTACAATGTGCTTTCCATTGCTTACCTCTTCAAAAAAGAGTATCTAGCTTGGTGAAGTGATAGATGGCCTATATGCTAGTATTATACAATACCTACTTTATTGCTATCCCTCACAGGATCTCCTTAAAAGACCAAAAAAGTCATTAACATTCCCGAGTTCGAATAAAACACTGAACACACAGCCATCTCCCTTCTTTTATTGCTACTGTTCCCTAAAATAAATGTCGGACCTTTTGTTGTTTGAGTGCCCCTTATGTATGATTATTTCTGATAGGAAGTCTTCCATGAATAGTTGTCTTAAGAATAATATTATGTTTGCTGAGGGGCGTGTTTTTAACTGAGTATAGTAAAACGAAAGTCATCAGTTTTAGGAAGTATGTGTGTAGGATTTGTTGATGTTTTACTGCTGCTTTGTATGCACCCATTTTATTTCCTTCTCCCCTGTCTGAGTGCAGCTGATGGACTGTAGCTCTTCTCGCCTGCTGGGACCCAACTGGAATAGCAATATCAAGTTTACTCTTCAGTCAGTCTTGGACTTTTATTTTTTACTTTGGTAAAAATAATAATCAGTCTCCCATATAATAAAAGAACTTTGAAAGCACTTACCCGCTGTTGCACTTTTGGCCACCGTCTCCGGGTTCTTCTGCACCTGTTCCTGCACACTGCAGGCCCCTAGACACCAATCAGTATGCTGCTCTCATCAGAGCAAAAAGAACAATTGATGGACAGAATGTAGAACAATGTCATACATTCATCCCGGTACAGAGATCTGGGCCTAAATCCATAGTTTTGTTGCTCACCATGCCATTCCAGTTTGGACCCAGCCATATGCAAATCAGTCTTGACCCTGCACCCAATGGGAAAAGTCCAGCCCAAACTGCCAGGCCAGGTCCTCCCTGGGCTGGAGACAAGCATCCTAGGACAGATTTCGGGCTTTTAGCCCTCATCAGCCAGGATAGCTTGACTCCAGTGGCATGGAGAGCACGGGACCCACGTCTGGGCATACCAGTCTCACTCGGGATGACAAATGCAAAAAGATCAATTATTCGACAGAATGTAGAACAATGTCATCCATTCATTCCAGTACAGAGATCCGGGCCTAAAACTATCAGTTTTTTGCTCACCATGCCATTCCAGTTTGGACCCAGCCATATCCAAATCAGTCTTGACCCTACGCCCAATGGTAACTGTCCAGCCCAAACTGCCAGGCCAGGACCTCCCTGGACTGGAGACAAGCATCCTAGGACTGGTTTCGGGCTATCAGCCATGATAACTTGACTCCAGTGGCATGGAGAGAACAGGACCCATGTCTGGGCATACCAGTCACCTCAGGGTGACATATGCAAAAAAGAACAATTGATGGACAGAATGCAGAACAATCTCATACATTCCTCTCAATACAGAGATCTGGGCCTAAATCCATAGTTTTTTTGCTCACAGTGCAATTCAAGTTTGGACCCAGCCATACACAAACCAGTCTTGATCCTGCACCCAATGGTAACAGTCCAGCATGAACTGCCAGGCCAGGTCCTCCCTGGACTGGAGATAAGCATCCTAGGACCGGTGTTATGCTTTCAGCCCTCATCAGCCAGGATGGCTTGACACCAGTGGCATGGAGATTACGGGACCCACGTCGGGGCATACCCGTCCCACTTGGGTGACAAATGCAAAGAGAACAATTGATGGACAGAATGCAGAACAATGTCATACATTCATCCCAGTACTGAGATCTGGGCCTAAATCCATTGTTTGTTCGCTCACCACGCCATTCCAGTTTGGACCCAGCCATATGCAAATCAGTCATGACCCAGCGCCTAATGGGAACAGTCCAGCCCGAACTGCCAGGCTACCTCCTCCCTGGACTGGAGACAAGCATCCTAGGATCGGTTTTGGGCTTTCAGCCCTCATCAGCCAGGATGGCTTGACTCCAGTGGCATGGAGAGCACGGGACCCACATCTGGGCATACCCCTCCCACTCGGGGTGACAAATGCGAAAAGAACAATTGATGGACAGAATGCAGAACAATGTTTTGATTTGTTCTGCATTCCGTCCATCAATTGTGTGTCTTTTGCTTTCTTGCCTTTAGTGCACTGGGTATGCCCAGACGTGGGTTCCGGGCTCACTGTGCCACTGGAATCAAGCTATCCTGGCTGAAGATGGGTAAAACCCCAAAACCGGTCCTAGGATGCTTGTTTCCAGTCCAGAGAGGACCTGGCTTAGCAGTTCGGCTGGACTGTTCCCCTGAGGCAGAGGGTCAAGAATGATTTACTTATGGTCAGATTTAAACTCGGGTGGCATGGTTAGCAAAAAGAATGATGGACTTAACCCAGATCTCTTGACTGGGGGTAATGTATTGATTTGTTCTGCGTTCCGTCCATCAATTGTGTGTCTTTTGCTTTCTTGTCTTAAGTGCGCCGAGTATGCCCAGACATGGGTTCCGGGCTCACTGTGCCCAAGGAATCAAACTATCCTGGCTGAAGAGGGGTGTGATGCTTGCTTCCGGTCCAGGGAGGACCTGGCTTGGCAGTTCTGGCTGGACTGTTCCCATGAGGCACAGGGTCAAGACTGATTTGCATATGGTCAGGTCTAAACTGGGGTGGCATGGTCAGCAAACGAATGATGAAGAATATCTTTTCACTGGGGATGAATGTTTTGATTTGTTCTGCATTCCGTCTATCAATTGTGTGCCTTTTGCTCTCATAAGAGCAGCTCCGTGATTCATCTGAGCAGGTTTGTTTAACACTCACAAAACCAAAGGGGATGATGAACAGAGTGTTGAGCATTGCAAACACTCACCCCCAGTCAACTGATCCTTGTTTAAACCATCATCATTCTCTAGCTCACTCAGCCACCCCAGCTCAGACATGGACATATGCATATCAGTCTAACCGTAGCCATGTCTGAACTGGGGTGCCGGAGTGAGCAAAAGAAGGATGATGGATCAAACCCAGATCAGTTGACTGGGGGTGAGTGCTTGCAATGTTTAACACTCCATCCATCATCCAATTTGTTTTTGCTTTGTTCGCCCTAAGTTGGCAGGGCATGCCCAGACTTGGGTCTGTTGCTCACTTTGCCACTGGATTCAAGATAGCCTGGCTGAGGAGGGCTGTGAGCCTGAAACCAGTCCCAGGATGCTTGTTTCCGGTCCAGGGAAGACATGGCTTGGCAGTTCGGGCTGGACTGTTCCCATGAGGCACAGGGTCAGACTGGTTTGCATATAGCCATGTCTGAACTGGAGTGGCTGGGGGTGAGTGCTTGCAATGTTCAACACTCAGTCCATCATCCCCTTTGGGTTTGCTTTGTTTAACACTCGTACATGTCCTAGGAGCTTGTGCCTCTACTCCACCCGGCTGTACAACACAGGTAGGGTGGAAAGAGATCAAAGTGCGCATGATAGTTTGGACAGCCTTAGACAACCGGCCAAACCATCATGCGCACTTACAGTGTGCACTACTCCTCCCCATATTCTCATTATGTGCCGGTCCCCCTAGAATTGGATGTCTTTAGCGGAACGAAAAATAAAATGAGAATAAAATGGTTTTACGTTTCTGTCTGCTGCCTGGCACTCAGCAGGGGAGGGTGACACTCTTCCACCATAGGGGAGGAGCCGCTATTGCTTTGCACACCTCTATGATCCACTGAAAAGCACTGTGAGTAACTCGCACTGGCTTTTGTCTAAACTTCAGAGCTCTCAATCTTGCCCCCTCATGAACAACTCACAACCTCAACTCAATCAGGTGGCTCATTTCATAGTATAGAGTGCACGAAAGTCGCATGTTGCATGAAAACAATTACCTACTCACACTATATTAAAAAAAAGCAGATTCTCCTATGAAATGCAAGATGAACAAAACGTGAAATGCAAACAGTAATTGCATAGCTAACACAGAAACAGCACTAGTGGAAGTCCAAGACAACAAATGACTTTCCTTAGATAAAGGGTCACTCAGCAATGTTAGTGTTATACGATCTTTCAGCAGCATTCAACACCACAGCCCACTTGATCTTAAATCAAAGATTGAAAGAGATAGGTGTCAGTGCGAATTCCCGGAAATGGCTTAGGAATTTCCCGAGTGAGTGCACCCATGCGGTACAGTTTGAGTCCTTCTGCTCTCAAATTATAGCCTTGGACAGGAGAGTGCTACAGGGGTCTTCAATATCTATGTGGCTCACATGGCACAAGTGATAACATAATTTGGTTTAGATGTCCTCTCATATGCAGATGACACATAACCTGTAATCACAATGGAACCTAATCTGGACTCTATCAAAGAAAGATTGTGTGACTGTATCGATAAGATCACCTCTTGGATGAAGTCCACTGTCTCCAACTAAACACAAGCAAAACGGAGATTGTTCTCTTTGGAAAAGCCCATTTTGTGTGATCGGTGGACTGGTAACCTCAGGGTTTGGGCCTAGTTCCCTCCCCAAGAGCAACTGTAAGAAACCTGGTAATCTTGGTAAGTGAAAACCTTTCCATGATGGAATATGTGAATGCCATCACAGGCTCTCATGCGCCTCCATAAGAAAGTTTTTCCAGTGGTTATTGTTGTTGACAAGGAAATCCCTATTCCAGGCCGTCATTATCAGCTGTATGGACTATGGTAATGTGCTAATTGTTGCCATGAATGAAGGACTGTTTTCAAACTCCAGGTGGTTAAAAATACTTTGGCACAACTAATTGGTCATCTTCTGCCTCTCTTGCCCTCAGAATCCCTTTCTCAGAACCCTTCATTGGCTTCCCATAAAAAGCATGCAGTGTTTAAACTCAGTTTTTTGGCAGATTAAGACCTGTATGGAAGTGGGCCTCCTTATCTGCAGGGTAAAGTGCAGTGGTATTCCCCCATTTGGTGTCTTAGATCCAGTGGGAAACTCAGTTTATTTCCTCAGTGTATTTTACCACCATGTATGGTGGGTGTTCATTTTCACATTATCTTCCATAACTGGAATCTGCTTCTACTGCATCTACGTGCATGTACAGATTTTAAACAGTTCAAAAAAACTCTTTAGACCTGGCTCTTCTAGTCTCTGACATTATTTTCACTTTGGGCCTTCAGAACCTTTGGAGATGCAATAGCGCAGAGAGACCCCACCTAGTGTAATAAGTGTGTGTTATAAGCAAACCTAACACAACACAACATGAAAACCAAATACAGAAAAAAGCTAGAACGGTTGACTATTGGTTCCACACCTCATGCAAGTTTAATTGATTCAGAGAGTCCTGCTCAACAAACCCCCGCTCCAGCCGTTACTGTAGCGTAGTTCCTATTTCCCTTATAGGTTCTGCGCATTGGAATAACATACACGAGAGGCTTGGCATAGGACTGAGGTCTGTATGCCCCTATTATGTATATTAAACTGAATTACTGTGTACCAGCTAGCTCAGAGGCCACTAGAAAGTTCTTGAAGACAAGAAGAGAATATCTTCTGGCAACCAAATAACATAAAATCCACATCCCTCAGGATCATGGAAACAATATACTACTTTTTATTCAGTCACTCATCTCAGAGAAGCACATAGAAGAGACAGTCATGTGTGTTTACAATAACATTTATTGCACAGTTGTTATTCTAGTACTGGTTATATGTGCTGCGACAACTGTTGGACAGTAGCAGAGAATTATGGCCAGCAGTGCAGTTAAATAAAAAGGCATTGTTCTACCATTTTGCAATAGTAATGAACACATACATGAAATACAAAATGCATTAAGATAAAGCCTATACCCCTATGATGCCTAACTAGATGTACCTAAGTGTACCTAGCACGTGTGTAGGTCTTAGAGAGCCAAGAATCCCCCTAGGAGTTAGTCTAACCCCATTACCTTAGTGGGAATTCATCCTGATCTTAAGCTGGACACCCACGGATGGGTGATGGACCTCTGCCAGATGGAGAGGTGGCATGATGCAGGTTGCAGCGCCTCGGGCAGAGTGTCGCCCTGGAAGTCTCTGTCTCTTCTGGTTTGCTTGGGCAAAGGGAGGTATACTTATACTGGATAGGTGTCTTGGATTGACGTAATGTTGGTCAGAGGAAGATGTGTTCTTGGAGAAAGGTTCTGTTTCCACGAATTTGTTGTGACGTAGGTTAGTCACTGTTGGACATGGAGATTACATTTTTAGGATGGACCGTCTTTTGTGCACAGAGCACACAGTGATCAGATAAGGGGACAGCCTCTCTGTTGCTCGTTATTGTGAAGGGAGGGCTAATCTAGGTCAAAGGGCCTTAACTGGGTGAAAGGTCCTGCCTGTCTCTGTGACACGAAGGATTTGTGCCTCTGAGACAGAGTATCTATGCTAGGGCCTCAATTTGGTTTATGATGCCTCTGTGTCCCAGATCTTAAGTGCAGCTGTAAGTGGGTGTGCACCCGGTAATAAAGTCCAAAGTATGGTTGTTGTATAAGCAAAGTCTTTATTTAAAACAATGTTTTCATACAATAAAAGAACATACAGCTCAGCCAATGCATTTTGTTCTCACTTGGGGAACTTCATCGGGCTTAAATAAAACGAGGCAAGATATCGAAATAGTCATGTAGAGATAGACCAAATTTAATGATTCAGTGTATAGCGCTGGACGCAAGACGGGAATTCCCAAGTTCAAATCCGGCCCAGAAGCAAAGATCCTTGCAGTGTTGAAGTATGGATCCGTTTACGGGTCGGATTTGGCCTTGGGAATTTCCGTCTTGTGTCCAGCGCAATACACTAGAGCAGTAACTTTGCTTCGCAAGTGCTCTGATTGCAAAGGGGGAAAACATCAAAAGTACTGTATACTGAAGTGGTGTAGTTACACTTCAACTTTGTACTGCCTTTTAGATGCACAGCTGTGAGGACATGAATTCACAGGAATAAAAGGCAGTGCCATTCACTGAAATGCTTCCTTCCTTGCTGACAGATCCCCTATTTCATCCCAGTGTGAGAGGCTATCACTTCATTCAGCTTTATTTTCTTCAGATATACCAATGACACTCAAATTAGACTACTTCTTGACAAAAGGTTGATCTTGACTATTGTGTCATTACCCAATACCTCCTAGCTCTGCCATCTAGCTGCTAATGAATCACCTTAAGCTATACATATCAGAAACAGATATATTAGCATGTCACATTCTCACATCATCCACTTTCTGCCCTTAGAAATGAGCCACAACCAAACCATCGTCCCATATCAAAAACTTACATCTATATCAAACTCTGGAAATTTTACAAAACATAGTACTATCCACAATAGTACTTTACTCCTCAATATAAATTAGAGAGAATGCCGAACGGCTTCTATTCTTGCATTTTTCTTCAACACAACAGTGCACTAAATAGAACACATCCCAAAACCTCACAGACCTCAACCAACATCTCCAATATCGACCTAACCACAAACAACACCCTGATTCAACCACTCACTATTAATGTGCTAAATCAATGCTACATACAACAAAATATAAGACAATGCCACCCTTCAACCTTTGGGAAAAACTTGATATTTACCATCCACTGTGTGTATATATATGTGATGAAGACCCAGTGGGGGTCGAAACGCGTCATGGCGGACAGGTTGGTCGATTATATGAGATAATAAAAACTTGATTGGCACGGATTTGTGGGTCCACTTCTCGTTCTTGCCTTGCTAACGGCAGTTCAAAAGCGGCGATTTTGTATATATATATATACTGCTGTACTCGCCCCCGTGGATTACATACTGACAGTTGGTGGTTGTGCAGTTTTGGGGACACCGGAGGCCTTGCTGATGTGGATGGCAGTTCGGGACAGTTGGTGAGAGCGGCTTGTGGGTTCACCTGGTTCCGCATTCCTGCGGTGGTCCCTGCAGTAACATTGCATGCTGGGACTTGAAGTGTACTCCACCACGTCAGAACTACCAGCAGGTGGAGTCTATTAGCACTTTAATTGGGGCGTTTACCTGCAGCAGCATTTCAACTCACCCCCCGTCACACTCTGGGCGCTGATGAGGCCACACGGCCGAAATGCATACGCCCGCTGATTTTGCTGTACCTACATTAAAGAGACTTCTACTGTCCCCGTACTGGGCCTCTGCCTTTTTCTTTGAGGAAGGTTTCTGGACATTTTATGCACGGCCAGCCTGCTACGTGCTTCAGAGGTCCCTGCACACAAGGGCGAGGTCAAAGCTGGCGCTGTTCTGCCTTGGCAAAACCTACCTTTCTCCGTAGTATCGGAATGACTGAGCCCACCACATCACGACTGGAGGAATGCAAGCGGTGTCGGAGTCACTGAACTTCGCTCTGGGCGGGACACACTGCTGTACTCGCCCCCGTGGATTACATACTGACAGTTGGTGGTTGTGCAGTTTTGGGGACACCGGAGGCCTTGCTGATGTGCTTGGCAGCTCGGGACAGTTGGTGAGAGCGGCTTGTGGGTTCACCTGGTTCCGCATTCCTGCGGTGGTCCCTGCAGTAACATTGCATGCTGGGACTTGAAGTGTACTCCACCACATCAGAACTACCAGCAGGTGGAGTCTATTAGCACTTTAATTGGGGCGTTTACCTGCAGCAGCATTTCAACTCACCCCCGTCACACTCTGGGCGCTGATGAGGCCACACGGCCGAAATGCATACGCCCGCTGATTTTGCTGTACCTACATTAAAGAGACTTCTACTGTCCCCGTACTGGGCCTCTGCCTTTTTCTTTGAGGAAGGTTTCTGGACATTTTATGCACGGCCAGCCTGATACGTGCTTCAGAGGTCCCTGCACACAAGGGCGAGGTCAAAGCTGGCGCTGTTCTGCCTTGGCAAAACCTACCTTTCTCCGTAGTATCGGAATGACTGAGCCCACCACATCACGACTGGAGGAATGCAAGCGGTGTCGGAGTCACTGAACTTCGCTCTGGGCGGGACACACTGCTGTACTCGCCCCCGTGCATTACATACTGACAGTTGGTGGTTGTGCAGTTTTGGGGACACCGGAGGCCTTGCTGATGTGGATGGCAGCTCGGGACAGTTGGTGAGAGCGGCTTGTGGGTTCACCTGGTTCCGCATTCCTGCGGTGGTCCCTGCAGTAACATTGCATGCTGGGACTTGAAGTGTACTCCACCACGTCAGAACTACCAGCAGGTGGAGTCTATTAGCACTTTAATTGGGGCGTTTACCTGCAGCAGCATTTCAACTCACCCCCGTCACACTCTGGGCGCTGATGAGGCCACACGGCCGAAATGCATACGCCCGCTGTTTTTGCTGTACCTACATTAAAGAGACTTCTACTGTCCCCGTACTGGGCCTCTGCCTTTTTCTTTGAGGAAGGTTTCTGGACATTTTATGCACGGCCAGCCTGCTACGTGCTTCAGAGGTCCCTGCACACAAGGGCGAGGTCAAAGCTGGCGCTGTTCTGCCTTGGCAAAACCTACCTTTCTCCGTAGTATCGGAATGACTGAGCCCACCACATCACGACTGGAGGAATGCAAGCGGTGTCGGAGTCACTGAACTTCGCTCTGGGCGGGACACACTGCTGTACTCGCCCCCGTGGATTACATACTGACAGTTGGTGGTTGTGCAGTTTTGGGGACACCGGAGGCCTTGCTGATGTGGATGGCAGCTCGGGACAGTTGGTGAGAGCGGCTTGTGGGTTCACCTGGTTCCGCATTCCTGCGGTGGTCCCTGCAGTAACATTGCATGCTGGGACTTGAAGTGTACTCCACCACGTCAGAACTACCAGCAGGTGGAGTCTATTAGCACTTTAATTGGGGCGTTTACCTGCAGCAGCATTTCAACTCACCCCCCGTCACACTCTGGGCGCTGATGAGGCCACACGGCCGAAATGCATACGCCCGCTGATTTTGCTGTACCTACATTAAAGAGACTTCTACTGTCCCCGTACTGGGCCTCTGCCTTTTTCTTTGAGGAAGGTTTCTGGACATATATATATAAATATATATATATATATATGTATTCACTGAAAAAAAAAAAACTTCACTGGATGATGTCATCAGTGATGTCATCAGTGATGTCACTGACCATGTCATGAATGATGTAATATGTGACATCATCAGCAGTGGATTGCGGGCGCGCACGTTATAGTCAGTACAACTAATTATAATGGGGGAATTTCAATGGTTTTGTATTAGTCAAATGCCAGCTAACTCTAACTGGTGTGAAACCTATGGTTTTTTCAGTGAATTTCAAAGGTTTTTTTAAATGCTAATTCCTAACTATAACAAGTGTGAAACCTATGGGGCCTTATTTACGAGCCCCTTGTGCCTCCGGAACGTCACTTTTTGTGACATTCCGGTGGCGCAGAAGACTGAGTGATATTTATCAGGCAGGACTAAGCCACTTTTTGTGGCATAATCCTGCCTGATAAATATCAGTCCCTTTACCGCAGTGTCCTGCGTTAAAGGGTCATGCAATGGGTGTTGCTGGGGGCGTTACCAGCAGCATCCATGGATTTGAGTAATTTATAGCATCCCCAAAGGCAGTCTTTCAAAAATTCCAAAGTATAGGACATGATAATCCAAATACAAATGTTACTCAATAAAAGTCATAAAGCGTGTCCGTGGGTCATATCTGCCCAAACGCCGATATTCCGAACGATTGAAAATGATTTTTCTTGAGAAACATTTGCCTGCGTCCAGCATGAGCCATCTTACCCAAAGTGCTAGAGTAGCCGGAGTAACGGGCTTGAAAGGTTTCTGTTAAACAATCAGTAACTGACCTTGTAAATCGGAACGAAAAGGAGCAGTTCTTACCTCGTAATTCTTGATACATTGGACCACACACAGCTGTGGGTTGTGATTTAAAGAAGGATATGAAACAGAAGACGTATTACATTTAGTTCGTCTCGACAGAGTAAAAGTAACACCCTCTGGTGAGAAGGTGCGACCTGCCAGGTCCAAAGCCCGAACATCAGATTCCCGTTAGCAGGGAAGCAAACACAGATAAATGCCTATGGGTCAATAAAGAATTAGATATCCAAGAGTCTAAGAAACGCAAAACAATTGACACACCCCACAAGGTAACATATTTAGGGGAAGGAGGTTTTACCATCCGGATGCCCACCTAATCTACTAACATTTAAAAAATAATGTTTAACCTTCTTTCAGTTAAGGTTCTAACATTCAGCCAGTTTTATCATCTGTACACTTAACAAGATCCTATAGAAAGATCAAGGACAGAGGTTAGACAACCAATGACTTTGCAAGGTCACATTCAACTGGAAACAAAATGATCACAGTTGTCCAGCACAAAGCCCAATCCAAAGAGGCTACTCATCTGGGGCCTGGCCACCAAGCAGCAAGAAAGCCTGACCATCTCTACAAGAATCAATCAGGAACACCCAGTTCCCCATCCTAACCTCTTCTCCCTTCCCCACAACAACTGTGAGCGCAGTACTAAATGCTTAATTTTACATAAGAATTTCCTAAATATAATTGTTACAAATCCATAGTTGTTAGATGCTGTACAAATTGAAACTCATAATATATTTACCCATTTCAAGTTATATTTAACCACCAAGAGCTTATCTGCCTGCATCCATAAATCATTAGCTTTCATGAAAATTGGGCCCCTCCTGCATTGCTGCTTTCAGGCTATTGATTGTGACTACATTTAGTTAGCCCATTAAGCAGCAGAATACCCACCAAAATACCACAGTTTTACCTATGACCCACATAGGCAGTGCAGTCAGAGGCAGTTTAATACCTCTCTTAAATGTCTTTTTTCTCGTTAACTTTCTAAACCTGAAGTTTTTTTTATTTCTAGGCTCATCTGAAATCAATGGTTCTAATGGTAAATTTTAAAATTGGACATTAAAATTTTTACGCCCAGTTAGATACATCTTCAACTGACTTTCTAATCTTACACTTCCAAAAAAAACGGACCGAGAAAACAATAAGTTAGCCCCCTCGGCTATTGCTTGTTTTAAGCAACATTAATATTTGTGCTCTGAATAAATAAAGACATTGGGTGTTTTTACTCTCCGTCTTGACGTACTGAGGTTTCCAGCCTTGCCAAGAACAGGAGTTCCACTAAACAAATTCAATGACTCCATAGGCGCTAGAAGGTCCACGTATATCACATCCAGGGGCCAGGCATACCATCTCTATCCGGTCAAGTGGTCCAGTCGACCAAAACCTCTCACTCCTTTCAGATACCAATGGTATTAGGAAACCATTGGCATTGAGAAAACGTTTTGGACTAAAAAAATAAGACGGAGATGCTAACTCCACCCAATCAGGATAGCTTTCTCACAAAAATAACATCCAGGGAGCCATAAAGGGTTACACAATAAATATTCACTTTTCCTAGCATGCCGACTATCGAAAACAAGCATTTGCAATGCAATAGGTCTCGCATTAGGAAAGTTTGAGCTATTGGTATTGTAAATGGCAAAGTTTTTATTTGTTTCTTTTTTTTTTAAATAGCTAAATTAATAGCTTCGTCATTTACAATACCAATAGTTATAACTTTCGCAAATGTGATACCTATAGCATTTGTAATGCAATATGTTTTGTATTTACAAACCGCGAGAGGACAAAAAAAAGCTCCGGACCACTGCCTCCTCCCAGGCCTTCAAAAGGGACCTCAAAGTTCTCCTCCTCCAGAGACACCTCCAAAAGTAATTCATGTCCTCGCGCTATTTGTGAGTAAGACTTCCTTTACTACCTCATGTATTGTGGTTGCTCACAATTTTTCCTCTTGTGCACTTTTGACTACCTCATGTATTTTGGTTGCTCACATTTTTTACTTAAGTATTTTGTTTGCTCACGATTGTCACTATTACCTTTACTACCTCATGTATTGTGGTTGCTCACAATTTTTCCTCTTGTGCACTTTTGACTACCTCATGTATTTTTGTTGCTCACAATTTTTACTCAAGTATTTTGTTTGCTCACCATTGTCACTATTACCTTTACTACCTCATGTATTTTGGGTTGGTCATAGTTTTTACTACCTCATGTATTTTGTTTGCTCACAATTGTCACTATTACCTTATGTAAGTAACGTATGTTTTTGCAACCTGTTCTTTTGTAATGTTTCTCATTATGTTTCATTTCTGTTCCTAATGTGAAGCGCTCTGACGCCTTCGGGTAAAGTCCGCGCTATATAAAAATGCATAAATACATGAATAAATAAATACCGCCTTCGGGTAAAGTCCGCGCTATATAAAAATGCATAAATACATAAATAAATAAATACCGCCTTCGGGTAAAGTCCGCGCTATATAAAAATGCATAAATAACTAAATAAATAAATACCGCAAATCACCGCCGTCACTCTGCCGGCCTGCGACCAGAAAGTCAGGCAGGCCGGGGCGACAACAGGAAACAGGAAGTAGGAGGGCGGGAGCCTACCCCGCCTCCCACGGAAGAGCCGCGATTGGACGGAGCCGTGTTTGGAGCACCGGAGCAGGCAGGATCCTACCCTGCGCCCCGGTGCCGAAGGAAGGAAAAAGAGTCCTGCTGCCGGGCCCTGCAGCTGAGGAGAGCCGCCGCACGAAGGAAGCCGGTGAGTGGGTTGCTGAGCGGGGGGAAGCATGTGCGTGCGCGCGCGAGTGCGGGGGGGGGAAGCATGTGCGCGCGCGAGTGCGGAGGGGGGAAGCATGTGCGCGAGTGCGGGGGGGGGCGGGCTTTGTATGTGTGTGTGCGTGCGTGTGTGTGACTGTGGGGGAGGGGGGGTGTGTGAGCGAGTGTCTGTGTGCCTGTATGTGTGTGCCTGCGTGTGCATGCGCTCGCCTGTGTGTGCGTGCGTGCATGCAGAGGGGTGGGGGCTGCCTGCCTGCGTCTGTGTGAGCAAGGGCTGTGAGTTACTCTGCGCATGCGCGGGTACTATGCGCATGCCAGACGCGCGCTCCCGCGGTGAAACTGCGAAGGAATTACGCTCGTGTCAGATTGGTGTCCACATTCCCAATAACGGGCCACAATAGGTCTGAAGCAGACACCCTCAATGCTCACGCATTGAGCGTAGGTCTGCTCGACCTAAAAAGGACTTCTGTGGGATATCTTTCAAGGCCTCCTCACAACTACTCAGTTAGGACATATAAAAATGGTAATGTGTCAGATTTCTGTTAGTGTCATGGTGCTCGGATTATCTTTTTACGCTTCTCCCTAATTTGCCATACTTCCTATGCTTTACTATGGTTCTGATGTAGTCTCCTACCCTCTGTGACAGCTGCTTCAGGACGGACCTCCACCCTGGAGATTCAGCAGAACTTCCAATTAAATGCGGTGTCTGCTCACCTTACTTGGTGTACAATGTAAATCCATCATGGTGGGGTCTCCTTCCTTTGGCTGCAGTCGGGTTCAAGGCACCAATCAGCTCTACTTGTGGCTTGCCAAAATGAGGCTTGAACATGAAATACCTTGAAAAAACAAGAGACCAGAGGAGTTTGGCAAAACAGGAACAGTTTCCTCAATTAAACAATGAGCCTGGTAAAACAGTCACAGGTATAGGGTCTTAGGACTGTCTCAACTTACAATCGATCTGAAATGGGATTTTATACAATTCAATGAATGACATAAACAGTTCTGGGTATCCTTTCTTGGTAAAGAATGTGAACCTCTTCCTTTGGACTTCTAAGTTAATGTATCTGATGGGGAATTCAGTTGGGCCGTGACCTTGTGTGGGCACAATGTGGCCAGTGTGTAATTTGTCCGCATGTACGGCATGGGGAGCGTGTGATCACTGCATGTACTATGTGTGCTGTGTTTTGACTGGCTATATGTTCCTAACTTTATGTGCCAACTGACTTTATGGTGTTTTGGGAGCGTGCATATCCCTGCGGCCATGGGTGCATTATTTGGGGCCAATCTCCCTGGAGCATTGTGGTGTCCCTGCTCCTATCCGTTTGATCTGGAATTTTCTGTATGTGTGTTTGTCTGCCGGCTGTGTGCCACTCCACCTGTGACCTGGGAATCAGTGACCTCAGGCCTGGGTCTTAGAGCCAGCATAGCTCGTATATATGAGTTGGGGATGATGGTTAATGAAGGGTAAACTTTTATAATGAAGATGTGATTTAGTTTTTTTTACATAAATCATTTTTCATATTGACGTGGCCTTGCTCAATTGTCCAAACAGATTGCAGTTTATCCCACCACACATACCACTGGGAAAATCCTACAACACTATGTTCAAAATCAGGGCGAAGATGAGAAAATGTCAGGAAAATACCCGTTCTTGTAAGTCCAAGATTTTTACCAATGACTGTCAACAAACTGTTTGTATTCAGGTTTTCCTTGCTGTAAAATGAGGAGTTTGCTAACATGAACAGAGGAGATCTGAGATAATAGGGTTGTAACTGATGGGGCTGAAGTGGATGGTGCAACATCAGGAAATAGTTATGGGTGAAAGCCAAAGTGGTCCTCCACTGTATGTTGGCGGATCTATGGTGGTAAGACTTCCGGGGTCCCGCCGTCTCCATCAGAATCTTCCTGCCGCAATAATTGTCCGATAGGCAAAAGCTACTGTTGGAGGGAGACCCGTCAACGTTACCGATGTGCAGATTATGATGTGCTTTTCTGTTGAGGCAAATGTGGATGGGGATCTCCAAACTTAACTTGACAGAATTGAAGAAAAAGAGGTGCAAACATACATTTTTCGGTTCACACTTCCGTTTCCATCTTGTATACCATTGTCCAGATCCTTCCGGTGCTGCTGCTGCTAGACCACAATGCTAAGCAACCCTGTTGTCCCTGGAATCTGAGGTAGGCCTCTGTGTCACTTGTCTCACCATCAACCGTGTGATAACATTTGCTTTAACCTGGTGTTTTTACACAATGCTGTCACATGCTATTTTGTTTTGTGCCATGTATGAGTGTTGATCTTAAAATTATTCCTGGTAAAAGATACACACCTACATTGACACTTAATTGTTTTTTTAACTGGTGATGGTGGTTGTGGGTGTTGAGCTTGTGGTGCCTGTGGGTGTACATACAATAGTGTGTGTATGGTGTTGGTGTACTATGCTATTTATTAGAAAACAGGGCATTATACATTACCGACATATACTTTTTGACCAAGTAACAACATATATGTGTAGTGATTCAAGAATAAGTAGTACTTACCTGTCTCCAGATCACCAGGGACTCACTCTGTTAGGAATCTGCTGCCAAGACACCACCTGCACAATGGGGACCTCTTAATTTGCTTGGCGCAAAGCCACCGGCTTGATGGCAATGGAGTACAGTAGGCCAGCAGGGAAGTCGACCGGCAGACTGAACATTGTCAGCTCGATGGAGTACTTGCAACCGCTGATGCGGTGGGATGACAGAAGTCCTGCCAAGATCTATATGAGGCCCCAAAAGTCCCTTTCTGTCAGTGTCCAAGGGTCACATCACTGTGAATGGCTCTCTTGTGGTGTTTTGTGTTTTCCTTCCAGACAGGTGGACAAAAGGGGCAAACGTTTGGGGCAGGGTGTTCCTCTCTTGAGCAGGATGTCCTGTGTTTGTACTCCGCCCTTCCTGAGCTTCAAAAAGTAGCCTGAGAACTGTGGCTATCCCCTTCTTGACTTATGAGGCTACCCACTCTTTCAATGGCAAATGTAGCTGACGTCTGGCCCTGCCTGCCCTTTTTTACAGTAGACAGTTTGGAGCCTAAACCAAGGAAAAGGACAGAACTGACAGAACCAGTTTGGGGTAGACAAAGAGAGGGACCCCCACATATAAGCTGGCATTGTGTATAAAAGTGGCACCATCAGAGCTTGTCAATAGAACACTCCTGGAAGCAGTGTGTGCGCATACAAAGCAAGGGAAACTGAGTGTTAATGTCAAAGACATGGCATCTCAATCCTTGAGATTTTCAGGAAGCTGAAATGCATCCTATTGACTTTTCTAATGTGTGCTTAAGCATAGAATTGCAAGCAATGTTATTACACTATGCGAGTTTCACTATGTTTATGTGAGAATGTGTGTAGGGTTTGCCTGTTCTTGTTTACTAGAGCACACACAAAAACATAGGATGCAAGGATGGAGGAATTCCCACATTAATAAAAGTAGAATGGGTTTTAAATAAAGTTGTAGAATCAGTCAGAAATGGAAAAAACTGGTTCTTGGGAAAATTCGATAGACCAAAAGGAAAGCTTCACTACTAGAGATACAAATACAGGACAGACCTCATAGGAGTACCAAACGGAGTGTTAACAGATATATTGTGTCCCACTCCTGAACTTATCATCATCAGGGTTCTCCCTAGGCAAAGAACAATGTATACGCTATTCTAGATATAGTGGAAATCTAAAAGGTGGGGTGGGAGCTATAATTTAGCCTCTGACATTTCCTGAACACTGCCACAATCTGTAATCACTATAGTGTACATTGGTGTGCAGCCCAAAGATAAGCCATAAAGTCAAAAATCCTAAATAAGTGATATTATCTGGAAGTGAAACAGTTTTTGAAAAAAAATAAGAATCTGATAAACATAGAAAATGATTTACTCACTGTGTGTCGGTCTAATTAAAAAAGTAAAAAGTCATTGCAATGCATATATACCACTCAAAATGTTGTTACATTTTTTGTGAGAGTACATGAGGAGTGCCTCAGAAAGGATGTTTTAAACAGGTGGAGACAAACTGGACCAAGAAGGAGCACAGAATGACATCAAGATATCAAAACTCCAACACGCAATCACCTAGGCGTCCAGAAATGATGTCAGGATCTATGAATACTGCACCATGCACCTGCTCTGAAATATCCAGTCCCAAATGAATACAAAATACCAATACACCGAGTTAGGGAAAGAGGGATGAGAAGAGAATAGACCGAGATAGAGGGTGTCTGCTACTGTGCGCCAAGTCTCACAGTTCATCAGGGTCAGTCACATCATTTGTAGATTCTTAATGTTAGTTGAATTGGATAATGACGTTACAATCCTACTGAATAGTATGAATGAGTTAGTTTTAGTGCACAATTATCTTGCATTCATCTAGCCTTACTGATGAATTTCGTATCACTCACAGAATTTGTGTCTATACTGAGATTAATACAGCAAACGCTCCCATAAGCTGCAAGTCAAGATCTTCTAATGATACTCATTATCCTGAAATGTGAACCAGAACTTCAATTCAGCTCAGTTAATACATATTAATTTAAAGTTAAAAAAAACAGCCACAAATGTACACACTAATAAAGAAACTAGAACAGAGCAGAAGAACATTCCATTGCATTTATATAATATACTCAAAATAAAATCATGCGTCCAGTAGGGAACAAAACCAAGTTATTTGTAGTACATGATGCTTTTTCTCCAATTCACTGCTTTCTGAATAACAAAAAACGACATTGAAACATACTTAAAATCGTACCTCCAAATAAATTCATGATCAGAAAGGTATCTAATACATAGTACTTTTCCTCCAGTTTATAGCTTTCAAAATAAAAAAAGGAACGTTAAAACATGCCTGATGGTTATTGAGTGCAAGCAAGAACTTGAGGATTTCTTTATGAGTTATAATATTCCGTGCAACGAACAATGGGCTCAAATAGTAGCACCAAAACTGGGAGTATAATTTGCAAAACAGCATAAAGTACAATGTGATTTGTTTACTAAAACCGTCTCATGGACAAGGGGTCTCTCATGAGGGGCAGGACTTCATGACAGGGAAAGCAACCGAATAGTGCACAATTCCAAGTCTTTACCTGAATAGGACGAAACCGTGCTGAGTGCTGGTAACATGAGTTAGATAGTTTTGGAGTCCTTCCTCAAGCTCAAGAGACCTGCAAAATGCTACTGTTGACTTCAACTTCTCAATACCCACTGGATGTTCAGTTCTATGTTGTTGAAAAACATCCTTAATGCTTTTCTTGGAGAGGGATAACACTTGAAGTTGGTCGGACCACACTGTTAAGTTAAATAGGGTACTAAAAGAAGAATGTATACATACCGACCAATGGATCTTCTAAAGACACTAATTGTCCTGAAAATGTGAAACACGATTCAGTTATAAATTGTACTTATTTCTATGACTATCCACCTTATTCAGTTTCACCATATGCAGTTCAATAGAACACTTTGGAATGGGATTTTACAATCCTCTGTGAATAGTCTGTTGGATTTATGAGTAGTTCAAAATACATCTTTTCTGCTCTTCCACTTTAACCCTTCTTGCCTTCTTGTCTTGTCTTTCTGGTTGCCAGAGCCCTGTGAAGCCAACAAAATGAGTTGGTCCCCCTTTGACAAGCTGGATTCCGAAGAAACTGTGTTGTCATTGAGTAACTGTATAACCTGTTTCTCTTGCATTTTACCCACATATCATCTGAAACGGTGTGCCTGCAAGAAACAGGGTAAAGGTATTCACACAGAAACCAAAAGATTATGAAACTTGAACCAGCATTCCAGAGATAGTCTCATGCGATGAGAGAATTATGGTAAGTTCCAGTTTCCACACCTGCTTTAAAACCTGGCAACCCATGGGGCCTGATTCAGAAAGATAACTTACACTTTGAGCAACTTTACTATTTTTCAGTATCCACAAGCTGCACTTTTGTTGTAACTTACACTTTTTTATTAAGTCCAGTACTACATGTGGCCAACCACTGGCAATGCAACACTCTCCCATAGAACATGAAGAAGGTAGGGACTTGCAAGTTAATACAAAGTGCATGTTGTAGGTTTTGGGTGCCTCCTCATACAACAACACCCATGATGGCCACCTAAGCCTTGTGACTGTGTGATGTTTTGCAAAACTTCTTGTGGAACCACAAAGTCACTCCCAATGTTCCTGATGCATGGAGGGATGGCAAGGCACTTGCAAGTGGGGGAGGGCTGGCAGAGACACGGACATGATCTCTCAGAAGAGGTCAGGCTGAAATATGGGCATCCATTACAATATATATAGAGGCTCAGGGAGGGCAAAGGCAGGGGTATTATACAAAATACAATAGGCGCTCTTCTAAACACCTACAGCCAGGAGGTAACAGAGCATCTGAAAATAGTTACAAATACATTTTAATACTAGCCCAAATGTGATAGTTACAGTTAGTCAACATTATCCCAAAACAAAGTCAATCACATTTTCACAACAAGTCCAAAAGATGGTTGAGACCGCAATATGACAGCAATAGTTACATCTAGGAAGCCATTATATGTCCCAGAATAAGCCTATGGATTGGTTATTTTTCCAAAGCAAACCCCCACATTTAACAATCAAATTCAATAACGCACACTGAAATTCCTAAATGGTAATTATTCCATACTTCTCCAAAAATAGCTCCCTATAAAAGCAGCTGATGTTGACCCACAATGTGCTTTCCATTGCTTACCTCTTCAAAAAAGAGTATCTAGCTTGGTGAAGTGATAGATGGCCTATATGCTAGTATTATACAATACCTACCTTATTGCTATCCCTCACAGGATCTCCTTAAAAGACCAAAAAAGTCATTAACATTCCCGAGTTCGAATAAAACACTGAACACACAGCCATCTCCCTTCTTTTATTGCTACTGTTCCCTAAAATAAATGTCGGAACTTTTGTTGTTTGAGTGCCCCTTATGTATGATTATTTCTGATACGAAGTCTTCCATGAATAGTTGTCTTAAGAATAATATTATGTTTGCTGAGGGGCGTGTTTTTAACTGAGTATAGTAAAACGAAAGTCATCAGTTTTAGGAAGTATGTGTGTAGGATTTGTTAATGTTTTACTGCTGCTTTGTATGCACCCATTTTATTTCCTTCTCCCCTGGCTGAGTGCAGCTGATGGACTGTAGCTCTTCTCGCCTGCTGGGACCCAACTGGAATAGCAATATCAAGTTTACTCTTCAGTCAGTCTTGGACTTTTATTTTTTACTTTGGAAAAAATAATAATCAGTCTCCCATATAATAAAAGAACTTTAAAAGCACTTACCTGCTGTTGCACTTTTGGCCACCCTCTCCGGGTTTTTCTGCACCTGTTCCTGCACACTGCAGGCCCCTAGACACCAATCAGTATGCTGCTCTCATCAGAGCAAAAAGAACAATTGATGGACAGAATGTAGAACAATGTCATACATTCATCCCGGTACAGAGATCTGGGCCTAAATCCATAGTTTTGTTGCTCACCATGCCATTCCAGTTTGGTCCCAGCCATATGCAAATCAGTCTTGACCCTGCACCCAATGGGAACAGTCCAGCCCAAACTGCCAGGCCAGGTCCTCCCTGGGCTGGAGACAAGCATCCTAGGACGGATTTCGGGCTTTTAGCCCTCATCAGCCAGGATAGCTTGACTCCAGTGGCATGGAGAGCACGGGACCCACGTCTGGGCATACCAGTCTCACTCGGGATGACAAATGCAAAAATAACAATTATTGGACAGAATGTAGAACAATGTCATACATTAATTCCAGTACAGAGATCCGGGCCTAAAACTATCAGTTTTTTGCTCACCATGCCATTCCAGTTTGGACCCAGCCATATGCAAATCAGTCTTGACCGTACGCCCAATGGTAACTGTCCAGGCCGAACTGCCAGGCCAGGACCTCCCTGGACTGGAGACAAGCATCCTAGGACTGGTTTCGGGCTATCAGCCACGATAGTTTGACTCCAGTGGCATGGAGAGAACAGGACCCATGTCTGGGCATACCCGTCACCTCAGGGTGACATATGCAAAAAAGAACAATTGATGGACAGAATGCAGAACAATCTCATACATTCCTCTCAATACAGAGATCTGGGCCTAAATCCATAGTTTTTTTGCTCACAGTGCAATTCAAGTTTGGACCCAGCCATACACAAACCAGTCTTGATCCTGCACCCAATGGTAACAGTCCAGCATGAACTGCCAGGCCAGGTCCTCCCTGGACTGGGGATAAGCATCCTAGGACCGGTGTTGTGCTTTCAGCCCTCATCAGCCAGGTTGGCTTGACACCAGTGGCATGGAGATTATGGGACCCACGTCGGGGCATACCCGTCCCACTCGGGTGACAAATGCAAAGAGAACAATTGATGGACAGAATGCAGAACAATGTCATACATTCATCCCAGTACTGAGATCTGGGCCTAAATCCATTGTTTGTTCGCTCACCACGCCATTCCAGTTTGGACCCAGCCATATGCAAATCAGTCATGACCCAGCGCCTAATGGGAACAGTCCAGCCCGAACTGCCAGGCTACCTCCTCCCTGGACTGGAGACAAGCATCCTAGGATCGGTTTTGGGCTTTCAGCCCTCATCTGCCAGGATGGCTTGACTCCAGTGGCATGGAGAGCACGGGACCCACATCTGGGCATACTCCTCCCACTCGGGGTGACAAATGCGAAAAGAACAATTGATGGACAGAATGCAGAACAATGTTTTGATTTGTTCTGCATTCCGTCCATCAATTGTGTGTCTTTTGCTTTCTTGCCTTTAGTGCACTGGGTATGCCCAGACGTGGGTTCCGGGCTCACTGTGCCACTGGAATCAAGCTATCCTGGCTGAAGATGGGTAAAACCCCAAAACCGGTCCTAGGATGCTTGTTTCCAGTCCAGAGAGGACCTGGCTTAGCAGTTCGGGCTGGACTGTTCCCCTGAGGCACAGGGTCAAGAATGATTTACTTATGGTCAGATTTAAACTCGGGTGGCATGGTGAGCAAAAAGAATGATGGACTTAACCCAGATCTCTTGACTGGGGGTAATGTATTGATTTGTTCTGCATTCCGTCCATCTATTGTGTGTCTTTTGCTTTTTTGTCTTAAGTGCGCCGAGTATGCCCAGACATGGGTTCCGGGCTCACTGTGCCCAAGGAATCAAACTATCCTTGCTGAAAAGGGGTGTGATGCTTGCTTCCGGTCCAGGGAGGACCTGGCTTGGCAGTTCTGGCTGGACTGTTCCCATGAGGCACAGGGTCAAGACTGATTTGCATATGGTCAGGTCTAAACTGGGGTGGCATGGTCAGCAAAAGAATGATGAAGAATATCTTTTCACTGGGGATGAATGTTTTGATTTGTTCTGCATTCCGTCTATCAATTGTGTACCTTTCGCTCTCATAAGAGCAGCTCACAAAACCAAAGGGGATGATGAACAGAGTGTTGAGCATTGCAAACACTCACCCCCAGTCAACTGATCTGGGTTTAATCCATCATCATTCTCTAGCTCACTCAGCCACCCCAGTTCAGACATGGACATATGCATATCAGTCTGACCCTAGCCATGTCTGAACTGGGGTGCCGGAGTGTGCAAAAGAAGGATGATGGATCAAACCCAGATCAGTTGACTGGGGGTGAGTGCTTGCAATGTTTAACACTCCATCCATAATCCAATTTGTTTTTGCTTTGTTCGCCCTAAGTTGGCAGGGCATGCCCAGACTTGGGTCTGTTGCTCACTTTGCCACTGGATTCAAGATAGCCTGGCTGAGGAGGGCTGTGAGCCTGAAACCAGTCCCAGGATGCTTGTTTCCGGTCCAGGGAAGACATGGCTTGGCAGTTCGGGCTGGACTGTTCCCATGAGGCACAGGGTCAGACTGATTTGGATATAGCCATGTCTGAACTGGAGTGGCTGGGGGTGAGTGCTTGCAATGTTCAACACTCAGTCCATCATCCCCTTTGGGTTTGCTTTGTTTAACACTCGTACATGTCCTAGAAGCTTGTGCCTCTACTCCACCCGGCTGTACAACACAGGTAGGGTGGAAAGAGATCAAAGTGCGCATGATAGTTTGGACAGCCTTAGACAACCGGCCAAACCATCATGCGCACTTACAGTGTGCACTACTCCTCCCCATATTCTCATTATGTGCCGGTCCCCCTAGAATTGGATGTCTTTAGCGGAACGAAAAATAAAATGAGAATAAAATGGTTTTACGTTTCTGTCTGCTGCCTGGCACTCAGCAGGGGAGGGTGACACTCTTCCACCATAGGGGAGGAGCTGCTATTGCTTTGCACACCTGTATGATCCACTGAAAAGCACTGTGAGTAACTCGCACTGGCTTTTGTCTAAACTTCAGAGCTCTCAATCTTGCCCCCTCATGAACAACTCACAACCTCAACTCAATCAGGTGGCTCATTTCATAGTATAGAGTGCACGAAAGTCGTATGTTGCATGAAAACAATTACCTACTCACACTATATTAAAAAAAGCAGATTCTCCTATGAAATGCAAGATGAACAAAACGTGAAATGCAAACAGTAATTGCATAGCTGACACAGAAACAGCACTAGTGGAAGTCCAAGACAACAAATGACTTTCCTTAGATAAAGGGTCACTCAGCAATGTTAGTGTTATACGATCTTTCGGCAGCATTCAACACCACCCCCCACTTGATCTTAAATCAAAGATTGAAAGAGATAGGTGTCAGTGCGAATGCCCGGAAATGGCTTAGGAATTTCCCGAGTGAGTGCACCCATGCGGTACAGTTTGAGTCCTTCTGCTCTCAAATTATAGCCTTGGACAGGAGAGTGCTACAGGGGTCTTCAATATCTATGTGGCTCACATGGCACAAGTGATAACATAATTTGGTTTAGAGGTCCTCTCATATGCAGATGACACTTAACCTGTAATCACAATGGAACCTAATCTGGACTCTATCAAAGAAAGATTGTGTGACTGTATCGATAAGATCACCTCTTGGATGAAGTCCAACTGTCTCCAACTAAACACAAGCAAAACGGAGATTGTTCTCTTTGGAAAAGCCCATTTTGTGTGATCGGTGGACTGGTAACCTCAGGGTTTGGGCCAATTCCCTCCCCAAGAGCAACTGTAAGAAACCTGGTAATCTTGGTAAGTGAAAACCTTTCCATGATGGAACATGTGAATGCCATCACAGGCTCCTGGTGTGGAGTCATGCGCCTCCATGAGAAGGTTTTTCCAGTGGTTATTGTTGTTGACAAGGAAATCCCTATTCCAGGCCATCATTAACAGCTGTATGGACTATGGTAATGTGCTAATTGTTGCCATGAATGAAGGACTGTTTTCAAACTCCAGGTGGTTAAAAATACTTTGGCACGACTTATTGGTCATCTTCTGCCTCTCTTGCCCTCAGAATCCCTTTCTCAGAACCCTTCATTGGCTTCCCATAAAAAGCATGCAGTGTTTAAACTCAGTTGTTTGGCCGATTAAGACCTTTATGGAAGTGGGCTTCCTTATCTGCAGGGTAAACTGCAGTGGTATGCCCCCATTTGGTGTCTTAGATCCAGTGGGAAACTCGGTTTCATTTCCTTGGTGTATTTTACCACCATGTATGGTGGGTGTTCATTTTCACATTATCTTCCATAACTGGAATCTGCTTCTACTGCATCTACGTGCATGTACAGATTTTAAACAGTTCAAAAAAACTCTTTAGACCTGGCTCTTCTAGTCTCTGACATTATTTTCACTTTGGGCCTTCAGAACCTTTGGAGATGCAATAGCGCCGAGAGACCCCACCTAGTGTAATAAGTGTGTGTTATAAGCAAACCTAACACAACACAACATGAAAACCTAATACAGAAAAAAGCTAGAACGGTTGACTATTGGTTCCACACCTCATGCAAGTTTAATTGATTCAGAGAGTCCTGCTCAACAAACCCCCACACCAGCCGTTACTGTAGCGTAGTTCCTATTTCCCTTATAGGTTCTGCGCATTGGAATAACATACACAACAGGCTTGGCATAGGACTGAGGTCTGTATGCCCCTATTATGTATATTAAACTTAATTACTGTGTACCAGCTAGCTCAGAGGCCACTAGAAACTTCTTGAAGACAAGAAGGGAATATCTTCTGGCAACCAAATAACATAAAATCCACATCCCTCAGGATCATGGAAACAATATACTACTTTTCATTCAGTCACTCATCTCAGAGAAATACATAGAAGAAACAGTCATGTTTGTCTACAATAACATTTATTGCACAGTTGTTATTCTAGTACTGGTTATATGTGCTGCGACAACTTGTTGGACAGTAGCAGAGAATTATGGCCAGCAGTGCAGTAAATAAAAAGGCATTGTTCCACCATTTTGCAATAGTAATGAACACATACATGAAATACAGAATGCATTAAGATAAAGCCTATACCCCTATGATGCCTTACTAGATGTACCTAAGTGTACCTAGCACATGTGTAGGTCTTAGAGAGCCAAGAATCCCCCTAGGAGTTAGTCTAACCCCATTACCTTAGTGGGAATTCATCCTGATCTTAAGCTGGACACCCATGGATGGGTGATGGACCGCTGCCAGATGGAGAGGTGGCATGATGCAGGTTGCAGCGCCTCGGGCAGAGTGTCGCCCTGGAAGTCTCTGTCTCTTCTGGTTTGCTTGGGCAAAGGGAGGTATACTTATACTGGATAGGTGTCTTGGATTGACGTAATGTTGGTCAGAGGAAGATGTGTTCTTGGAGAAGGGGTCTGTTTCCACGAATTTGTTGTGACGTAGGTTAGTCACTGTTGGACATGGAGATTACATTTTTAGGATGGACCGTCTTTTGTGCACAGAGCACACAGTGATCAGATAAGGGGACAGCCTCTCTGTTGCTCGTTATTGTGAAGGGAGGGCTAATCTAGGTCAAAGGGCCTTAACTGGGTGAAAGGTCCTGCCTGTCTCTGTGACACAAAGGATTTGTGCCTCTGAGACAGAGTATCTATGCTAGGGCCTCAATTTGGTTTATGATGCCTCTGTGTCCCAGATCTTAAGTGCAGCTGTAAGTGGGTGTGCACCCGGTAATAAAGTCCAAAGTATGGTTGTTGTATAAGCAAAGTCTTTATTTAAAACAATGTTTTCATACAATAAAAGAACATACAGCTCAGCCAATGTATTTCGTTCTCACTTGGGGAACTTCATCGGGCTTAAATAAAACAAGGCAAGATATCGAAATAGTCATGTAGAGATAGACCAAATTTAATGCTTCAGTGTATAGCGCTGGACGCAAGACGGGAATTCCCAAGTTCAAATCCGGCCCAGAAGCAAAGATCCTTGCAGTGTTGAAGTATGGATCCGTTTACGGGTCGGATTTGGCCTTGGGAATTTCCGTCTTGTGTCCAGCGCAATACACTGGAGCAGTAACTTTGCTTCGCAAGTGCTCTGATTGCAAAGGGGGAAAACATCAAAAGTACTGTATACTGAAGTGGTGTAGTTACACTTCAACTTTGTACTGCCTTTTAGATGCACAGCTGTGAGGACATGAATTCACAGGGATACAAGGCAGTGCCATTCACTGAAATGCTTCCTTCCTTGCTGACAGATCCCCTATTTCATCCCAGTGTGAGAGGCTATCACTTCATTCAGCTCTATTTTCTTCAGATATACCAATGACACTCAAATTAGACTACTTCTTGACAAAACGTTGATCTTGACTATTGTGTCATTACCCAATACCTCCTAGCTCTGCCATCTAGCTGCTAATGAATCACCTTAAGCTATACATATCAGAAACAGAAATATTAGCATGTCACATTCTCACATCATCCCCTTTCTGCCCTTAGAAATGAGCCACAACCAAACCATCGTCCCATATCAAAAACTTACATCTATATCAAACTCTGGAAATTTTACAAAACATAGTACTATCCACAATAGTACTTTACTCCTCAATATAAATTAGAGAGAATGCCGAACGGCTTCTATTCTTGCATTTTTCTTCAACACACCAGTGCACTAAATAGAACACATCCCAAAACCTCACAGACCTCACCCAACATCTCCAATATCGACCTAACCACAAACAACACCCTGATTCAACCACTCATTATTAATGTGCTAAATCAATGCTACATACAACAAAATATAAGACAATGCCACCCTTCAACCTTTGGGAAAAACTTGATATTTACCATCCACTGTGTGTATATATATGTGATGAAGACCCAGTGGGGGTCAAATGCGTCATGGCGGACAGGTTGGTCGATTATATGAGAGAATAAAAACTTGATTGGCTCGGATTTGTGGGTCCACTTCTCGTTCTTGTGCCTTGCTAACGGCAGTTCAAAAGCGGTGATTTTGTATATATATATATATATATATATATATATATATATATATATATATATATATATATATATATATATATATATATATTCACTGAAAAAAACATAGGTTTCACACCAGGTAAAGTTAGCTGGCATTTGACTAATACAAAACCATTGAAATTCTCCCGTTATAATTAGTTGTACTCACTATAACTCGCGCGCCCGCAATCCACTGCTGATGATGTCACATATTACATCATTCATGACATGGTCAGTGACATCACTTATGACATCTCAAATGACATCACTTATGACATCATCCATGTGACAATCAAATACACCTCATCACACACTAGTATAATCTTTCATCACTCAATGTAAAATAGAAAGTGCCATATTTGAAACCATTGACACACCAATAGAAATTTCTAAACACCCACTCAGTTATTCATAGAACTATACACACATCTAGTCACTTAGCTATAGATTCAGTGTTATATGCAGTGAATAATCAACAGAACACTATCAAATATACTTATACGCCTATTTCAACATTACACACCAGCACACATTGTATTCACTTATAAAGACATCCTTCTGACTTATGCAAACAATTGATTATACTTACATTTACTCACCTACACACTTATACAAACACCACTTCATCTATTTATATAGAGAGTAACTCACATGTCTTATAAAATCACTATCACAAGTATACAGTTATCCATATAGTGACTCATACAATCACTAAGTCTTAGGCACACTTAATTAGATATAACTGTCACATACACTGCCTTTTTTCACGTGTAATTGAGATGTACCATTGAGAGAAATATTTCATCACCACCACACCCATAAACATATACACTCACTGAAACAACTGTTAAAGTGGTTATCTTTTATAAGGGGGCATGCGTCCAAGATCGGCATGGAGAATCTCTGGTCTAATCCGGAGGACACATGCAAATCTATCTCAAAGAGAACCCTGGCTGAGTCTATAAAACATCATAACCTTGAAGAGGTCTTTCGATCAGCCAGGCCATCTAGTCTCACCGACAGTTTCTTGCACTTTAAGAATGCTTACAGTTTTGAGAAAGAATTAGATGCTATAGAACCTGACTTAGCAAAAAAATTGTTTCTACAATTCAGATATGGTACATTACCCCTCTACTCCTATTCTGATAAATGGAAATTGGGTTTAGCTCGTCCTTGTCCAGGTTGTAATGATCCGAATGAATCTCTAATCCATGTAATCTTGTTTTGTCCTGCTTATTCTGTCAGCAGGAAAAAATGGATTATACAGTTATGTGTTAACCTAGGACTGAGGAACTATATAGACTATTTTAGAATTTTAAAAACTGATACTAATGCATTGATAGTTACTGCTATTTCTAAATTCTTGTTCTCGATGTGGTTAACTAGACGAAGACTGATCCATGTGTAGTAACCCGCTTATTGTGGGTGGATGGCTCTGTCTTAGTAATAATTAGTTTTTTATCTGTTTTAAAGGAAATTCTTAGCTTCTGTATCCTATTGTTATGTCCTTATTGTTATATTATAACCGCACGTCAACCGATTACTGCAAATATGCTAATTGAGATCTACAATGCATTGGATGAGTTGTAAATGTATTCTTTTTTTTTAACTGTAATGTACTTTTATGGTTCATTAACAAACCGAAATAAAGTTGACTTGATGATGATGAAACAATTGTTATAACATGTAGTCTTAACCTCATATACCTACTGAATGAACCATTCACACATTTTTTGGCAATCACACACCACCTACCAAACCACATAGACATTCATTTACCCATACAAATACTCAGTTAAGAAACCAATAACAAATATAGTCTTTAACATGGCAATTAAGACAAATCAATAAAGACTTTCACACAGTTTAGTAACTACACATTATATATAGTGAGACTCTACAAATTAGTCAAGGAAACCATCAATGACACTGTTAGTAAATCCACCATCCACACATTTATATTTATATATCCACTCATTCTTCAATGCAAAGTAGTGTATTTATAATGCATATTTAAATATCAAAGCAAACCACATTCACAGGATGATGTCATTAGTGATGTCATTTGAGATGTCATCAGTGATATCATCAGTGATGTCACTGACCATGTCATGAATGATGTAATATGTGACATCATCAGCAGTGGATTGCGGGTGCGCGAGTTATAGTGAGTACAACTAACTATAACAGGGAATTTTAATGGTTTTGTATGAGTAAAATGTCCAGCTAACTATAACTGGTGTGAAACCTATGGTTTTTTCAGTGAATTTCAAAGGTTTTTTAAATGCTAATTCCTAACTATAATGAGTGTGAAACCTATGGGGCCTTATTTACGAGCCCCTTGTGCCTCCGGAACGTCACTTTTTGTGACGTTCCGGTGGCGCAGAAGACTGAGTGATATTTATCAGGCAGGACTAAGCCACTTTTTATGGCATAATCCTGCCTGATAAATATCAGTCCCTTTACCGCAGTGTCCTGCGTTAAAGGGTCATGCAATGGGTGTTGCTGGGGGAGTTCCCAGCAGCATCCATGGATTTGAGTAATTTATAGCATCCTCAAAGGCAGTCTTTCAAAAATTCCAAAGTATAGGACATGATAATCCAAATACAAATGTTTCTCAAGAAAAGTCATAAATCATGTCCGTGGGTCATATCTGCCCAAACGCCGATATTCCGAACGATTGAAAATGACTTTTCTTGAGAAACATTTGCCTGCGTCCAGCATGAGCCATCTTACCCAAAGTACTAGAGTAGCCGGAGTAACGGGCTTGAAAGGTTTCTGTAAAGAAATCAGTAACTGACCTTGTAAATCAGAACGAAAAGGAGCAGTGCTTACCTCGTAATTCTTGATTCATTGGACCACACACAGCTGTGGGTTGTGATTTAAAGAAGGATATGAAACAGAAGACGTATTACATTTAGTTCGTCTCGACAGAGTAAAAGTAGCACCCTCTGGGGAGAAGGTGCGACCTGCCAGGTCCAAAGCCCGAACATCAGATTCCCGTTTGCAGGGAAGCAAACACAGATAAATGCTTACGGGTCAATAAAGAATTAGATATCCAAGAGTCTAAGAAACGCAAAACAATTGACACATCCCACAAGGTAAAATATTTGGGGCAAGGAGGTTTTACCATACGGATGCCTATAAGTAATTTAGATATCAAGGGAAGTTCGCCAGCAGGTTTACCATCAATAGACACGTGACCCGAGAAATCACAGAACGAAAATTGTTTACAGTTCTATAAGCCAACCCAGAAGAAGCGATGGAGGCCAAAAAGTTGATAATCAAGTGAGATCTGCTGTAGCGGGTTCCACCGACAGTTGTGTGCACCAATCACACCAGCGTTTCCAACATGAAGCATAACGCATGTGTGTGTTGGGAGCCCAAGCTTCACTGATAAATCGGGTAGCGTCTCCTGATAACGCCGGGACTTTCCAGCGTCCCCCAAAATCCTCCATGCCACCAGATGGAGTTGATCCGATAGAACCAGAGGGTGCGGTTCGTGAAGAGGGTCCAGCAACAGATTCCATCTGTGAGGAAGAAGGAGCGGCGTCGAGCAGCTCATCTCCAGAAGAACTGGAAACCAAACTTGAGCCCTCCAAAGAGGAGTGATGAGAATGAGCTCTGATTGGAACAGTCTCCCACGGGCCAGAACCCGTGGAATCCTCACGAACGGAGGAAAAGCATAGCACAGGAGAGGAGGCCAGGATTGGAGAAACGCATCTGTGGCCAGGGCATCTGGATCTGGGTGCCAACTGTAGAACCGGGAACCTGAGCGTTGAGGCGAGAGGCAAACAAGTCCCCAAATCTTGGACAACATACAAAAAATGCGAGGATGAAGCTTCCAATCGCTGTAATCTATCAGATGACAAGCGTTCCAGTCCACAATTCGATTGTCGTGGCTCGGCAAGTATTCTGCAATTACTGTGATCTGACGTTGCAGACAAAGATGCCAGAAATCCTTCGCAATCTCTGCCAGAAGCCTGGACCTGGTACCCCCCAGTTTGTTGTCATAACGCACAGCTGAAATATTGTCCATTCTGATAAGAATGCAACAAGACATCGTGTGGGGAGACATACACCAAATTGCAAAAGAGCCCGCCAGAAGCTCTAGGCAATTGATGTGGAGTGACAACTCCTCCCAGGACCATCGACCTCCCGTCGCAGCAGGGCCGCACCGGGCTCCCCACCCCCAAAGGCTGGCATCGGTTTCGATCACTACATCCCGGGTACTCCCGAACAATGCCCGGCCGTTCCATGACTCCATGTGGTCCAACCACCACAACATCTCCGTTCGGGCATCCTCTGAAAGTGGAACATGTTCCGAATACCAAAGTCCCTTCTGCAGATGTCTGATCTTGAGACGCTGCAAAGCGCGGTAATGTAATGGACCCGGAAAGATCGCTTGAATGGAAGAGGACAGAAGGCCTACTATTCAAGCCAGTGATCGCAAGGAGACAGTCTGTAGAGCTAGGAGAAGTTTTAAGTCCCTCTTGATGGACCTGATCTTCTGACCTGGTAAGAGAAGCTGACAAGATACCAAATCTATTTGAAAGCCAGGGAAACACATCAATTGAGACGGAACAAAGTCGGATTTCTGTGGATTCACTAGAAAACCTAGAGATTGTAATAGATCCATGGACCACTGTAAGTGAGACTGAAGAAGAAGAGGGCACTGAGACAAGATGAGAACATCGTCTAGGTAGACTATTAAGCAAACTCCCTGCGATCTTAAAGACTCCATCACTGGATGAAGAAGCTTCGTGAAGCACCACGTAGCCGATGAGAGGCCGAATGGAAGGACCATGTATTTGTACCAGGTCCCGAGCCACTGAAACTGCAGGTAGCGACGATGAGGCGCATAAATCGGGACTGATAGATAAGCAGCCTTCAGATCCAGGCGAACCATCCAATCGTCTTCCTGAAGTAGATCTCTTAGAAGATGAATACCTTCCATTTTGAAATGGCGGTACACCACTCCGCCGTTGAACTCTTTTAAGTTGAGGACCAAACACGATCCTCCTCTCTTTTTTTCCACTAGAAATACATTGCTGACGCAGACCTGTGGATGAGGTGTCGTGGAGACGATGGCCCCTTTGACCAGCAGAGAAACGATCTCCGCGGAGTTGAAGTTCCGATCTTGAGGCCGACGGTGTTGGTGAGGGTGCTTGTAAAATTCAATTTTGTAGCCCTGCACCGTCATATTGAAAGAAAGAGTTCTCCCAGATAGTTTAAGGTCCAGAGGGGGGAGAGACAAACCAAGCAAAAAGTACAGAACCTCAGTGGGGACCTATATTTCCTTTGACATTGAGTAAATCTGAGAAATTTATAAGAAAGATGCCAAAGAGGGAAACTTTAAAGTATTATCCAAACATATATATTTTTATTAATCTTTTTTTCATTTTAAAGAGATTTTTTAAGAAACATTTGTGCAACTATACATATCATTTTGCTATCAATGAAAAGTTCATCATTTTTACATACATAAAAAGAGAATTTTTGTGAAAAGCAAAACATTAGATGTGCACTCTAATGACAACTAGTTCGTATCCAACGGCGACGTTCAGATGACAAAGCACAGTTTGCATTTCCCAGGATGCAAATGGCACGTTGCGACCACTGTACCAACTTCTCTGGATCAAGCAGGACACCTGATTCCTTGGCCCGAAAGCTTAAATCAAGAATCTTAGTAAGGGGAGGGTACCTAGCTGGTCCAGCATCTTGCCCTAGCAGGATCGCCTGGAGCAATCTATACCTTTCTTCGGATCTTTAGAATATTTTTTCATGTATGTGACCATGGTCGGATCCACTTCAGGTGTATCAGCAAGTTTGTCTGCGAGGTCGGGGCGCGGACACTCGGAGCGCAAACGCGCACGCACATCCTTCTCAAAAGGTCTGCGTATATGGCATTGTATATAATCCGCCGCCTCAGGGGAGGGTAACCCGGACGATGAATTTGAGTGAACAATATCTGTAGGATCAAAAGGAAGCACCTGGGGTGTTGAGGGGGCATCCACAAAATGCTCTTTACGAGACTTCTCCGAAGGTGGCGGCTTCACTGGCCCGGAGGAGGAAGAGGATGATGAGGAGCCATCATCTGAATCAGAAACGGGGCTCGAAAGGCCAGACGCAGTTGGCTTTTTGTATGGAGGTGCAGAAGATAAAGTCTTGGCTAATTATGCAAAGTCCGAATGGTGAGGGTACTTGGGAGACTTCTTAGAGCGTTTAGAAGGAGGGGGCAACCAACCCTGTTGAGCGGCGTAATCCGATGGATGTCTTTTCAAAGGGGCAATACCTTGAAAGAGAGCATGCCCCATATAATCATCCACAGAACCAGAGGCTTGGTCCTCCTCATAATAGTAAAAATCTTCCTCATAAAAGTCTCCCATGGCGACAAAGTCTGCCAATTAAATGCCCACAATGAGGAAGATAAATGGTATTTAAACAGCCAAGGCCAATTCAGGGGGAGTGGGACCCCAAATGCAAGCCAAAAATATTAGCAGGTAAGAAACCTGACTAAAGAAGTCAATAGTTATAGTGGAGGGAGGGCTTGCAAAGAGTAACCCACTCTAGGCAGAGCCTATGCATGAGATAACTACCCCACTTATCTCTTGAAATGAGGCGTAGGTGAAGGCAACAATGACGGCAGGTAGTGGGCAAAGCTGTGAGGCAGAACGCAGCTAAATTAGACGTGCTCCGTGACAGGAGCGGCAGCAAATCTAAACAAACTGTCGCGCATGCGAGCTGACAGCAGCCTGCTTCAGAAAAGAGACACGCAAACACAGCACGCGGTCTCTTAGCCTTCCGTCTCCCGCTACATAGAAATAAAGCAGCGCAGCAACAGCGCGCCGCAACCGGGAGGTGACCACACGCTCCCCAACTGAAAATGGCACCAGAGAAGGCACAGCGCAGCCGAAGCCGAAGTGGAGCAAATAGCCGGTAATTTGAACAGCGCAGCACGCGGACAGAAGCAACAAAGCTGAATAAATAACAACAATAGCCAAATAAAGTTTCAAAGTAGAATAAGGAAACCTGCACTTAACTGGCTGCGGCAGCAGCAAAGAAAGAAGAAGTTGTAACCTCTATGGTGCTTTATATACTGTTATGTACTCTATGGTTACCCGAGGTTCATGGGTAACGTAGTTCCGTTTTTTCTTTACTGTGTGCTGATTGGCTGCTGTTTATTTCAGTAAAGAAATAGAGAACGCATAACCGGAGCCTCCGTCCTGACATAGAATTGGGCTACATCTGGGGGATATTTGTGCTACATTTGGGCTCTTTTGTCTCTGGTGGCCATCTTGGGAGACTTATCTGTTATGAAGTTTCCTAATTTCCTCATTTACTACAGTCTCCTCAGTAGGAAATACTTTCAGTTTTTTACTTTGATTCCATCAAGAAGGCATTCAGATGTGACACATTTTCCATAAATTCAGAATATTAGCACGCTAGTTGCCTATTAGATCACTGTAGTAAAGCTACTGCTCACCAGGGAAGTCTGCTGCTGGTATTGAAAGTGCATGTTTCAGTCTGCATGCCAGAATCTTTTAATGAAATAGAAGAGGATTTGAGAAGTCACACAAAATGTGCCCTAATTTTTCTTTCTGTAGCACTAATCATACTTTATATGGCAAAATGAACCCCCTCATTTTGTTCCGTTTTAAATTAAATGTTTTCAGACTTACCACTTCATTCCAATCAAGATGGCTTCTGGTGTGCCATACTTTTGTCATAAGTAAGACTGTTAGTGCTCTAGTTGTTCTTTAGAACACTCTGGGACATTCTGTCATTGGGCTATACTTGGGCTACATCTGGGTGATATTTGGGCTACATTTGGGCTCTTTTGTCTCTGGTGGCCACCTTGGGAGACTGCATGTCAGTATTATTTTAATGAAATTGAAGAGGATTTGAGAAGTCACTCAAAACGTGCCCTCATTTTTATTTCTGCAGCATTAATCATACTTTCTATGGCAAAATATACCCCCTCATTTTGTTCCTTTTTAAATGAAATGTTTTAAGAGTTACCACTTTATTCCAATCAAGGTGGCTTCAGGTGTGGCATACCTTTGTAATAAGTAGGACTGTTAGCGCTCTAGTTTTTCTTTAGAAAACTCTGGGAAGCTGCAGTAGAACACAAAGGAATCAACTGTCAGTCTCTGTCCTTGTTGGATGTACATGTTTTACTGAGAATGTCAGACTTCATTCTCACATGACTGAGAAAGATAATGTGAATTTACAGAAAATATGCTTTCAGTTTAGCTTATAAATCTCCTTCCATACCACTGTGGGAAAAGCATGAGATAATAGTTTTCTTTCAAACATGATTCATGATATCCCAGCGGAAGGCTTTTTCAAATGGCAAAATCACCTTAGATCACACCACAATTCCTAAAATGAGTATGGTACCATCAACAAATGATTTATAATGTAACTAAAGTCCTAAAACCTTCTATTAACTGCAATGCTTTTTAATGAGGTGCTATCATGTATATTGGTCCAAAGATGGCTGCCAACACTTCTTGGATGAAGTGCTGACAGCCAATCAGATCTTACGATGAGATGTGTGGTTAGGCTCCGCCCAGATATATATATTTTTTCTTTTGATTTTCTCAGGAACTACTGGAGAGATTTACTCCATTTAACCAAAAGCGTAATCTGCGTACGAGACCCTACCATTTTCCCAAATTTGGTGTAATTCTGTTCAGCGGTTCGGGCTGTATCCGTGTCTAATCGTCCTAAGGAAAATAACACGGGGAAAACACGTTTTGGGACCCCCCTTTTTTCTCGGCCCCCGCGTGCCATCTTCTTTGAGAAATTCGCGAAGATTCAACAACCGGCGCCAAAGTTATTCCCAATAGAATGTTGCGGTTTTCCTATGGAAACTAGGTCATAACTATAACTACTTACTGGCGAGCAACCACCAGTAGGTAACATATATATATATATATATATATATATATATATATATATATATATATATATATATATATATATATTGTATTTCAAAAGGCTCTTAACAAGGAAGGCACACACAGCAGGCGGAGATTTCCGAGTTTATTGCATTCAGAGGTCCACAAACACCGTCATTTGTTCTGTTTAGCCGACGCGTTTCGATGCTGTTCGCATCTTCTTCCTGGGCAGTGATGGCAACAACTGTTAATGTTCATTCCCAACCCACTTTCCGCTTTAGTAGTGACTGGAAAGTGGGTGTGTCCGCTTAGTAGCTGATGAATTGTGGGATTGGTAGTTTTACCCTCATAGTGAGTTCCGTTTTGTCATCATTATATATATATAAAAAACAAAGCTATAAGTTTGCCCCCAAGGCATAGAAGCACTCCTCAATAGGTAACAGTGAGCCATTTATTGGTAAAGAACAGCAACAGCATACCAATTCGTAATTCCAGCTTCTTGTCACCGAATTGCCCGACGAGTTTCAGTGCCTTTAGCACTTTCCTCAGAGGCTCGACAGTCTTTGCAGGCACAGCTGAACCACCGCCCATAAGTACATATTATATATGTATATGTAAAGGTCGATGGAAGAATAAATGTTTAAATAAGTGTGTAAATGGATGTTTTAAAAAAAAAAATTATTGGTTAACTGGCTTATTAAGTGTATCTTATTGAATACATATATTAACGAGTAATGTTTAAATATTTAAATATATGTATCAGTGTTTCACTTTGTGTATAAATGGCTGCATGGGTTGGTGAGTAGCTACATGTGTGTATATGGGTTATTAGATGTTTTTTTAGTATCAGTATGAGTGTCTGTATGGTTTGGTGGGAGTGTTACTTAGCACATAGATGCATCAATGACTGACTCACTGTTTGTATGTGTTTTGAAGACGGCATATGTGCAGGACTGTATGGGTGGATGAGTGTGTATATGCGTGTGTTAGTGAGTGAATGACTGTCTCATTAGTGTCTTTATCAGTAACTACATATGTTTTAATCTAGTATATGTGAGTATTGATGTATATGTGAGAGTGAGAGATTGAAAGAGTTCTTGTTTAAATAAGTATGTGTTTCTATAAGTGATTGTTTAAGAGAGTAAGTATGTGTAAGTTTCCTTAGAAGTAAGGTGGTAGTGTGTGTATAGCTGTATATGCAAATAAATGAATGTTCAATATTTTATTTGCATGTGTGAGTATGTGTGTGAGTAACTTTTGGATGACTGTCAGTGTGTAACAGGATGTATAGGTGTATCACTACATATGATGAGTGAGTATATGTATGAGTGACTATATAGAACTGTTGGTGAATGAGTGAATGTGTATATAGATGGTGGAATTATTGAATTGGTTGTTGTAACTGGTATGGGTATCTCAATTTTTTAATTTTTTTTAATTTATATTTTTCAATATGTGTTTCATGGGTTACATTACAGTAAAAGGAGGTCTGTCACTCTGTCACAAGGATGATGTCATCAGTGATGTCATGAGTGATGTCACTGACCATGTCATGAGTGATGTAATATGTGACGTCATCAGCAGTGTATTACACGCGCAAGTTATAGTGAGTCCAACTAACTATAACGTGGAATTTCAATGGTTTTATTTCAGTAAAATTTCCAGCTAACTATAACTGGTGTGAAACCTATGGTTTTTTCAGTGAATTTCATAGGTTTTTTAAATGCTAATTCCTAACTATAACTGGTCTGAAACCTATGTTTTTTTCAGTCAATTTTATTGTTTTTTTTAATACTAATTCCTAACTATAAGTCTCACTTTATAAGTAAGACTGTTAGCGCTCTAGTTGTTTAGAACACTCTGGTACATTCTGTCATTGGGCTACAGTTGGGCTACATCTGGCTGATATTTGGGCTACATTTTTTTTGTCTCTGGTGGCCATCTTTGGGCTACATTGGGCTACAATGGGCTACATTGGGCTACATTTGGGCTACATTTTGGCTCTAACATATATATAGCCCAATGTAGCACAATACATATTTTTTCAAAGTTAATTTTCGTAAAAAGCATTTAAGAATAGGGCTACCAGTCCCCACAATTTTTCCCAATTTTTTAATTTTTTTATTTTTTGCTTTGGAGCGCTCCCGGTGCGCGCCCCGGGGAGCGCCCCGAAAAGCGTACTTTTATAAACCGCCCCGGGGCGCGCTCCGGGGAGCGTCCCGTAAGCGCCAATATCGTGAACGAAAACATGATCGTGACGTATCGCGTAGCCGTGTCCGCGTGATACGCACAGCGTAAGCGCACCCGGAAGCACTCGAGCGAATACGATCGTGCAACGTAAACATCCGACGCGCTTACGCGACGCGTCCCGGGGCGCGCCCCAGGGCGCGCCCCGTGGCGCGTAGCGTAGGCGCGTCGGGTCATGTGACCTGAAAATAACAATTTTTATTGGTTCATAACAGTTTTGGTTTTATAATGATGAAGCCCCTGGTCATGTGACCTGAAAATAACACTTTTCATTGGTTCAATACATTTTTTTTTCAAAAGGATGAAAGACCCCACCTTTTTTCCTTATTCTGACTTTGTCCTTTGACTTAGGAAGACCTGTTTGTAGCTCTCTCTACTTTTTTGCTCAAAATAATGGCTTCAGTAGTAGCAGCAGCTGGTGCATCTGCACCACCACCACAACCACCAAAAGGACCTCCTCAAGATATCATTGGTGGTCTTCAAGAAGAGGAAGAGGAGGAGGAGGAGGAGGGGACTTCAAGATGGCTGGAAGAACACAATACCCCATACCAGCCAAGACCACACATTATTTGGGAGTTTTTTACTCTCCCAGAGGGAAAAAAAAAGTAAATGCACCCAAGGTCAGTTGCAAAATTTGTGGCATGGAACTTTCCAGGGGAAACCCAAATTAAAAATATTAATTTGGGAACTACACAATGATACGCCACATGCAGCGCAAACATCCTATAAACTATTCTGCTGCAGAAATGAGGGAACTGGCCAGTAACCCTCCCCGATCAACAAGAACCAGCTCAAAAAGGAAACAACCCTTTGCGTCTGCACCAGAGGAAAGTGAGACGATGCTGTGCATTCAGCCCCGATTTGCAGATTTCAGAATTATCTGTAAATATTGTGGGAAGACCATCTCCTACGGAGAACAGAGCGTAAAGCTCATCGTCCTTGCTGGGGACAACCATAAATGCCCCAATCAAACCTAATTTTTTCTTTTCTTTTAGTTTTTTGCTCCAGTTGAGCCATTTTCAATTCCCTGTTTTTTCCTTTTTCCCCATGAAAAATACAAAAAAAATCTAAAACTGTTCAGAAAATCCAAAGAAAGTTCAAAATGTTCAAAAAAACAATATAAAAAATATAAAACAACAAAAAGAAGAAAAAAAACAGTTCTTTTTAGAACTACCTCCAATTTCTAAAAAAAGGCAACATTTTTAAAAAACTCTATCATTCATTTTTCCTCATGGTACGCTCCCCGGTGCGCTCCCCGGTGCGCGTACCGGGCACGCCCCCCGCGCCAAACAAAAAAAAAATAATTTTTTTGCCCCGCGGGGCCTTTTTTAAGCCCCCACATCAAACCTAGGGGGTCAGGGGGGATCTACCCTGCCCCCTTATGGTCATTTCCGCCTTTATTTTGGCCACCTCTTGTGTCTCGATACTAACGAGACACAAGATGGCGGCCGCTCCGGACTGTTTCGAATGTTTACAGACACCCAAGAGCCAATCAGATTTCCGTGCGCACCTCGCGTGTCGCGCCCGGGGCGCTCCCCGGAGCGCGTACTGGGGCGCGCCTACAGATATATATATTTTTTTAAACCTAAATTACTCAAAATCCACTGGAGCACATATCTTGAGACATAGCAAAGGCACATCGGGCTACCAGTCCCTACAATTTTACCAAATTTGGTTGAAATCCATTCAGCCGTTCGGGCTAAAAGTGAAATTGACCGCCCTATGGAAATTAACATGGGGAAAACGCATTTTGGGACCCCCCTTTTATTTCGGCCCGCGCTTGACGAATCCCTCCCAAACTTTCAGGGAAGGACCGGAACGCCACGAGGCCATTTTGAGGACATTTTCAGTCATATTCGTCAACCGGCGCCAAAGTTATTTCAAATAGAATTTTGAGATTTAACATTGAAAAAATCCTAACTATAACTACCTACTGGCGACCGCCAGTAGGTAATATATATATATATATATATATATATAACACCAAACAAACTCCACTTTGCTGGGGGCCCCCAATCCTGCAGGGCGGGCTCTTGGACCAGGAATGGAGATCCTGGAAATTGCAGTTCTGCTACTAATTTTAAAGAGCCCAACATCGACTTGCTGACAAGTAGACTTTATTCATCATGAAATACAGAGAGATATGCACTCTTTAAATCCTAACGCGTTTCAACTTTCCAGCCTTGCTCACAGGTGAGTGCAATTGTTCTGTGTTGTCCAAGTGGTCATGTGGTTTGCTCCTCGAACCACAAACACCAGCATGCATCAGTACTTCAAATGTGCTGCAAGACATGGCACTTTGAGCAATTCTGCCTAAATAGCATTTCCACAGCCAATGTCCCACATATTATCGGATGCTTGCTGGTAAAATATTCTGTAATGGCACCGTGCCGGTGCCGGACCATACATGTATGATCATCGAAATGATGAAGATATGTTTGAGGAATAATATCTTCATGTTCGATGGCACCATGTATACACAGGTGCGTGGAGCGGCTATGGGTTCAGCATTTGCTGAAAGCTTTGCTAACCTGTTTCTAGGAAAGTGGGAAGAAGAGATCAGGAATGATGTCAATCTCACAGAAGATCTTAGTAAGGTTACAGCTTGGGTGAGATACATAGATGATCTTTTCCTAATATGGCACGGTACAGAAGAGGAAGCGATAAGATTCATCGAAAAACTTATTGCTAATGATTATAACATACATCTAACTTATAACATCAGGACAAACCGTGTAGAATTTCTTGATACAGAAATTGAGGTAGTCAACAACAAGCTGGTTTCTAAATTACACAGGAAGGATAAGGCTGGCAACAGCCTACTCCATGCCCTCAGTGCTCATCCCGACCCACTCAAGTGGAGTATTCCATATGGAGAGTTACTGAGGGCAAGGAGAAACTGTAGCAGCGATGAAGGATTCGCTGCCGAACAGGAAACCATGCTTTGTAGGTTTAGGGAAAGGGGGTACCCCGAAGGGGTTCTTAGGAAAGCAGTCCAAAAGGTTGCAGCTGTTAAACGAACAGACACCCTCATACCAAAATCTACTACCTCTGATGATAATAATGTGACATGCATCATCACTACATTCAACCAAAAATCAAGGAAGGTTCAGAAGATCTTGGCCAATAATTGGAAAATTCTCAAAGCTGATAACATAGTGGGCCCACTTTTAAATGAAAGACCTCAAATCACCTACAGAAGGGGTAAGAATTTAAGAGATATGTTGATAAATGGAGACATCACGGAAAACAAAAAGCAACATGTACAAGGCCTTAAAGGCTTTTATCCCTGTGGCCACTGTAAGGCCTGTAAAGCTAGTGTCATGGTGAAAGAGGTAGAAATCCCTGGAAGAGATGAACGTAAAACCATCAAACAGTTCCTGACATGTAACACTAATTATGTTATCTACATGTTAGAATGTCCCTGCAAAAAGAGGTATGTTGGCAGTACCACTTGTATGGTTAAAAAACGAATACAAGAACATTTGAGAGCAATCACACATGTGGATAACAGATATCCGTTTGCGAGACATTTCCACGAGTATCATCAATCGAATAACTCCCTCCTTAAATACTTTGCAGTGGAACAAGTTATCGTAGGGAGAAGAGGTGGAAATCGAGAATTGGCCCTCAGAAAGAAGGAATCAAGGTGGATAATGGAGCTTGAGACGAAATTTCCCGGGGGGCACAATTTAGATGAGGAACTCGCAAATCATTTGCATGAGATTAAGGAAATGCTGTATATAAAGACGTCCATTGTATATTTAGTTGGTCGATAATGATTTATGTGTAGGAGGTTTTGTTTTGTGCAACCTATGTATATAGACACCTCCCCCCTATAGTGTTTTAAGTCTTTTTAAGTTCACAAATATATTTGAAACACATTTTTAAATGTATGTTTATATGTCTTTTGTAGGAGAAAGGAAAGGGAGAAGTTACTTCTATCACGGTTACTTCATGGTTTCCCTATCAAATCCTTGTCCCTTGGATGAAAGACACTTTTACTTGTATGAAAATAGATCTTCACTGGGTATTTTTTGCACTTGTATCTGATCATGGGGACATATTGATTGTCTTTTGAGGTTTCGGGTTTTAAATACTACCATGCCAGAACTGTGGAAATTCTGTCTGTTGAAATGAGGTCCGATGAGAAGCTGAGTTGAAGAGAACTTGTCAGTTCTGGGTAACTTTGGGCACTAGACCAAGGATACATTATACCCAATGAATAGTTTGCATGATGGCCAGTATGTAATCATGATGACCATATTAGTTCTGACATTTAACGGGCACTAGACCTTTTACCAGATATTAAATGTAGAACGGGGACAAGTGATAGAGCAGATGTTCCCAGCATTTCGTGACATACAACTGGGATCGGATAAGCTGAAACTGACCCGATAACAATATTGACTCTGTTTAAAGATGGCAGAACAGTGTATATGCAAAGTTTCAGGATCCTCTGTTTCATCATTGTTTTACCCTGGTTGGTTCATTTACTCAATATACAACTAGTGTTAATTATTTTTCCAATATTGCGTAACAATGTAATATTTGGAAATGATAAGTTGAAAATAAACGTTAAAAAGTGCTTGAACTTTTTATATGTTTGTACTATTTAAAACATTCAAAGATGGCGTTTTTTTTACATGCAAAGTCACATGACTTTACCCACTACCTCATTTGTGTTCAATTTTGTATATAACATGGTATTCCGGACAGTGTGGTTTAACGTGTGATCAAGGCGCAAGGTGTGCCGAAACGCGTAACGTGTAACTAAGAATACATTTCTTTGGCTGTAACTTCCTGAGTGCGCATCATGCTTTGAAGCAAACTGTGGATTATATATAAGGACTGCATCTGACGAAGGCGAAACCCGAAACGCGAAATGCTACATCCTTTCAATAAATGGAACTCCTTTATCCCGTTGTGCCAGCTTGTCTACTTCTTGTGATGAGGACAGTCTTTTGTATTTCAGCGCGTGCCATATAGCGCAAGGATGGCTCTTTCTACAAGCGTCTAGGGGTTATGGCAATTATCCCAGACCACCTCGCATCTCGAGGAACAGAGACTCTGCTATGGACAATAGTCGACGAACGTGTCGAGAGACATCACTACTTTATTTGATGCTCCAGACCTGTTATCCAAGAGATTATGAGGCAGAAAGTGCGGGACAAAAAGGAAATCCATTGCCTAGAAAACACAAGCTGCAACCCTTGAACTGACGACGCCCAGAACCAGCACTCTAACGAGAAGCACAACAAGCAGCTGGTTCACAGGATTACTCACTGCGAAACGGCAAGCCGAACAAACTGCACTCTGGGAGTTGCAGTCCTTCCACCCTCAACCACCAATGAGAATCCTGGTAAACGTCGTCAGGTGTGCAAATACTCTACTTCAGATGTGCCAGGATATAAAAACTTTGGATTCCAGCGTCAGCGGCACTTGGAAAGGACTGCATCTGATGAAGGCAAAAGCCGAAACGCTCAATGCTACATCCTTTCAATAAATGGAACTCCTTTATCCCATTGGGCCACCTTGTCTACTTCTTGTGAGGAGGACAGTCTTTTGTATTTCAGCGCGTGCCATATAGCGGAAGGATGGCCCTTTCTACAAGCGTCTAGGGGTTATGGCAATTATCCCAGACCACCTCCCATCTCGAGGAACAGAGACTCTGCTATGGACAATAGTCGACGAACGTGTCGAGAGACATCACTACTTTATTTGATGCTCCAGACCTGTTATCCAAGAGATTATGAGGCAGAAAGTGCGGGACAAAGAGGAAATCCATTGCCTAGAAAACACACGCTGCAACCCTCGAACTGAAGACGCCCAGAACCAGCACTCTAACGAGAAGCACAACAAGCAGCTGGTTCACAGGATTACTCACCGTGAAACCGCAAGCCGAACAAACTGCATTCTGGGAGTTGCAGTCCTTCCACCCTCAACCACCAATGAGAATCCTGCTAAACGTCATCAGGTGTGCAAATACTCTACTTCAGATGTGCCAGGATATAAAAACTTTGGATTCCAGCGTCAGCGGCACTTGGAAAGGACTGCATCTGACGAAGGCGAAAGCCGAAACGCGTAATGCTACATCCTTTCAATAAATGGAACTCCTTTATCCCGTTGTGCCACCTTGTCTACTTCTTGTGAGGAGGACAGTCTTTTGTATTTCAGCGCGTGCCATATAGCGCAAGGATGGCCCTTTCTACAAGCGTCTAGGGGTTATGGCAATTATCCCAGACCGCCTCGCATCTCGAGGAACAGAGACTCTGCTATGGACAATAGTCGACGAACGTGTCGAGAGACATCACTACTTTATTTGATGCTCCAGACCTGTTATCCGAGAGATTATGAGGCAGAAAGTGCGGGACAAAGAGGAAATCCATTGAATAGAAAACACACGCTGCAACCCTTGAACTGACGACGCCCAGAACCAGCACTCTAACGAGAAGCACAACAAGCAGATGGTTCACAGGATTACTCACCGCGAAACTGCAAGCCGAACAAACTGCATTCTGGGAGTTGCAGTCCTTCCACCCTCAACCACCAATGAGAATCCTGGTAAAGGTCGTCAGGTGTGCAAATACTCTACTTCAGATGTGCCAGGATATAAAAACTTTGGATTCCAGCGTCAGCAGCACTTGGAAAGGACTGCATCTGACGAAGGCGAAAGCCGAAACGCGTAATGCTACATTCTTTCAATAAATGGAACTCCTTTATCCCGGTGTGCCACCTTGTCTACTTCTTGTGAGGAGGACAGTCTTATATATATATATACTCGTATTTTTTGCATCAGGGAAATGGCCATGGCAGGAGTGAGGGGACAAAGAGGAACGACTACAGTGTTGGGGGCGATGTGAACAGTCCCTTTCAACTCACCTGCAACACGCACGGATCTATTTTCCTGAAAGTCCACCCCCACGCCACCGACCTGGTCATTGCCGAGACTGTGCATGCTGGGACATGCAGTTCCGTGGACTGAATATGGAGCTGCACAGGTGAGCCTACAGCTTTAGGGGGAGGAGCAAATGTGCCGTTTAGTATTTCACGCAGGAGGAGGTTGATTCGAAAAGGACACAGAACTGGGCGCTGAAGAAGGTCTAACGACCGAAATGCATTCGCCGCTGCTGGCATTCTCCTCAATAAAGTCAGCTGTTCCATCAGAACTCCCCTCCGGCCTCTGTCTTCTTTTTTTGGAAAGGAGAAATCTTGTTATGTTTTCTGCGCCAGCCAGAGGTGCAGCACGGAAGGCCCCTGCCAAACAAAGAGACTCGACCCTATAACTGGCGACCCGCTGTTCCAGCGTTTTCCAAGTTGAGGGATCAACAAGGGTCGGAGACCGCCAGGAACGTGGTGCAGGAATTCGAGGAAGGGGGTATTTTATCTCCTAAGCAAAAACGCCTCGCATTTGGCAGCTGACTCGTATTTTTTGCATCAGGGAAATGGCCATGGCAGGAGTGAGGGGACGAAGAGGAACGACTACAGTGTTGGGGGCGATGTGAACAGTCCCTTTCAACTCACCTGCAACACGCACGGATCTATTTTCCTGAAAGTCCACCCCCACGCCACCGACCTGGTCATTGCCGAGACTGTGCATGCTGGGACATGCAGTTCCGTGGACTGAATATGGAGCTGCACAGGTGAGCCTACAGCTTTAGGGGGAGGAGCAAATGTGCCGTTTAGTATTTCACGCAGGAGGAGGTTGATTCGAAAAGGACACAGAACTGGGCGCTGAAGAAGGTCTAACGACCGAAATGCATTCACCGCTGCTGGCATTCTCCTCAATAAAGTCAGCTGTTCCATCAGAACTCCCCTCCGGCCTCTGTCTTCTTTTTTTGGAAAGGAGAAATCTTGATATATATATATATATATATATATATATATATATATATATATATATATATATATATATATTCACTGAAAAAAACATAAGTTTCACAACAGTTATAGTTAGGTGGAAATTTTACTCGCATAAAACCATTGAAATTCCCACGTTATAGTTAGTTGGACTCACTATAACTTGCGCGTGCAATGCACTGCTGATGACGTCACATATTACATCACTCATGACATGGTCAGTGACATCACTCATGACATCACTGATGACATCTCAAATGACATCGTTGATGACATCATCCAGTGAATGTGTATCTTTCTGAAAGTGATGTCATGAGTGATATCACTGACCATGTCATGAGTGATGTAAAATGTGACGTCATCAGCAGTGCATTGCACGCGCAAGTTATAGTGAGTCCAACTAACTACAACGTGGGAATTTCAATGGTTTTATGCGAGTAAAATTTCCACCTAACTATAACTGGTGTGAAACCTATGGTTTTTTCAGTGAATTTAATAGGTTTTTTAAATGCTAATTCCTAACTATAACTGGTGTGAAACCTATGGTTTTTCAGTGAATATATATATATATATGTTATGTTATGTTAGTGCTATTTGTATTGTGCACGGCTGCTCCAGCGAAGGAGCGTCCCGGCGCACAGTATATATATGTATTCACTGAAAATACCATAGGTTATAGACCATATATAGTTAGGAACTTGCATTTACAAAACCATGAAAATTCACTGAAAAAACCATTGGTTATAGACCATATATAGTTAGGGATTAGCATTTACAAAGCCTTAATTTACTCGCACAAAACCATAGAAATTCGCATATATAGTTAGTTGCAATAACTATATATCGCGCACCCGCAATCCACTGCTGATGATGTCACATATTGCATCATTCATGACATGGTCAGTGACATCACTGATGACATTACTGATAACATCTCAAATGACATCACTGATGACATCTCAAATGACATCACTGATGACTACACTGATGACAACATCCAGTGACTGTATGTTTCTGTAAAGTTAAAATATGTCTTACATATTGAAGAATGAGTGGATGTATAAGTGTTTGGATGAAGGATTTAGTAGGTGCATGACTGACTATATGAGTGAGTGATTAAATGTGTCTCACTGAGTGCATGGGTTAATGACTAAACTGTCTCAATTTGTGCATCATTATGTCTGTTGTTCTGTAAACTGTTCCATGTGTTGATCAGTAGCTATATGAGTAACTATATGGATTATTGATTGGTTGCCCAAGTATATGTATGGGACACTGAGTGTGTGTGGGTGGCTGGGAGGTGTGTGACTCTGTGCATAGATGTGTGAGCAGTTGATACACTAGATGTATGGGTTCAAAAGTGCATGTGGAAACAGCTGTATGGGCGGTTGACTGTGTGCATGAGTGTATTGGTGAGTGAATGGATATCTCAGTGCTACATGTCAAAGTAAGTACATATGTAAAACACAGTACATGTGAGAGTTGACATATATAAATAACTGTGCATAAGAGCCAGTGAATGTGTGAGTGGCTGTATGGATCATTGTGAACTTGTATCAGGGATTGTATAAGAGAGTAAATATGTGTTACTATATGTTTGAATAAGTAAAGTTTGTATAACTGTATAGTTGAGGAAATGGAGGTGTGATTGATTCTTTGCATGACTGACTAGGTGTTTGAGTAACTCCATGGATGAGTGGCAGTCTGTGAGTGTCTGTTTACACTGAATGTATCTAAGGTTATATTAGAGTCTGAAGAGGTTCATCGTATTATCACATGAATGATATCATCAGTGATGTGATCAGTCATGTCAAATGAGATGTCATCAGTCATGTCATCAGTGATGTCATTTGAGATGTCATCAGTGATGTCATTTGAGATGTCATTTGAGATGTCATCAGTGATGTCATCAGTGATGTCACTGACCATGTCATGAATGATTTAATATGTGACATCATCAGCAGTGGATTGCGGGTGCGCGATATATAGTTAGCGCATCTAACTATATATGGAATTTCAATGGTTTTATGCGAGTAAAATAAGGTTTTGTAAATGCTAATTCCTAACTATATATGGAGTATAACCTATGGTTTTTTCATTGAATTTCAATGGTTTTTTGAAAGCTAATATTTCTATCTGTAAAATGTATTCTTCTTTAAATCATAAAATATATTGTACATGTTTTTTATACATTTTTTTTTAAAAAAAATTGTTCCGCTCCTAGTCCGCGAACTGGTCAGCTTCCCGTTAGCTGAATTCAAAGCCGCGACTTGGTGCGCGAGCCGGTAATCGCTCCTTAAGCGTGACTGTTACGTTATCATGACGTTTTGCGTTGTCGCGTAATACGTTATCCGACGCGCCATGTTAGCGGACTCGAAAGCGGATTGGATAGCGGCGCAAAGCGCGAAACGTAAAGACAGCAGGTCATGTGACTCGATAATAACACTTTTCATTAGTTCATTTCACTTTTGGTTTCCTAATGATGTAATACTAGGTCATGTGATCTAAAATTAACACTTTTCATTGGTTTAGAACTTTGGCTTTTCCCAAATGATGAAAACCCCTCCTTCTTTCCTCACTCTGACTTTCATCTTGATGAGAGAAAGACCTTTGTACAATCCAGGGAAATGGCTTCTGTTGTTGCTTCTGGTAGTGTTCCCCCACCACCACCTCCACCTCCTCATGGAAAGAAAGGACCACCAACTCAACCAATCTTTCAAGAAGAGGAAGAGCGGGAAGAGGAGGAAGAGTCTGAATATTTGCCTGAGGAGCCCAGGAGATACAACAGGAAGGAAAATTTCATTTGGCAATTTTTCAAATTTCCACCAGGGCAAAAGAAAGTGAACGCCAGGTATGTCTTTTGCCGAATCTGTGATGAACGTCTTTCTAGAGGCACGGATAAAAAATATAGTTATGGGAATTTCACTATGCACAGACACATGAGCAGGTGGCACCCAAATAACTACAGTGCAGCTCAGCTTCGAGACGAACAACAGAATTCACCAGCAATAGCCAGAAGATCGGTTGTGCCAGAAGTTACGGGACCTGAAGCAAGGGAGCTGATCCCAAATATTCAAATGGACATGGGGGAAGTCAAACAAGTTTGTATGAGGTGCAATCAAACATTATGCTACCGCGAAAGTAGTATAACTCTTATCATTAGAGCCATCAAAAATCATGTATGTCCAAAACGCCCCCAAAAATAAATTCTTCTTTTTTTTGTTGCTCCTGTTGAGCCCTCTTCGATGAATCATTTTTGTTTCCCCCCCTCCCCCCCAAAAAAAAAAAAAAATACAAAATGTTCAGAAAAAAACAAAAAAAATTAAAAAATGTTCAGAAAACTAATAAAAAAAATTTAAAACAACAAAAACAAAAAAAAAGTTCTTTTCAGAACTACCTCCCCATTATTAAAAAAAATTGGTAGAATTCTTTGAACTCTGCCAAGCTCTATTTCTATTAGTTCGCTCCCAGTTCGCACTCCGGTACGCGAACTTTGAGCGCACCCAAAACATTTTTTTTAAAAAAAGGAACAGTAAGTATAAGGAAAGAAAACAGACAGCTATGTTACTATAAAGATAGCTATAGGGAGTAAAGAAAAGATACTGTGACCCGCAATTCACTTCTGATCATGTCATATATTACACTATTTTTCACATAGTCAGTGACATCATCAGCAGTGGATTGCGAGTAACAGTTTTTTTTGTTTACGTCCTATAGCTGTCTTTTTTGTAACATAACTGTCTGTTTCCTATCCTTAAACTTACTGTTCGTTTTTTTAACGAGATGACAGATATGCCCAATTATTACATCATTCATAACATAGTCAGTGACATCATCAGCAGTGGAATGCAGGTTAAAAAAGTAGAAAACATTTACCTTATAATTCTTGTTAATTTTTAAAGAAAATTTTTCATACATTCAATCTGTAAAAGAGAGAACAAACATTTCCAAAAATATTAAAACATGTATTTAAAAATTAGAAAAAAGAAGGGAAAAGGTTCAAGAAGAAACACTTTTTAAACAACTTTGACACTTATAGAAACCTCTACTTCTCTACGACCCCTACACAATCCTAAATATATTTATTTTCAACAAACAGTATCTTCATGCTGATGAAATGAGGCCTATTTTGAAATATGATGCTTCTTTTGCATTGCTTATGTCTCACAATAGTGATGCCATAACAGCACAAAAGAGATGTGAAACCATCATAAAATTGTGTCTAACATTTAAAATGATTATTTTAGGATGCAAATAAGATGTGTGCTTTCAAGAGCTTTCTTTGAGGTGAGGCCTCTTTTCTTTTTTTTAAAAAAAACAGTACCCAGAAGTACAGCACTGTAAGCATTAAAATTGACACTTACAGAAGACTCAGCTTACCCATATGTACCTCACATTTCTAAATGTATATCATAAGTACAAAAACCATAACATTAATTATACATGTTAAATGGTTTATTTTTGCTGTTCTCAGAATGTATCAAATTTCACTTAAATCAGTGACTTGAAGGTATTCATCATGTAACAGCGGGGAAAAAAAAACACAATCAAAATGACTGTGTTTAAAAAACCCATACAACCTAAGAAATCTGATTTCAAAACTCCTTAAAATTGACTTACTTTCAATGACGTCGAATGATCTCCTATAAACAGCATCCACTCTGTTGTGCTATAAATATTTTCAGCCCGCCACTTTCTGAAAGAAAACCTCCATCGATACGTAAAATATGTTACATAGAAAAAAAAACTTCTCTCATTCTATCACATGTTTCCACTAGGCCAAATCATGTTGCCGCGATTCGCAAGTCTTATATTTCTTCCAATCAAATCCCGACATTTTCTATTTTCGCAACTTTCAAAAATAAAATATTTGAGATTATTTTCACAATCCTGGACTACTAATATCTTACTCTTCTTTGTCACTCATGTTCTCCTTTTCCTATGACACTGATACTGCTTACTATGAAGCAGACCTACTTGCATCAGGTTTATATAGTTGGATTTTTAATCTAGACAGCATTGCAGACTTACATTCCCTCTACTTAAACTTTTGGTTTTAAAAACACCAGGTAAGAATTTTTAAGGTCAAACGGCAATTTTTTTTTGAAAGTTACAACGGAATCATTACAGAATGACCAGCCGTTTCCAGACTTTAAGTAAGCTGTATAATGTCCTGATGTTGTTGATGGACCTTCATGATAGATAATTGCTACAGTTACAAAAGTCCTCCCTGATATTGACAGCTGAGAAGCCACAATTTTTTTTATTAAAGTTGACAATTTTGATCCATCAGGCCTACATCGTTGGATCATTAAAATGACATACTGGCTATATCTACGTATAAATAATGTTGACATCATATCACATTTACATTGGCTACACTCCATGTTGTGATCCGCTGCATTTACTAGCTTATTAAAGGACACTGATTTACTGTCTGGCAAAGTTAAATATATAAATCTTTCTGAGTCTACACTAGTAGTACTTGATACCATACAGTTCTCGCAGTCATGCTGCCATTGATAAGAAAGCCCAAACAGGTGATCTACATCTACACCCTCATCTTGCAATACATCAAGCATATACATTAAAAACTCCTGACAATCTTGCTGATTATTTTCAGAGAAGTCTGTTTGACCTGAACATTCATCTAACAGATAACGAACTTCAGACACACTTTCTACTTTTGTTCGATCAGTGCTACATTTCTCTAACACAGAATTCAACAAGCAGCATAAACTTTGCTCCGAATTGAACACAATCTGTTCTTTTAAACTCTCTAGTGAAAAGAGAACATTAACCACTACATTTGCATAGCAGTTGACACCAGAACTGTTTTCAAATTGAAAACCGACAACATCTTCAACAGAATCCACTTTCTTTCTGCTAACAACTTTCGGTTCATTGACTTTTAGTCTTTTTGCAACAACCTCCCTACTATTACTGATATTTCTACGTTTCTGGCCTACCACACGTTTCTCAAACAAAGGATATTGAGGCAAATGTGGCGCATACTCTCTTCTTAACCTATTGTATTCCTTAACACAATCTAGATCCGCAGAAATGTTTGTGACATCACAGTCAATCAAGTACAATCCCGATAAAGTTCTAACTCGTGACAATGCCACATATGCCATACCCTCCTTGAACACAGAACTGCCAATATTCACCAATGCACAGTCTACACTTAAACCTTGCGATTTATGGATTGTCACCGCATATGCCAAGCAAACAGGAAACTGTTTACGGCGAACATATAAGTCTTTAACAAGCAAAAACCTAGCAGAACAACAACCAATTTGCTGTACTTCCTCAATGCCATCAAATTTAATTCTTAAAAATTCGATTCCATCTCTATTTTTGTATTTCTCCAAATCAACAACATTACCCATTGATCCATTTACTAGACCTCTTTCTACATGTAAATTCCTTCTCAAAATGATTCGGCAATTTAAACACACATTCAAAGTCTTTTCAAAACCCGCTGTTTTAGATATAGTCTTTCTCTAATGAATCCAATTTTGATTTCAAATTGTCTGACAAAATAATTGTTGATCCCATGTGCTCTAATTTGTCGATAGCTTCAAGTTTCACAATCTCTTGCTTTTCTAAATTCAACATTTTATGGTTGAAGATGGCACATTCTGCAAGAGTTGGCATGAGACATATCCCGGACTTCTTCTCAGTAATTTTCTGAAAAATATTCTCAGGCACAATCTCTTGTTTGGGATATAAATTTGACAGTAATCGTGCATTTAAAGCTTCTCTCCCATGCTCGGTCACTTTTCCAATTCTAATATCTTGTAGAATATTCTTGTAATCTTCATCCTTTGCCTGACGCATATTTTCATGCAGTTCTGCATAATTGAAGTTTAACCATATATTGACGTTGCCAATGCTCCCTAGGCACTTCCTGGTATCTTCATGTGTGAGTATTTTGAACACAGGTTGACCTTTTACTGGTGTCAGCTGCAGAAGATCTCCGAAAACAATGATGTGTTTGCCACCAAATAACACATCATATTCAGTTTTAAGTACTTCTTGCATTCTCAAATGCACAAAGGCAAGCATGACATTGGAAACCATGCTTACTTCGTCAATGATAAGTAGTTTCATTTTCCTCAAGACTCTTGAAACTTCACAGCAAGCATCTCCAGATAACTTGTTGTATTGTAATTTGTTGTCATGCTCCACCGGCAGCATCAGTAGACGATGCAAAGTAATACCTTTAATGTTATGTGCTGCCAGTCCAGTAGGAGCGGTGACAACACAAGACAGCGATGACTTAGTCCTTTCCTGCAAATAACAAGAAATTGCTTTAATGAGGAAACTCTTTCCAGTTCCCGCTTCTCCACTCACGTACAGTCGGACAGGCTTCAACGACGTACATGAGCACTCTTTCTTCTCATGACTTAATCCGTGCTCAATTTCCTTGGTAACTTCATCATATATTTTCCTCTGCTCAACGTTGAGTTGTTTTTCCAAGTCTTCTAAGTTAACTGAATCCTCCTGAGCATGTGCCATGGCTCTTTCCACTTCATTCATAGCAGTGGCAGCTTCATTTTCGATAATAGGTCCTCCAAGTGGATCTTGACTCAATGAAACAGAACTCTGACTGTCCTGAGAACTGTCTCTGGCAATCTCGGCTGCAATCGTTGCTTCCTGCTCAATTTCCAAAGTTAGCATTTCTTGATATTTAGGAAAAGCAGGACATTCTATGGACTCCTTGGCTGCATTAAAAGAGTCTTCGTAACAGAGGAAATCTCCAAGCAGTTCCTCTTCTGCACGCCAAGGCTTGAAAAGTTGCAAAAGTGCTAAATAGAAAAACTCCTTTCTTTCTGGAGATTCACCACTCAATTTTCGATGGTTTACTAATTGGCATTTTCTTTGCTTGACCAGGCATCCCTCACTTCCAATTACAGCATACACTCCTTTCTCAATATCTTCTTTGATGTTCCTCTTGAATATATAATTTTGGAGAACCTCATATAGACAAACATTCTCAAGGTGACTGCTTCGATTTGGATAATATGTATCCAACATGTTGGTCTTCAAAATGTCGGTACTGTTTGGCTCCTTTTCCGCCAAATACTCAATTTCCCGGACAGGTTTTAGAACTCGATTTCGCGTTGCAGCAAGACCAAGACTCGCCCAAACGATACTCCTAGATTTGGCATAGAGACTTGCTGAAGACAATCGATCTGAACATTCGTAAGCTCCGATTTCTCGATGCGACAACATCTTCAGACTGAAACTATACAACTTCTTGCTGAGGCTCTTTTCATGGGATATGTCCTCCCACATATCCTTCAGTTCTGTCTTTTCTTTTTTGGTGATGTAAGATGTCACATACCGAGCCACAGCCATGCAGTTGTCACCCACAAACTGTATATCCATGTTAGCATTCCACATGGACAAAATCACTGGGTTGTAGTCATTGATGTACTTGGACTCTTCGTTCCTTTTCAAATTGTATGTATTTTTGGGTGATTTCCTCGTCACATTATGTCGTAGTGAAGACATCAAACTGTTCACTTTTCCTTTAGAAATCACCGGCCGTGGAAAGTTGAAACGACATTTGGTGTAGAACTTGTCCTTGTTTCTGAATTTACGACGACAGTACTTTCCACAACGATGGCTTTGGAAACGTAGAACTTGTTCTCTTAGGCTTTTCTTCTCCGTTGCATTTGGAACAGCACACGTAGAATACTGTTCTATGAAATTCATCACTAAGTCATCGGGATCTGTTCCAAATTTAGGAGCATCCTTGATCCACAACAACATATGTATATGAGGAGCACCTCTTGCTTGGTACTCCTTTCTCCAAAAGAAATCCAACACCTCTCCAAGAGGTGGATTCTTCTTATTTGTGATGAAAGACATCATAGCTTCAAATTTATGATTGAAGTACCTGCATACATTCACAGGATCCAAAGAACACAGTTCTCCAGGTGTCTTGAATTCAATGTTTTCAATATTTCCATTTGTTTTTTGTAGAAATTCAAGTAAGTCTTCCCAGCCATACTCGGCACAGCTCAGAGTGAGGAACCATGTCGGAGTTCCTAAGTTCCTCAGCATACCACCCTGACACGCCATGAGATTAATTAAGTGAGAATCCAAAATACTATCTTGGACATTAACTTTATGCATAAAGTCTCTTGCCGAGATATTTCGCATCTGTATACCACTTTTCAAGATGTGGTTCACTGCATATGACAGTCCAGACAGATCGCTTTCAAACAGGAGATGAAACAAATAGGGAATGCATTGACGAAACCTAGGATCTTCTCCATACAATCGTAAAGTCCGGTATTCAGACGCAGGAATTTGATGAGATCGCTCATCATATCTTCCTCCTCGACCTGTGGGAAATAGCTGTGGGAAACACCGAGCTTCCAAACTTTCCTCCCAAACACTAATGGGACTCCCTTTGGCTTGTTTCATTTGAAACAACTCAATAGCATTCCCCATGACTTCCTTGGAATGCAATGGATGAACACTATAATGTTCATATATTTCTTCACTTTTAGAGGCCTCTACTTTCTCAATTTGCCCAGCACACAAATCGCTATCCTCTTCATCACTTACTTCCTCTTCTGCAACATACACATTCTTATAATACTTATTATTTTTCTTCAAATACACTGTTGCCTTTTTGACTTTCCTAACATCCACTAAATCTTGCCATATTTTCTTATTCTTTGTCGGAACCCCATTAACCAAGATAACCAGAGGTTCCTCTTCCACTTCTTCTACTCCAATTGTGTTAATGTTTTTATTCAAATCTAAAGGCAAATAAACAACTCTTCCCTTTAATCCTCTCTGTAAATCTGCTGGAGGCAACTTCCCTGTCTTTGGCTCCATTCTTACAATAGCCTGAAAGGGATGAATACTTTGAATCAAAATAGATTCATAAGTATTTAAATCCTTCAATTCAGAAGGAATCTCAACCAATTCAAGATTATTATGAACTGCCCTAGCAGGCATCTGGTTTAGGTTTAATTTATTACAACAATAAGTACACACACGTTGATCCGATCCCAAATCAAAATAATTTTCTACCATCAAGTATGTGGCAAAATCCTTCCATTCACTATTATTTTCCCTTTCACTTTTTGCATATAAATCCACTACCTTAGTCTGATTCTTATAATAAGTACGTCGACAACAAACACAAGTGAAATTAGGCCTCTCACTTGATTTCATCTGAAACGTGGCAATTTCCTTCTGAAAATTATCTGTACTGTAAACCTGTACATTATCTTCCACATTACTCTCTACTTCAGGGTCAATTTGAACATTCTCATCTTTACTACTAAAGTAAGAAAACTCAATTTCTTCACAAATATTCTTCACATCTATTTCAGAACCATGCAAAAGAGCAGCACATAATTGTTTAAGCATAATTGCTGGACTCTTTGCATAATACAACATTCTCACTAATTTTCTCACTTTATTATGATGCACTGCTAGCATCCTGAAATGATGAAAAACACTCTGGCATACTCTCCTGGAAAGACAAGCCAGTGAATGACCACGCAAACCTGTTATTTGTCTCACTCTGCAAGGATCTAAATCTTGCAACAACTTCATTTTCTGCTTCAAACTTTTCTTATTAAATGTCCGTATAAAATCACAAAGCAAATTGATGGAAACCTGTCGCACACTGCAAATAGAACTACACTTCCAAATGTACACAGGAGCCTTAGGACGTCTTCCTAAAACCTCATCACTTAGCGCCTCTTCTGTCTCTGTTGTCACAAGTTTTTCTTTTTCAACTGGACAACCATCCTTCACTTCATAAGCTCGACCACTGATGTCAACTGCATGCACCAAATCATTATCCTGAAAATAACTCTCCTCATTAAAAAATGCCTCAGAACTTGAACTATGCATCCATTCTCCGGAAAAAACTTGACAAAAGTTGCTACGATTTACTACTCTCTTCCATCTACTGTTTGTTTTAAAATCAGAAATTACCTTGCTTAGTTTCCTAATTCTATTGATTACCAAAATAAACAACTTTCGCTTAATTTCAAAAGCATGATCAATAATTTTCTCAACATTTTTCTTCTTCTTATAAAATGCCGCTTTCTGTTTGCATTTCTTAATATTTCTTAATAAATTAACTATTATCCGATTACGGAACATTCATTGTCGAATGTCCCTAAACTGTTCTTTCCTTCTACTATCATGCACAGAGTTATCTCTTCCTCTACCAGTAACATTTTTCATGGGTCTTTTCTTTCCATTTAAATTACTCTTCTTTTTCTGAACTGAAACATTTGGGCGAGAAATATTTTTTTTACTACAAATATTTTTTAAGAAAGACTTTGTGCTCTTACCCGGAGCTTTCTTGGTGTTTTGATAAGTATTTAGGGAAGAGGACTGCTGCAATAAAACATCACCGTGCTGTCTTTGACTTTTTCGAGCCTTTATAATTCTATTTTTGGTAGGCATTTTCCAAACTATGAAAGAATCTGCAGTTGAATCTGTTGAAAAATATAATAAAAAATGTTAATAACCACTATTACCAAACAGTAAATGAATAACAGTCATCAAAAACTTAATGCCCTTCTTATTATTTAACATAGCAAATCAAGGCATATGACTGAGTATGATGTTATTTTTCTTTTTTAAATGGAAAGCGTTCTTCATGGTGCAAGTTTCTTGTAAATACGCTCCCACCTGCGAAAAGGAACTTAGCAATGCAAAGCTGCTTGGGTCCCCAGTGTCTGTCAACATTCTAAACAGTCCGGAGCGGCCGCCATCTTATCTCTCGGTAGGATCGAGAGAGAAGAAGAGGTGAAAAACGAAGGGGAAATTTAATAAAATGGGGCAAAGTATACCCCAGTTGACCCCCTAGGAATGTTGTTGGAATTTTTTAAAGGGTCCCCTGAGGAAAATAAAAAAATATATATTTTTCACGATAGAACCGCTTCCCAAACACCGAACTGGTCCGCAAACTGCACGAGAATACGCCATTTTGTGCGTCGTTTTAATTAAATTACTAGGAATAAGGAGGTGCGGGAGACGTATCCTATTTCCTTATATTTTCTGAGAGTGGCTGAGGAGTCTCATATATGTTGATACATGTGTTCCAGCGGCTGTGCGTGAGCTTTTTTAAAATTTTTGCTGCGTGACGTCTGTTAACGTTCGATTCGAAGGAAATCAGGAAGTGTTGACCACCAATTTCTCAGTGCGATAAAATCTTTTGAGATATATTATCAAGCCTGTGCGCTAAAATTATCGCCGATAAAGCGGCGACAATGGGCTTGATAATATGCTCTGTGAAATTCCAATCGAAGCCCATTTTAGATGTCTTCACATCTAGCATGTACTTCGATTGGAAATCCATAGAGCATATTATCAAGCCCATTATCGCCGCTTTATCGGTCGTTTTCGGCCGATAAAGCGGCGATAATTGAAGCGCACAGGCTTGATAAAATACCACATTGTTATAAATGAATCCTTATTGAGACACAATGTCTGCGCCAATTTGCCTTTTTTACAATGCCACAATTTTGTCGTGCACGGCAGCCATTTTACATGCCAGGCTGGTCTCAGCCTATCACCTAGCCCTGCGAATGTAGGGAAATATTATCAAACCTGTACACTAAAATTATCGTCGCATTATTGGCCGAAAACGGCTGATAAAGCGGCGATAATGGGCTCCATAATATGCTCTGTGGAAATCCAATCGAAGCCCATGTTGGATAACATGGCTAAAAACTACTCAACACCATTGTTTGGACATTATTAACATGGCTATGTAACTCCCATAATCAAAATTTAAATTTGCCAAGCACACTTGTGTTACTGCATGCCAGAATGCTACACCGAATATGCAATTACAATTTCGCAAAGTAACAAAATCTATTTCTATATCACTACAGACAAAGCCACAATTTAAAAACACAGCTTTCTTCATCATTTTCTCCTTAGCGATAAAAAGCGGTAGCAATGCATGAATATCACGCTGAAAAGTCAGCGATATTCATGCATTATCCTGCAAATGCTCTTAGCCATGTTATCCACCTCCCATTGGATAACATGGCTAAGAACTGCTCGCAAATGCGAAAAAAAACGGTCGCAATGCATGAATAACGCTGAAAAGTCAACGATATTCATGCATTATTCAGCAAATGCTCTTAGCCATGTTATCCACCACCCATTGAATAACATGACTAAATACTGCTCAGAGTCCCATGAGGAACGCTTTCCATTTAAAAGAGAAAACATATCATCATAGAAAAGAATCGTTTTTAAACACAGCATATAAATCAATTGTATACCTGCATTCAAGAGGAAATGACTGAAAATGTCCTTGAGACACACAAAAGCGTTTTCTGGAATACCCTAGCACCATTTTTCCGACATTATTAACATGGCTATGTAACTCCCATAATCAAAATCTAAATTTGCCAAGCGCAGGTGAGAACGTATTTACAAGACACTTGCCCCATGAGGAATGCTTTCCATTTAAAAATGAAAAAATAACATCAAAGACACTCAAATGCCTTATAAATATGACCCAAAACAACCTATGAAACTCTAACAGTACATATTCAAAATTTAATTGTTTTCAAAATGTTTTTTAAAAACAACATATCTGTTTCAGCTTACATAAAAGACCATGGAATGCGCTTCATATACAACAATACCTTGAGTTACTACATGCCAGAATCCTACACCGAATATGCAAATACAATTTCTCAAAGTAACAAAATCTATTTCTATATCACTATAGACAAAGCCACAGTTTTAAAAACACAGCTTTCTTCATCATTTTCTCCTTAAATCATACTATTCTCTATCTAAATTAAATAAATCTTTTCTCACCTTAGCAAATACTTTTTGAGTTTTGTAAACAGTCTCAGAAATACACCAAATTGTCTTCAGCAGAAGAAAAAGGATGCACTCCAGAGGCTGCAGCTATTGAAAGCACAGAAATACAGATATTCATTTCACATATCTCTCATATTAGCCAATCATAACTCTTCCCTCACTTTTTTCAAATCTTAACCCTTCCCCCCCTCTGCCCTCTCTGCCTTTTTTTTGCTTAGCAACGACCTCCTGAAAGACCTCTCATGTTTGCAAGTTCACACAACAATGTTTCAATTGAACTCTGAACTCTCAGTGCACCTGCGTATCCAGTGCAATCTTTCATTAAAAGTTTCTTCCTTGACCATTGAAATTACATGTTTCAAGAACACATCCATGCACCCTAACTTTCTGTTTTCAGAAATGGAAATGCGCCAATCACTGCTAATGAATAATTAGCATTGGAAATCCACAGTTTTTTTTCTTTACAAACTCCTACTGTTTCAACTGCCCTTTCATTACCACACTTCATCTGACTGCAGCACAACCTTCTCCCACCATGTTTAACGTCTGGATTGTTGGACATAGTTACATCCACTGGGCTCAAAGGTATGCGGACAACAGAAATTTACACAACCTCAATTTACAGGATGTGGAAATTAAATGGTTGGGCCAAAGAGGATTAAAATGTCACCAATTGATACCATTGGTGAAAACCTTTATGCATTTGCCAAAACCTGACCTCTTAATAGTGCACTGTGGAGGAAATGATTTAGGCACTATGACTGGGGTTGGTCTGGAAATGCTTTTAAAGGACACCTTTGAGCAATTAATGGCACTTTTTCCTCAAACTGCCTTGGTATATTCCAATATATGCCAAAGACAGAAATGGAGGTGGTCCAACCAATTTGGTCCACAAATTGAGAAAGCGAGGAAGCATGTAAACAAATCTGTTTCAGCTTTCATGAGAGACCATGGAATGGGCTCCCTGTACAATAATAACTTGCGTTACTACATGCAAGATATCTACAGAGGAGATGGAGTTCACTTCTCAGATGAGGGCAACAGAATTTTCATTCTGAATTTAAGACTGTGCATTGGTACCTACTTATAAGTACCTAAATGGAACATAAACCCAAAAGCTCTTCTCAGAGCTACCCTTCATCTGATCACTCACAATTAATACTTTTCTCTAACTTATTTCTGTAATTTTCAACAAACTACGCTCAAAGAGCGCTACCCGGTACGCGAACTGGAAGCTAACCGCCCAAAATTATTTTAAAAATGTTTTTTCTCCGCACATATGGTCCTCCTCAGCCACCCTCAGAAAACCTGGGGGGTCAAAATACTTGTACCGTGTCCCCTTCTACCCTTTCTGAACATTATTTAACCTCCATTTTATATGTTAATTCGACCGAAACACAAAATGGTGGACTCCCGTTACGCTTCTAGTTCGCGGACTAAACTGCTTCCCGGGAAGCGGCCCAAAGAAAAGGTGGGAAAGTAATTCAAAGAAAAAGGACTGGAGACACTCTCACCAAATATAGATTAACTCATACTACATAACAATCCCTTTCATTTTCACAAATTTGATTGAAATTCCATTTAGCCATTAAGCCTGTAGACCTCTCTAAATACCTTGAGGTAAATTACTTCACAAAACACATCTGAAGTGTTGGAATTGACAACCAATAAAAATCTTACTTTCATTTTCTACTTTTATTACCTGATATTTGATTGGTTATATACCTGAATATGTATAAAGGAAGAGAAGAAAACACAGCCATTTTGACTGCTACTTCTTGTTGTACATCACATTTCAATACTAACCTAAGACTTCAACTTGTTTCTGAAGGTAAGTTGTTATTTTTAAAAATGAAGTATATTGTACACTATAACTTGATATGGTAGACTTTTTCTGATACATATACACTATCCCTCTGTAGTAGTTATGGATTTAGATAGACTTCTCTGTTATAGTTAGGAATGGAGTTAGGCTTCTCTTCGTTAAATTACATACACTTTTTTATAGTCCTATTTCCACTCTGATACTATACACTGCCAAAAGAAAAATTCACTGATAAAAACTACCTATCTAAAATTAATCCCAACAGTGCCCAATCTCTACTAATATATATTTTTTTATTCAAAATTTCAGGCAAAATGGAAGGCGAACAACAAGTTTCATTTTCAATTGAACTGAAGGAGAGCAGCCAAGACAAAATTGATGACTTTATGGATGACAGTAGAGACCACGAACTTCTACAATGTGTTGAAGCAGTGGACAACCTGCTTCAAAATGAAAAACAATTACACCCTATAATAAATTATGACATTTCTGACAATGAAATGTTAGAAAATTTAATAAAGTATGAAACACAATCATAAAAAAAAATAAAAAAAAATAAAGAAAACAAAAAAAAACCAACAAAAACAACAAATAATTAACATACAGTATTAAAAAAATCTATCATTCTTTTATCCTTATAGTACGCTGCCCAGAGCGCTACCCGGTTCGCGTACTAGGAGCTCACCACGCATAAATATTTTTTTTTTTTTTTTTTTTTTTTCCCCCTGCAGAAACCTTTTACAACCTCCACATAAAACCTAGGGGGTCAGGGAGGATCTACTAGGCCCCCTTATCGAAATTTCCCCCTTTGTTTTGGCCTCCTCTTATCTCTCGATCCTACCGAGAGACAAGATGGCGGCCGCACCGGACTGTTTAGAATGTTGACAGACACCGGAGAGCCAATCAGCTTCGCATCGCAAAGTTCCGATAAGCGAAAAGTACGCGAACCGGATCGCTGCCCGGAGCGCTGTTACAGATATATATCTTGATTTAAACGTTAATTTCTCAAAATCCACTGAAGCACATATATTGAGACCTAGCAAAGGCACATCGGGCTAACAGTCCCTACAATTTTGCCAAGTTTCGTGCAAATCCATTCAGCCTTTCGAGCTAAAAGTGAGGCCAACCGCCCTATGGAAATTAACATGGGAAAAACGCGTTTTGGGACCCCCCTTTTTTCTCAGCCCCCCCTTGACGAAACTCCCCCAAATTTCTAGGAGATGCTCAGAAACAAAATGTGCCATTTTCCTGAAAATTTCAGCCGATTCCGTCCACAAACGCCAAAGTTATTAGACATAGAATTTTCAGAAATCCCATAGAGAAAAAATCCTAACTATATATACCTACTGGCGACCGCCAGTAGGTAATATATATATATATATATATATATATATATATATATATATATATATATATATATATATATATCTACATTGCAGTACTCTATCCACCCGGAATCCAATGAGGCAACACGGACTCGGATAGACACGCGGACCCAATTTCTTTGTGCTATTTCATTTATTCCGTTTTCTGCCCTCCATCCCATGCCGCCATGACACGTTTCGGTCCGACCTGGACCTTGATCACATGACAAATATATATATATATATATATATATATATATATATATATTGTTAGGGTTTGTTTTAAGTCTCATGCCTGCCCACAGTCAGCACAATAAAAAAACTGCTTAGTGTACCTATTTATGCGCTACCCTTTTGCACATTGAGGACTTTGCTGTAATGTACTTGTTGATTGGCTTTGCCAAAGCTTGTTATACTCTTGGGTTTGCCAATGCTTGTTTTGGGGTTCAAAACCTCAAGATTGTCAAAGGTGTTGCATGTGCTGTAGGCACGTGTATCTGGAACGGTTAGGACAGGTGCTACAAGAAATGAAGAACACATTTGCATGCACAGCACGTTGTGAGAAATGACAGTTTAAACGTGCAGTATATCTTTTCCTTCCTGAACTCTGCCCGAGTTCTGCCTATAAAAGCGGGTCACAAACAGAAACACTTGCTTGTGATCGTTACTCCTTCCTACCTGCGGTCTAGTTGACTTCCAGCTATCGGATTCCAGAAGCGGCCTTACCTGCAGGGCCGTTTCTACCATTAGGCAGGACTAGGCGGCTACCTAGGGCGGCAGAATGGCTAGGGCGGAAAAAGGGGGAGTATTTGTGTAGGCCTTTTACAATTCGGCATCATGTCACGTTTGGTGCCAGGGGCGGGGGCCGTGTTCGCCGTGATCTGTGCAGTGCCAGCATGGCTGCGCGTGTCATCACGGGTCACAGTACAGACAGAGAGGCAGAGAAACAGTCAGGTACGGAGGTATGCACCAAGGCGGGTTGCGTCAGGGGTGACAAGTGGGGTGACGCACAGCTGGCAACTAATAGCCCTCCTGAGAGTGAAAAGCGAGTGCGTGATTCGGTGCCTCCGTCTCTGGACAGGCCTCGCTCTGCCCCTCTTCTCCCCTCTCAGCAGCAGGTGTTACTGTTCTCAAAACTGTGTACAAAAGGACTGCAGGGATCCCCTCCCACTCCCAATAAATATACACGTAGGGTCTCACGATGCCTATCTACTCATGACAGCGCAGAGGAGAGTAAAACATTGAGGCACATGGCCTTGTGTAGACAGAGGAACAAAAAGCTAAAACATTTCTTGGAGCAGACGGACAGGAAGGGCCTGACAGGGACAAGGAGGTACAGGTAAACATATGGAGATAAGAATGAGAGCAGTTGTACATCATTGTATTCAATTTGAATACCTAACATATGGTGAAGAAAGAGAGTGTAGGGGCCTTGTAGTGAAAGGGAAATAGGAAAATCACACAGCTCCAAGTAAAAAAGATCAAGGGTTGTGATATAAGAAGGTGAGATAGCACATCTACGAGGGCAGTGGAAAGAGCCATATTCCAGTTTGTGTGCGTATTATTTACTCACCGCAATGAATCTGTTCTATTGTTGGCATTGTAAATAGTCCACAGAGCAAGAGGAATATTTGATGTAAAATACTTCTGTCATCAAACGTATCTGTATTAAGAGAGACAGTCTGGTTAATAATCCCCAAGGCGGAAATGGGCCGGGCATAAAAGCTAGGGTTGGTGCTCGATACTTACATATGTTTGGTATTTCAAGCAGCGCCTTATTTAAAATGAGAGGTGGATGGGTATATGATAACTCCCAGTCAGAGGGATCCAAGGTCCCAGGTCCCCAGTTAATGAAACTTGTAAGTACATGTCACAGAGGATAATGCATGTTCATTGTATGTAGAGACTTCTTAGTGTACTGATGGTAACTGCCTTCGCTTATGCTCTAGTTTATTGCATCATTGCAAAATCAGATGTTCTGCTCCAGTCATATGTACCTCGCAGACACACAAGGCCTCAGGACCAGCAAATCCGTTTACACAGTGTCGCACATCAGTTGAGCAGATCCAGTACCCCAAGTCTCACTTTTCTTATTTTATCCCAACCCGCCTTTCCACCAGGGAAGAGTGTGGACTCTCAAGTTTCGGTTCCTGGATCTGCATAGGCCTCTGAAGGGATAGGAGATCCAGCATCTCCTTCAGTGTTGTCTCTGCGGTTGGGACCAGGTGAGTGCGTTATAGAAGGGCAAGCCTTGCATGCTTCTACCTCCTGGACGACATGGATGACCCAATACACGCTCAAGGACACACAACCATTTTTGGGTAAATAAGGGCTTCAGTGTAACAAGAAAATCAGTTGCTTAAGGAGGGAGTGATCAGATGTCACACTTGCCCCTCACTGAGGTCATTTGAGGTGGGGACTGGGGTGGTTTCCAAGAGCACATATACATTAGACAACCCCCACACTTTAGCAATGTAGGAAATTTAACAAGCACCTCCGTTACCAGATACACTAATCCTGTTCATGTCACAGTTACCACTCCAGACCTGATGCCCCTGGCACTGGTCGAAAGATTTTTTGGTGATAGTCACAATATTGAAGCATTTTGGAATCCGTACCAGTTGCAATTTCTATGTAAACCAGGAGCCTTTCCCTCTGAAACTGCCAGAATAGCCTTAATTATATTCTAACTTGGGGGTCCAGCGGCTAATTTGGCTATTCCACTCATTGAAAATAATGACACAGTTTTACGTGATTTCGGAAGATATAAAGGAACGATGTGTCATCTCTTTGCTGTGCACACTTTTGTCCAGGCCAGTGATAATGAGTAGCTAAAACCCTGTCAGGTCAGTAAGGGCCTCCTTATCTACATTACTAAGCTAGGTATGGAAAACCAGTGGGCAGAGGAAAATAGGACATCCCTTTTTTGTAGAGGCTTATGGGATAAATCGAAGAATTCCCTGGTGCACATTGTAGAATTACCCTCAGATTGTGCAGAGTTCATTAACTTAAATGTCAGGCTTGACAACAGTTTAATAGCACTTATCGGGGAGTAGCCCAGACATTCAGTTGGCTGGTCTGAGCATAAAGAGTCAGAGTCTAGGAATCAGGATAAAGCAAAACCCTGTAGATAGGGGGCTTGCACAGTACTTTGACTACTGATGAAAAATAAGAAGAAAGAAATTAAACCTGTGTTTGTATTGCCACTTTTGGATATAAGTACTGGGTCTCTGACCCAATCAATTCAAACAATTCTGGATCTTGAACTGAACCACTGTCAGGAGGATTGCTGTGCTGCTTAAAGGACTCATCTTTAGACTACAGATTTGGAAGGCCTACTTTTTGCTTGTGTTCCCCTGCTGCCTTCTGCTCTCTTACTCTGCTAAAGGAGAGCTGGACTCTGCTTTACCTCCAAGTAACCCCCAAGGGCTTGTTGGCTAGCCTCCTGTTGCTTGAGACTCAGGGAAATCAAAAGTCTCTACTCCCGCTCTTGTGCCTGGCTCACTGGAAGTGGCCCAGATACTTGCAACATGGATTTCAACTCATTTCCTGTCTGCCTGTAGCAGAACCGGCACATCAACACTCTTGAGTTTGTAACATCAGCACATTGCATCAGAATCAGTGCTTTACCTCCAGAGATCGATGCATCTGACAGCATATAGCCACTGCTACAGCTTGGTGAGATCAACGTTTCCCCTCGACTATGTGGCAGAAACTGGCAAATCATACAACACCTCTCGAATCCGACAATTGTCTTTGGAACTGATGCATCACCTTCACTGCATGGGGAAGAACAACGCATCTCATTGTTCGTAGCCAGGAAAGGTAGTTGTTCACTGGGGCCTGCGGGGCTACTGCACCCTGCTGGCCCTCCATTGCGGTTGTCAAAACTTTGGCTTTGTCCCCGTCCAGCGACCATAGAAACCTTTTAGGGCTACTTACTTACAAGCACTTTATTTCATGTATTCTTTTAAAATTCAATATCTAAACTTCTATACATTGGATATTTGACACTTTGGTCTTGTTTTGTTTTTAATATATTAACCTGTTTTCATAAGCTTGTGTGGAGTATTTTTGTGGTGCACTCATTGTGTCACTGTGTGTGTGTTGTACAAATACTTTACTTATTGCCTCTTTAGATAAGCTAACCAGAGGGTGAGCATAGGCTATCTTTTAGTGTGTACTTAGCTTACCTTGACTAGGATTGTGGTTTCTACTTGGACAGGGTGCAAAGCTTTGCCAACTAGAAACCCAATTTCTAATATTGGTGATCAGCAGTGAGGATAAGATTTGAGTTTGTGCAGCGCTACCTATTAACTCGTTGTTCTCTACAACTCTATACTTAGACCATTTAGATTTTAAAAATTATCCCTGATTGGCCTTTTGATTTTTCTTGCTATATTGTGTCACAATCTGGAGAAGCTACACCTGCAACTGCAACCTGAGGTTTTGGATTTTGATCTGGCCAGGTTAGAGTCTTACACTGTGGCTCAGATTAATTTTTTTTGCAAAGATTTGCAGGTCTCCATGAGAGGCTTCATTCGGAAGGTGGAGCTGCAGATAGCCTTAGGGGCTTGAGTAGAGTCCCAGAATGCAGGGGATCAAAGTCTAGCGGAGGAGAAGGAAATTCTTGAAGCAGGAGAGTGAGCGGATTCTGGAGTCTACTGTGGCTCTGAACCTGCCTGTAGAAGGGGCCAACACTTGCCAGGAGCAGTAGTGGTAATTAATGAAGACAACAGATGTCCCATGCACAAGAGAAATAAGAGCACAGAATAAATATAGACACAATGGAGACTATATTAAGCACTGACTTGTCCAGCAGGACAGAGGTCCATTTTTTACTTCAAACAACATGTTTTGAAAGGATACCTTCAACAATTCCATAGAGAATGGCACAAGCCTGTACCCAAACATATACAGATTGGCATAGTGAGGAAAGTAGTCAGAGAATAGAACAGAGTTTTCAGGCAGAAGCTGTTGTTTTCTGTAGATATTACAGTAACAGAAATTCCATTTAACACCATTACTAGCCTAACATAGCAATTTGCACATTTCACAGTATATGGTGTTTTAAAAGTCGACAGTGTTTCGGTCCCATTTAAAAAATCACAGGGATCATCATCAGGACAGAATAATGCCTAATTATTACAAGCCACGATAGCCTAAAGGGAAAAGAGAAATCGAGAAATCATACACAGTATAGTATAGAAAAGGACGCATAGTGAGGGTACCATGAAATGTACAATTTAGAGAAGCTGTAAAAGTGACTTTGGTTATACCAACATAAAGTAGTGACAGGACTGATGCCTTAATGGCCAGGACATAGAGTATTAGGCATAAAGGGTCAGAGAAACTGTGCCCTTAGTTATAAGTGACAGAAGTACATGCTGTACATTACGTCAAGTTGTGCTCTGGAAACGATTGTATAGTGATTGTGGTGGTACCCACTACACTAACGGTGAGAAAAAGTTGTGAACTTACCGACGAAAGTGCCAGAAGTGAGGGTCTATAAACGACGATAAACGGCGAAATGGTCGTCAGACTTAATGGAGAGAAGACCAATTTAAGTGAAAACTGCTATCGTTATACTTAGATCAAAAAACACGCCGTTCTCTATCTGGCCGGCACCCACTGTGGCCAGGCTGATCCCCTTGGTAAGAACCTGTTAATTGCGGCATGACTACATTGTTCACTCCGTTTTCACTTAAATCGGTCTTCTCACCGTTAAGTCTCACGACCATTTTGCCGTTTATCGTCGTTTATAGACCCTCACTTTTGGCACTTTCGTCGGTAAAGTCACAACTTTTTTTCACCATTTCGCCGTTTATCGTCGTTTATAGACCCTCACTTCTGGCACTTTCGTCGGTAAAGTCACAACCTTTGCTCACTTGAATAGACTGTGTCCTATTCCCACACAAAGGAATGATTTATCTCCCATGGCAGACAGGACTGGTCTGAAATGAAAACCTGTGCAATTCAGAGAGCTGGTTTGAAGTACGCCCCCACATCAAAGGGATTTTGGGGTACAAGTACAGGGTCTCTGTCCCCATCAAATTAGTCAGTTCTAGATCTTGAACGGAAACTCTGTCAGAAGGACAGCTGTGCAGCTCTATAGGTCTCGTCTTTGGACTGCAGATTTTGAAGGCTTGCTTTTTCATGTGTTGCCCAGCTGCCTGCTGCTCTCTGACTCTGCTGAAGGAAAGATGGACTCTGCTTTCCCTCCAAGTTATCACCAAGGCTTGTTTGCTTGCCTCCTGTTTCTTGAGACTCAGGGAAATCAAAGTCTCTACCCCTGCTCATGTGTCTGGCTCACAGGAAGTTGCCCAGACACTTGCAACATGGATTTTGATGCATCTCCTGTTTGCGTGTAGCAGAGCCATTGACCCTGTTACGGGAGGAAAATTGACTCATGCATCGGAAACCAGAGCTTTGCCTCCAGAGATTGATGCACGACATTGAATCACCGCCGCTGCAGCATGATGAGATTGACACATCCCCTCTACTGAGTGGCAGAAACCAGTGCATAGTTTGATGCGTCTCGACTCAGGCACCCTTCTACAGAGCTGACACAGTGCCTTCACTGCATGAAGAAGATTGACTCATCTCGTTGTTTGCGTCCAGGAGAAGTAGTTGTTCACCAGGGCCTGCGTGAGTCCATCACACTCAGCCCGAACTTTGACTTTGCCCTGGTCCAGCGTGACCTAAAGTAACCTCTTAGCGCTACTTACTTATAAGTGCTTTATTGCATTTATTCTTTTAAAATTCAATATCTAAAATTCTATACATTGGATTTTGCTTTGTTTAAAATAAAATAATCTGTATTTATAAACCTGTGTTGAGTCTTTTTGTGGTGTATTCATGGTGTTGTAGTGTGTGTTTGTTCCACAAATACTTTACACATTGTTTACTTATATACGCCTAACTGCTCTGTGCCAAGCTACCAGAGGGTGAGCACAAACTATCTTTTAGTGTATAGATAGCTTACCCTGACTTGGATTGTGGCTTCTGCTTGCACAGTGTGCATACCTCTGCCAACCAGAAACCCAACGTCTAACATCCTCCCACAGAGGTTTCCAGCCCATCACATCAGAAGATGAGGGTGCACTTTTTTCTTTACACCCTTTGCACTCATGCGTTACCCCTGTGAAGTCTCATTGTCAGGATTTGCAAAGCGTCAGAGTCTGATAAGAATCCACCCCAATCCGCACAAGGTAGTTCTGCCCGTATATGAGTAAGCATGGATAGCAGGAGGGCGAGTCTCTGGAGTGAAAGGGGAATGGGGGGAAAGCGACAGTAGGAGCACCACAGTCTTGCAATGGGGCACCTCAAGGGAGTGCTGCGGGCGGTGAGACGGGGCAGGGGAGGGGAAAGGTGGGGGGCAGTAAAACTCTGGCATACAGCCAAGCGGAGGTAAGCACATAAATAAATAAATAAATAAATAAAACGAATTACATTGCGCACACTGCAACGCCAAATGGCGATGCAGCGTGCCCAATGTAATTCATTTATATATTTATTTATACACTTACCTCCGTTCGGCCACATGCCGGAGTTTACTGACCTCCTCCCTGCCCCTTAACCCCGCCCCCCCCCCACCTCCCCGCAGCTCTCGCTCCAGGAACCGCTAATGCAGTATGGTCGACATCTCTCAAACTTCAGGGAGCCCACCCCAGTGTTCTCACAGATGTGAAAAACAAACCACACATTCACTATAGTTCCAAGTCAGAAACAATGAATAACAAAGATGGTTTTTATTACTCTGCTTACTGGCTATAAAATGGCGGTCCGCAGCAAGCCTAAGCCAATGTGGAAGAAGCTAGTAGTGGAAATGATGAACATCAGGTTGAAAGCAATCCTAGGAAATGGTAAGAGAAAGAAATGAAAAAAAACAAAAGACAACACACCAAACCAAACCATCTTCCACAAATATGTCAACGTTAAGGCAAGGCAAATATCAGGACCCAGAGGTAACATTCAAGGAGCAGAGCAAAACAATAAACGTGAAGGGCTAATAATAAGGTGAACAAACCATCAATAAAAGAGTTAATAGAACACAAGCTGTTGCCAATCACCTTCCCAAGGGAAATGAATGGCTTGACAGCTGCTTTAAAAAAAGAAGTCAAAGGAATACTCTTGAAGAGCCAAATGACACAAAATACCAATTGTCTCCCTTAGTAACTCTAACGCTTTTCTAATTCTGGCCAACCGCACTACTAATCATTTCGTGTATTTGTAACCTTTTATTTGTTGTATCATTTTCTTTTGTACCAGCTTAATATCTATGATTAGATGTACAGCGCTCTGATACCAAAGCGGGTCGTGCTTGTGCTATATACTTCTCGAAATAAAAAATAAAAATAAAGCACTGCTGCCTCTTATAACCTGAAAGTCCCACCTATTGACTCTCCACGCTAGAATTTCTGGTGCCCCATCCACTGTAGGCTGATTTGTCACTGTCTGACATAAATTCTAGAGTAAAAGCTATTGTGCTTTCTTTCTACAGCAAGTCTCCGTATCCACACACCCTGCTTATTCTTGAAATTGCCCCCTATACAGCCGGCCCATTTTGGTGCTGGCTTGTAAGTTAATTTTTGATGAAATAAAGCTAATAATCTAGGAGCATAAGAAATATGGGGCCAGATGTAGGTGGCCATTTACCGGCCGGTAACGGCCGATTTCGGCCGTTACCGACCAGTAAATGGGTTTTTGGGAAGTAGGGGGCCAATTTTACCGATTCGGTAAATTTACCGAATCGGTATTTTTACCGATTCAGTAACTTCTAGATGTAGGTGGGACTCTTCTGAGTCCCAAAGACCTTTCAGATTCGGTATTTTACCACTCAATCCAATTGAGTGGTAAAATACCGAATCCAGGTGTGCATGCACATGTGTGCATGCACACCTATGCCATGTGACAGACAGACATGCCCTTAGGGCATGTATGTGTGCCAATTGGCACACATGCCTGTATTTGGGGTGCTATCGGGTGTCAAAGTGACACCCCCTGCACCCTTGCTGGATTCGGTATTTACCGAATCGGTAAATACCGATTCAGTAATGCCCATTGATTCCTATGGGCTTCAATGCCCATTGGAATCAATGGGCATTACCGAATCGGTATTTACAGAATCGGTAAATACCGAATCTTAACGATTCGGTATTTACCGATTCTGTAATATCTACATCCCCCCCTCTATTTTACCACTTCTTAATACCGAATCGTTAACATTCGGTATTTAAGTAGTGGTAAAATAAAATTACCTACATCTAGGCCATGGTGAATTCCCAAAGACGCTCTATTGGTCCATAATATTGCAAGGCTACCAGATATTTCAATTCCCCTTTCCTGGAAGCAATTAGAGCTTCAACTATAAACTCTACGGTCTCAAGTTTGATGACTGGAGGAGATAAAGTAGTAGTTTTGCATATGAACAGTATATTCCTAGATATGCTGAAGGTCGAACATATCTGCCACCCTTTTGGAAGGTCTGGTTGCTTGAAGATGAAAAGACAAAAGGCATTTGGCAAAACAGGAACAGTATGTTTAATTAAACATTGTGGATGGGAGATCAGTTACAGGCATAGTGCCTGCGGAATGTCTCAATTTCAATTGATCTGAGACATTCTTATATACAGTTCATTGCATGCCATACACAGTTCTGTTGAGACTTGTATGGTAAGTAATGTAAGGTGCTGCCCTCGGAGTCATAAATGAATTGTTCAATAGATAATCCAGGTGGGCATAAACATTGCGTGGACACAATGTAGCCAATGAGTAATGTGATCAGATGTCTGGCATGGGGGGCGCATGATCACTGCATGTACTGTGTGCATTGTGTCATTATTGGCTACATGTTCCTTAATTTATGTGACATCTGACTTTATGATGACTTTATGGTGTTTTGTGAGTGCGCATAACCCTTGTGTGCCTTATTGGGGCGGTCTTTTTAAAAATTGTGTCGGACCAATTTAGCAGTGTCTTTCTGTGCCTGATCCTGTGTTTTTTTAAATACTTTTCTTGTTCCTTTTTGTGGTAATGTAATATATGGGTTTGTATCTCACCCCAGGGTGTCTAACCCAACCACGCTGTCCAGTCTGCTTTGTATCTCGGTAAGCAGCCCCATTTGAGTATATAGTAAAATAATGCAACTTTTTTGGTCCTGTATCAATCCATGGGTGTCCTGTCTCCTGTCCCTATTGTCCCTCATCCTATCCAGAATATCAGTTTTACTCTCCCCTGGCTTCATAGTCTCTGCCATTAACCTTCCTAAATCAAGGTGGTCAGAGACCATTTCTCTAAGGGTTGTCCAAATCTGGTAAATGTATGAATTGAATTCTGCACATCATGCTCAGTGTCTGTCAGTGTAACTACTGGGATGCAAGCCTGGGCAAACACTGAGTTAGACTGCTCTCCAATAAGACTTCTTTGCAGACTTTTTATATCGTTATCGCTAGGTTTATTCCTGAAGTGTTCTTCTCAAAATATGAGATACATTTCCTCACTCCATCCATCAATGGCGGTAACTTTGTCCTTAAATCCTCTTTGTCCATCTGAGCCCATGGCATATGGATAGTCCCTGATGTGCCCTTCTGAAGTAACAGGTGCAGTCTTACTTCTGGTAGCTCTACTGATTTCTCCCTAACATATTTTTAGGCATTCCTGCATGTAGGGGAAGTTCCACTCTGGTTCCCCTCCCCCATATAGGATGAAATTGTCCACTATAGCATGTCCTTTGTTTCGAAGGATCCCTCCTCCAGCCAAAGCCATTTGTAATGGTCTTTTCCCTTGATCCAGGAGGCTGGCAAGTGGCAGAATGGCCTCACAAATATCTTACCTTCTTCTCTGACTGTATCTCCTTTGAGGTCAGTCTATGTTTCCCATGCGTTTGGGTGGGCAGAGTAGATCCTCCTTGCTGGTCCCCTCGTGTGCATGCAAAGTTGCCTTCTTACTTTTCCTGCATCTTGTTTGGGTCAGCACCAGGCTGCCTGGATCTCCCTTTTCCCAGTCAGCCCCTCTCCTATATTGAATGATTGGCTAGGCTTAGATCCCTGCCAGAAGGCTTTCATCTAATTCTACCCCAGTCGGTGCCCTGTACCTATCCCCGCTTTCCTAATGTGGAGGGTACGCTGCTCTGCATTTTTGCTTGGTTTCCTGGATGTGAGTTCTTTCTGTCTCTCTTCTTAGCTCACATCTTTCTTTCTATTCTCGTCTGGGCTGCCTCCTTCACTCTGAGCTATGGGCTATTCTTTTTGGCCGGGCTTCTCCTTAATATTCACTCTCTGTTGTTTCCTCAGCTACCTGAGCAAATCCTGTAGCCTCACCCTAATAGTCAGTTAACTGGGGGCTGGGGCTCCCATCCTCTCCCCCACTAACTGTATCACTGTCTAGAACCACTACAAATCTCCCTGTCACTTGTGTATGTTCGCCTAAACCAGTGGAAGGGTGTGTTCTCCATGCTGCTGGGGTTCGGTGTGTCAGACACAATGAACATGGGGTCAAACATCTGGGATTCCTTTCCACCAGACTTGGGTTGCTCTGGATTTGTCTGGGCATGCTGACCTGTTGGTTTCTCATGCTTTTGCCTAACCATTCGATGCTTGGTAGGGGCCCTGCCAGCAACTACTACTAGCGGATTGGATTATCCTAATGCGGGGTAACTGGAGTGAGTACTTCCATGCCTGCATATTGAGGGGGAGGTACTGCCGCTTTGCTTACTAACTGTGATATAGGAGTATCGCTCTGGGCTTCCGTGAAGAAGTCCATTGTTCTAATAATGCCTCTCTCCTGTCTTTCTTTTGACCTGTGTATTTGGTTTGTATGTGTTCTCTCATATGTTTGTTGTGTTATTGTCACAAGTTCCTTCTTTTGGCCAGGGAAATGTGTGTGCCTTCATGTGTGCGTGCCATTTTTTGCATATTTATTACATTTTGTATCCTGTGTGGGGAACCTGGTGTGCATGTACTTAATGGTGACTCCATGGTAAGTTTCATAGTGTTAGTAGACAAAGTACACCCTAGCAGCTTTTTGGGGAAACTTTTATTTGGATCTAATCATAGAGAAAATGCAAGTGGTGTACTTCTCTTATTAATGATAACGTAAAGGGAGAGGATGTAGTCTTGCGGCTAGAGCAGTCGACATCGAAGCTGGGGAACCGGGTTCGAGTCCCGGCTATGATGCTCAACAGCCTGTGATTCTGGGTAAATCACTTAATCTTCCTGTGCCTAAGAAAAAATTAATGTGAGCTTGTGTAACGAAACTGGTGCTATGTAAAGCGCTCTAATACCCGATTTATCAGGTCTAGTTTGTGCTATATAAAACTTCCTAAAAAATAAAATGTATACTATGAGCCCTATATACTGATGCCTCAAAAATTCAATATGAACATCTCAGCAACGCAATTAACAATGCATGTGAAAGGTTGCATAATAGATAAAAAGTGAAATTGTCAATAGAAAAACAGTATCTTAATGATATTAACCTTAGGTGTCAAATACAGTTAGTGTGAAATAGCAACTACCTCATGTGATACATTGAATCACCAACAAAGAACACAATACTACAAAATACAGTTTGTTGAAAAAGGAAATAACTAGAGAACCACAGGCCCCTTTTGGCCATACACAGTTTACACAAAGTTTCCCAGGTCCAAATCTTTTTCCCTAAATATCCTTATCACACCTTGTACCACACCAAGGGGCCAGGAGTACAATCTCTATCCCGCCCAGCAGTCCAATCGTCCAAAACCTCTCAATTCTTTCAACTGTGTTAAGAAACCAATGGCACTGACAAACCCTTATGGACTAAAAAAACTAAGATTGAGGTGCTAACTCCGCCCAATCAGGATAGCTTTGTCACAAAATAACATCCCAGGAGCCATAAAGGGTCATACAAGAAATATTCACTTTTCCTAGCATTCTGACTATTGAAAAAAGGTTGGCTTCTATGGAATCTTCTCCAAGGCTGCCTTATTACTACTCAGTTAGGACATATTAAATGGGTGATGTGCGAGATTTCTGTTAGTGGCAGGGTGCTCAGATGATGTTTTTACACTTCTCACTAGTTTGCCATACGTCAAAAGCTTTACTATAGTTCTGATGTAGCCTCTTCCCCTCTGAGACAGCTGCATCAGGACGGACCTCCACCCTGCGTTTTCAGCAGAACTTTTAATCAATTGCGGTGTCTGCTCAACTTCCTTGATGTGCAATGTAAATCCATCTGTTTGGGGTCTCCTTCCTAGGCTGTAGTCGGGTTTGAGGTACCAATCAGCTCTGCTTGTGGCTCACCAAAATGATGCGTGAACATGAAATACCTTGCAAAAAACAAGAGTCAAGAGGAGTTTGGCAAAATAGGAACAGTTTCTTCAACTAAACAGTGAGGCCGGTAAAACAGTCACAGTTATGGGGTCTGATGACTGTCTTAACTTGCAATTGATCTTAAATGGGATTTTATACAATTCATTGAATGACATAATCACTTCTGGTGATCCTGTTTTGGGAAGGAATGTGAACTGCTGTCATTGGAGTCGTAAATCAAGGTATCTGATAGTGAATTGAGTTGGGCCTGGACTTTGTGTGGACACACTGAAGCCAGTGTGTAACGTGTCCGGATATCTGGCACAGGGAGTGCGTGATCACTGCATGTACTATGTGTGCTGTGTCCTGACTGGCTATATGTTCCTAACTTTATGTGGCGACAGACTGTATGATGTTTTGGGAGCTTGCATACCACTCCGTCCATGTGTGCATTATTTGGGCCAATCTCCCTGGACTATTGTGATGTTGCTGTGCCTATAAGTTTGATCTGGTATTTCCTGTTTTTCTGCTGGCTATGTGCCACTCCACCTGTGAACTGTAAATCAGTGACCTCAGGCCTGGGTCTCAGAGCTAGTCTAGCTACGTATATCTGAGTAGGTGTTCATAAAGGGCGAATTTGTTAATAAAGATGCAATTTCGTTTTTGTACATCAATGTATCGTTATTCATATTGACATCAACTTATATACTCAATATTAACAGTCTAAATGAATTGCATTCTATCCCACCAAACATATCACAGGAAAAAATCTACAAAATCAGGATGAAGACTGGAGAACATCAGGAAAAGAGTGACCAACCAAACCAAATACCCTTTCTTGTAAGTCCAAGTTTTTTTACCAATTACTATCAACAACTGTTTGTAATCAGGTTTTGCTCGCTATAAAATAAGTAGTTTGCTGACATGAACAGAGGAGATCTGAGATATTTGGGCTGTAACTGATGGGGTTGAAGTGGATGGTGCATTATCAGGAAATAGTTAAGGGTGAAAGCCAAAAGAACAGAATAAGGGAGAGTTTCCTAAAGACGAATGCAGAGATTACTGTATTAAATTCGGCTAATAATAACCACAAGACCGATTGTTTGGTTCATGGTGTAACATTGTACAAACTGTTTTAGAAATTGATTAATTTATGAAGAAACTGTTCTGGAAACTGATCATTTCAGTTAATCGGACTGTCAATCTGGAGTTGATAACTGTTGGATTTTAAATTGTTGATACCCCACCTATAAATCAGTGTGTTCCAAAGCTTCAAGATGTACTGGCAACCTCTGTCAGTGATTATTTCAGGACACAAATCAAGTAACCATACCACTTCTTTCAAGAAAAATATATTTAACCGAGGGACAGTATGGAGTTTATGCAACACAATGAAATGAGCATACATAGTGAAGCAATCTACCACTAGTAGGCACTACAGCATTTTTTATTCGAAGGAGGCAGGTCAGTAATGCACTCCACACATATATTTTTCCAGTCTCTTTCTTGGTCAGTTGGGAGAAGTAGGGTGCATGAATGCATTTGATAGAAGTATTTCATCTAGGCATAAATTAGCCTTTTTTTCAAATACCAATTAGTAGGTCACCAAACATATCTGACCTCCAGATCATAAGTCTTTCTTCATCTGTGATGTTCTGCTAAAGGAATACCATGAGACTCAAAAATCACTTTTCCTCACAATTCAGAGAAAGGAATAAACTGTTTGTTTTATGAAAACACAGCCTCTCCAATATGGTGCGATCATGGTATTCTTCCTTGAATCCATTGCTGTGGATCCCAAGAGCACAAACAGGACAAGTAATCCTCTAAATAAGACACATTGAAATGTTGCACAGTCAAAGTAAGAGGTGTTTTCATTTTATTTTGTTTAGGTTCCAGTTGCTGAGACAAAGCTTCAACTATTCATGCCTTTTCTCTAGTCTATAAGTGATTAGATACTTGATTCTTGGGAAGAACAACACCATCTTGCAGGCTGATAGGACATTTCATGAGCTTTAAAAATCTGAGATATTTATGGTCAGTCTATACTGTCACTAAATGCAAGACCCCCTCCAGATGATAACACGAGTGAGCAAAGTCTTCTCAGATTGGTAGTAGTTCTTTGTCATATATGGTGTAATTCTGCTCAGTGGTTGCTAGAGTTCACCAGAAAAAGGCTGCAGTGTGCAAAAATCAATTTTGAATGTTGTCTTTGAGACTAAGGGTCAGAAGTACCAGCGGTAAGAATAGCGACTCGCAAATTGTGTTAAAATGCGACTTGCGAGTTGCTAAATGATACCTGCGAACAAAAGAGAACCCATGATTGTGTGTGGCCAATGACTTGCATCGCTATTTTGAGTCGCAGCTATTTGCGAGTCATTTAATGTTCTCCAATATCGTACTCCGCAGAAAAGCCCTTTTTGCATATGCAAATAGCGAGCGTGGCAAAAACAAGCCCATATTGCGCACGCAAATTGCGATTGAGGGAAAAACATGGAAAACACTTCCTGGTTGAGCTGAAGGACTCCAAATCAAAAAATGGTGTCCAAGGATAGTCCTGAGCAGAATCTCTAGCACATGGTATGGTCAGGTGCAGCACCACAGCTCAACACAGCCGTTTGGCTATCACTGAAACCATGAGCAGCAAGGACAGAGACAAGGGTGGCAAGGAGCGGCTGAGGAAGCTCAACTTCTCGGAGTAGGAGCTCAACATAATCATCCAAGACTGCTGCAATCATCATGGGGAACTATTTGGGAGGGTCTCACACAGTGTTCCTAAGAAAAATCTGGCGTGGAATGCAGCAGCCACCATCACAAAAGGGAAGACTAGGGAGTGAGCCTTTTCTAGCTCTCCTCACAAGTACACTTCAACTCACAACAAGAGGAGCACAAAAAAACATAACAGAGAAGACCCTACTCTGAGCAGTTACGTCCGACTGAGGACACAGATTAGCATGTTTCTGAAACACCGACCCTCGACGAATGTGTGACTACAGGGCGGTGTCCCCTAAATGGTCCTGGGTTAGGAGATCACATTACGAAACTCGGATATTAATAGCGAATGTGTTATGGAGAAACAAGTAAGGTTGACTTAACCACTTAGTAACAATTGATCACATTGTGATATAGACCAACTCTTGCTAGGGATATTTATCCTGAAGAAGGCCAGTGACCCAGAAGGGCAATTAGATTTGACCGAAACATGTTGGTCCATAAAGTGGGGGATAAGGAGTGGTAACTCCTCCTATATACCCCGCCTTTTTTAATTTAGGCTGAACCCCCTTAGGCAGTTTTAGCACACTTTATTCTGCACCAGTGATCCCTCATGAGGGGAACTTTTCCTTCTCCTCTCAAAAAAATCAGTGCTTTGTCCAGTGTGTTGGTCTGCATCTGGGCATTGTAAGTGACCCTATGATGAAGCATGCCATTAATCAGTGGACGAGGGCAGTATTAAAATATCTATTGATTTTCCCTTCTATCCCTCTTTCCAACCCTTTTTGTTGCAGTTTTCTTTAGACAGAGATACAGACGTAACTGCTCAGAGCAGGGTTTTCTATGTTATATATTTTAGTCCTTCTCTTTATGTGAGTTGAACTGGAATGAAGCAGTGTATCAATGCCCTGGGTGTGGTACACAGGTCCCTGGATGACATTAGGTAGCACTGGTATGACCTGGTCTCCAGGACCAAGGAGAGGGTGGCAGCACGTCTGCAAGAGGCACAAGGCACCAAAGGAGGTCCATCCACTGCATCAGAACCATCTGGAGCTGAGTCCATGGTGTAGAGTACCCTGGAGAGGGCGGCTATTGCAGGATTTGGGACCCTTGACACATTACAGCCAGCACCAAACTCTGGTAAGTGTGAAATGTGTTAGAAATGTTCAAATCACCACTAAAGCCTGTTCGGCGCATGCATACTAATCATCCACAACCACAAATCCATTGCCTCAAAACAATCAACCCAAGTGGTGCCTCATGGGAGATGTGACATATAAAATGTAGTGAAGGAATAACAAGTTGATAAACATTGCAGCACCACTGAGATAGTAACTAACATATTTTATTTTCTTCTTCCATCTTTTGCCATATAGACACACCACTGGGGGGAGAGCACAGATCTGAGGACACAGAGGGAAGCCCGGATCAGGCCAAGATGGAGGAAGGGCAGGATGGGGGAGTATCAAGTGGGCCATGTTGCCCAGAAGTCACAGCTGCAGCAACCATATCCCATGCTACAGCCAGTGTGACACCAGCCTCACATCAGTCATCTCCAGCCAGACACTCTCCTGCTACCAGGGTGCGGCAAGTGCAACCAACCCAGCAGTCCATACGGTGTCTGCAAAGTCAGTCCCCTGCTGTAGCACACAGTCAGTTCTTGTTTGGAGGCCTGGAACAGTTGATGTTGAGAATACAGGGCCTGCAACAGAGGTTAAAAAATCTGAAGCTGACTCAGGGCTTCCCGCAACATCACTGCCAAAATGACAGAAAACCAGTGCCGGTTTGAAGCCCAATTTGATGGCCTAACAGGTACCATTGCCGATCTAGCCAAAGAATTGGTTGAAGAAAGGGTGCTGCACAAGCGTATGTATTGCCACCGGGGACACAAATTGGACACTTTGAGGAGGGCCATTGGAAGGCTTGTCTATGCGACAAACCAACACACCAAGCGCACCCTGGGGCTCCAGGTGGAGATGGGCTACTTTAGTGGGGATGTGGCGCAGGCCTTCAACATATCACTGCAGCAGTGGTAACACTGCAAACCAATACGTTTGTCAGTGGATGTGCTACTGAGGGAGCAGACAGTGAGGTATCAAGCCGCAGTAGCATCTCAGCTACGAAAACACATGTAATGTGTCGGAGCAGCAGTCACCAGGCTGGGATTGGAAGTGGCACCTCTGGCCAGTCTGGACGGAGTGGAAGAAAGTGATTTGTATAGAGTCACTGCACAATTGTTGGGCCACATATCTGTACTGAATTGTGGTAATGTAATCATAAGGGAGTTACTTTTTAGTTCAGGCCTTCATTTTTAGATTGACAAGTTGGCCTGATTTTGTTTGTGCAAGCTTGCACAATAAACCACCAATTGAAAGTCACAATTTGTCCTGTCTTATGTTGAGGGTAGTGGGTAATTACTTTGGACCTACCTTTGAAATAATTATTAGCTGTCTTGCCCCTACGCCTTCTTCCCTCTGCTGCAGAGCTGCCATCCCTTTGCTGTTGGGCAGGTGGTCCAGGGTCCTCATCCTCGGAATCTGTGTCAGACTCATCCATGGGCAAGCCACCCCTGCAGGCCATGTTGTGAAGCTTGGCACATGCAGCCACTATATTGGAGGGAGTCACAGGTGCATAATGCAGAGCTCCGCCACTCCTGTGGCGGCACCTGAAGTGTGATTTTAGTATGACAAATGTGCTCTCGATCATGGACCGTGTGCACCCATGTGCCCTGTTGTACCGCCTTTCATGTGCATTGTTGGGAGACAGGTACGGTGTGGGAATCCATGGCCGCAGGGTATATGGACTGTCACCTGGTGAAAGATATATGATGATGAGACAACATGCATACAGACATAAAAGTGCAAATACATTTATCAGGGGACCTGAAAGATCTGTACCCAGTAGGTATCGTTCATCAAAGTCACCTCTTTTTAATTACTGGTATATGCCATTGTGTCTGAAAATGTATGAGTCACGATTGCCTCCAGGATATTTGACAACTAGACATGTGATTATGTTTGTTGCGTCACATACAACTTGGATGTTGAGGGAATGTGTGATTTTCCTATTATGGGATATGTATTCTATGCGGGATGGGGTACATATGGGCAAATGGGTACCATCTATGCACCCTATAACCTGTGGAAACCTTGCTTTCTGTAAAATTCCAGTTTTGTATTTTCAAGTTCCTGATCATCCTTGGGCAGGTAGATGTGTTGATGGATGTGGTGTAGCATGGCATCTAGGAGTTGTGAAAGAAATGTGAAAGTGCACTCAGCGACACACCTCCGCCACTGCAATGACATCCTGGTAGCTACCAGTGGCCAATAGGGGGAGGGAGCACAACACCTGCACATGATTGCATTGCTGCGCAGGGTTCTGCTTTCCAATTGTCGCTTCAAGGTGTCTACGAGGTCTAGGATGACAGCGCTTCTCAGCCTGTACTGGTCATAAATCTCTTCCTCTGTCTTCTCAAGCAATGTTAGTCTGACTCTGAATGTCCTCTCCTATCTCCACCTCCTCTGCTGGGCAGCTAGTATCCGCATCCTCCTCGCTATCACATACAGGGCAGACATTATGGAAAGATTTCTGATGCATTCTGGGCCTGTTTTTATAGGTTGGGCCTGGTTACCACATGGTTCTGGTTAGTGATAAACTGCATGCACAAATGGACCTATTTGCGCAAATTGCAACTGCTCTGTACATTGTGATTTGCGACTCGCTATTTGCGATTCACAATTTGTAGATCGCAAAAAGCAGTTGCATTTTTTGGGAGTTGGTATTTATTCACATTGCAATTTTATATTTTTCGAGAGCCTTTTGTACATTGTGCAAACCCTTTTTGCATGAGCACATCGTTTTGCAAACGATTTTGCGTACGCAAAACGGTCGTACATCTGGCTCCTAGGGCAAGTGAAGAAGCATCACTTTCCACATTGAAAGGCTATGTTTGAGCGGTGGCGGATTTCAGAAAGGACCAAGGCTCTGTGGATGACTGCAGGATGATTTATCATGATCGGCCTACTGAAGTCCAGTGCCCACATCTTTGTCTAAAGTGGTGTATATAATATTATAACCAGTGGGCATTTGAATTTAATACAGATTCTCTTGATCTATAAACACTTCTCTACTACGTGGCAACGCTAATCTAAATCTACATGTATTTTGCATCATCCACATCTTAAAGCCTCTGAGACCTAATAAAAGACTCGGCCAAGTTATACATCAAGATTTTACATTGACATCTGACACATGGAAAGGCACCATATAGTCTCCGGATGTGGAACATTGACTGAAAGGCATTGTGTTTGAGTAAACAAGCCCTGAAGAAGTCCCAGTGGGACGAAATGCGTCGGCTGTACGGTGTTAAGGATTGAAAATAAAGACTTTTTGAAAAAACAAGAAAAATCTCATCTTTCCGCGATTCATTATTAATATTGGGTCTTGAAGAATATTGTGGTGCACCTTTGCGGTTGTTTTTCAAGGCTATGTTTGAGCTGCCTGTCTAAGAAAAGGGGCCATAGAGAATGCACTCTTTAAACAGTCAAAGGCTTCTTGCTGAGATGAACCCACTGAATGCAATAGTCTTCTGGGTCAATTGGATGATGGGTACAACCAATGTGGAGAAGGAGTCAATGAAGTGCAGATAGAAGGTGGCAAATTCGAAAAATATCTGTATATCCTATACCAGAGACATTTCTTGTGTATCAATACTAATTCCTTTAATGATAAGATGAACCCCAGATATGACACAGTCTGAACCTCACATATGCACTCCTGCGACTAAGCACAAAAAGGAATGAATTCATAAGCGCAGAAGAACTGCTTGTACATTTTGTCGGTAGGTTTTCAGATCTTGAGAATAGATGTTCTCAAGATAAATAATGACAGATGTGTAAAAGATGTTGCTAAATAAGTTATTGAACAGGTGTTGAAAAGAGGCTGGTGGGTTTCGTACACCTAATGGCATGACCAAATATTTGAAGTGAGCAAACCTCCTATTAAAAGCAGTTTTTGTTAAAGATAATCACCAGTTTTTATTTGAGCAAAATGTATGCTCCTCATAAATCAAACCTGGCGAACATTTTGATGGTGAGGCTTGATCTAAAAATACGACAATCAATGGCAGTGGGAAAAGATTCCTTACTGTGAAGGCATTCAATCCTTGGTAATCCATACTTGGTCTCAGATCACCATTTGACTTTATGACCAAGAAACTAGGCACACCTTCTGGTAAGGTGAAATGTTTAATGAATCCTTTAGCTAAATTTGCATAAACATATTTTTTCAACTGGATATCCTCCTCCACAGTAAGTGGATATATCTGACCATGTGCAACCTTAGCAATCAGATGCAACTATTTTGCAGAGTCGTACTCCTTATGGGAAGGCAAGGAATTAGTGCCCTTTTCGCTGAATACATATACATACTGGAATTTTACATGAGCTTCCGGTATATGACACCAAGTTTCTGTAGCATTGAAATTGGGGAATCCTGATAATTAATGCATTTTTTAGGACAAATCTAATAGAAAATAATGCTCCTTGCAATATTCTAATATAAACTGTACTTTAGACTGTGTCCAACCCATTGCCAGATTATGTTGGTGTAGTGAAGAAGTTCACAGGACAATGCATCCTCTAAATAAAAACGTATACGTACACACTGTCCTAAATTGGTGGCCATTAAGAATTCTAAACTCTTTTTAAATACCTCACCCCTTGGGGCAAAAGATGGCAGCCGTGTGCTTGGCTGAGTAGGTTGGTTTCAGCACTCCCTGGTGAATTACTCCCCTTTTGGTTCTTTTGCCCGGCCTCGGCTCCTTTTGCCTAGATTATGGTCCGGTTCCTTAATCCGCTGTAATATTCTTATGCCCCAACTTGAATTCTGGCCAGATACTCGTGCAGATGCCTGATTATCACGAAGGTGTATGGCCATGATACACAGACTCAACCAGGTGCAAGCAGGACTCATCCCTAAGCTGCTCTGGGTCTGGGTGCGCTCCGCCTCCGGCTCCTGCTCTCCTGGGTGGATTGACTTCACATCTTGCGCTGCTACTACTGCTGGTATGGCTCCAAAGACGGCTCCGGCAGCAGTGAAAACCGCAGTGCTACACGCATTGTCGGCTCTGGTGATTTTGAGGGAAAGGAGCTTCTGGCTGCCAGCGGGGGTGCTGAGGAGTCTGCGGTCTCTGCCGGCACATCAAAGTCAGCCCTGGCGGTTGTGGTAAAAGTCAAGCGGACGGTTCCGGAGCTGTTTCCACAACGGTCCCTGAAAGGGAAGGCCCCCCTGAGGTCAGTGTCGGCAGAGTGGGAGAGAAGCAGGCCGATTCTCTAAAAGTAATAGAACACCTATTTGCAAAGGAGGGGGAGGGAGTACCTTCATGCTCACCACCAGCCCCATGCTCAATCCACATGCATGACAATGGCAGTAGTAAGTTAACTACTTTACAGGATCCATCGATAACTGTCCTGCCAACAGTTTCTAGTTTGAATGATATGTCAGGGATTGGCAGCAATGTATCGTCGGGGGGGCCCGGACACCGCAGCCATTAACAATAAGTAACGGGCGTCTTGCTGTTTCTGTTACTCCCGGTCAATGCATTCTGGGAACGGTAGTCCAGTTAAACATCCAAGCCCCACCACACCATGAATCGAATGATAAATTGCAGTCTGATTTGCTAGACCCTTCAACAGTAGTCACGGCTCATTCAAAATAGTCTGGGGGAACTGAAGCCATGGACAAGTTTTATTCTATGCTATGACAGATCACTCTGTTTCCTCGGTGGAGGATGGGGAAGAGCTAGAATGGTCGGACTACGACAACGAGTCTGGTGACTGGCGTCTGAGCGAGGCATCTAAAGATGAGACTGCATGTGGAGGTGTCAGCACAGTTTGCAAGGTCATTAAACCTAAAGTCTGCGGTCAGCCAACTCTGAGTAGTGACCCGGTCTCTTCATTATCAATGTCAGGTCAGCTTACCCCAAGGAATGCAGCTGATTCTGTTATCCCTACAGGCTCCTCATTAGACCCTCCGGAGGAAGTTACTTTATCTATAATTTGCCAAACTATTATGGACCATCGGGAGGAGACGCGACAGGAGAATGTTCGTCCGCAGGTGGATAGTCGTAGGTGAGGCAGAGGAGCGTATTTACATCATGGAAGAGGCAATGGTGGCCCAGAAGGGACTGGCGAGTGTGATCAAAGATCAACGGGAGGACATGCTATGGAAGCTGACTGATTTGGAATATAGGGCCAGAAGAAATAACCTGAGGATTCTCGGAATTGAGGAAGGCCAAGATGTTAGGGTGTTTGTAGTGGAACTATTTACTGAAGCCTTCCTGGAGGTCACGCAGTGGGACTGGCAGCTGGAAATGCACCATACACATCGGTTCCTGTTCAAGAAAAGGCAGATTTCTGGTCCTTCAAGTGTTACTGAAGACAAGCCACAAGCAATTTTCTGGCTCGAGAGAGAATTTATGATCTTGCTAGACCGGACAGGAGGAGGGTGGGGAAGGGCTGCGAATTCTTTGTTAGACCAGATTTTTGTCCGGCAACAGTTGAGAGAAGTTGGCAGCTTCACCGGCTAAGGGTGCACAGGCTTTCCTACTTTTTCCATCTAAGTTGAAAGTAATTTTCAAAGCTCAAACTAAGTATTTCATTTCTGAGATACAGGCAAAGGAGTTCTTGGACTCTATCTAAATAATACTGTTCTATTCTGTTGGGTACTGGGGTCGGGGGCATTCATAGATAGTGATGTAGTATACTGCAGGCTGATCTGATCATATTTGTTCTTTTCTATTTCTTCTGCTGTAAGTTTGTTTTGGCTTAGTGATCAGGGCCCGCCTCCAGATAGTGTTAGTAGGAAGGGGTAGGATCCAGGGGAGATGGGGGGGTAATCAACCTAAACCATCGCAAGGACTACGGTTCTGTTGCCTTATAAGGGGGTTAGGGGGGGTTGGGTTGGGGGCGTCCGGGGTGGTTTCAGGGTTTGATGGTGGGGGTGGTTTGGGGCTGCTGTTTGTTTTTGGCTGTAAGGTCAAGTTGGGGGAATGAGTGTCTTGTTATTGAAAGCCGAATTTGTTTTGCTAAATCTTGGATAATTATGATGATTATTGGGATAAGTGAAAACGTGCCTTTGGGTCTTGGAGAGTGGGACATAAATCTCCTAATGAATGGGGCGGAATAGATTGCGTTTTTGTTCATGGAATATCTGTGGATTAAACAATGGAAAAAAGCGTGGATTGTTTTATAAGATTGTTCATATGATGCAGGTGGATATATTATGCCTTCAGGAGACCCACATTGCATGGGATAACCGGGGGTCCTTAAAATTGCCTGGATAGGAGTTAGTGGCCTGCTCTCGTCAGACCTCTATGATTAGAGGTGTGGCTATTCTGATGAAGAAAGGGGTAAGTTGCTGTAAGAGAGTTAAAGAGGATAATGCGGGCAGGTTGGTGATTGCTGAAATGGCTTTAAATAACTGTCTTTTATCAGTCTGCTCAATCTATGGGCCTAACCTGGATGACCCCGAGGTTTTTTGATGTATTAATATTGACCTAGCAGTATGGCCACACCCAATGATGTTCTGCGGGGATTTCAATATTAATTTGTCTAGTCAATTTAATCTAGTAAGTGACCGAAACTATATAGGTAGGAAATCCCGCGTATTCAAGGCCCTGCAAACTTTAATTTTCGAGCATGGCTTGATGGACCTCTGGCACTATTACCATCAAGACAAGGATGGGTATACATACTACTCTGCCCGCATAATAAAATGGTCCGTTTAGATTATGCCTTTCTCTCTGATCAGTATGTAGGGAAGGCCGCTATCGAGGTTCTGCCAAGGATTCTATCAGATCACAATGCCTTAGTGGTGAATGCCTTTGGGAGCGTCCCATTAAATATCTTAGATCCTGGAAATTCGAGAGGAAGCTCCTTTTAGATCAATTATATCAGGATAATATGGGCATATGGGATGATGGATTGCAGAGTTTATGAACTCAATTGGGGGACAGCCTCTGACTGTGTAGTCTGGGGTGCGTTTAAAGCTGCGCTACACGGAGAAACAAAAAGTTTTGCCGCTCATCGGTGGAAGGGCACACTGGCGCCAGTTAAAACTTGGTTAGAGGAGCTGTGGGCGGAAGAACTGGAGCTAGTAACCAATATTTGTTTAGGTCATGATATCGCTCAAAGTCAGAGGGTGATTGCCATATTAAAATCTAAATTGTTTGAGTCTTTCGGCTAGGATCTGGTGGCTACATGTGTTCAATTTCGAACATTGATGTATGAATTTGGTGAAAACTTGGCAGGGTCTTTGCCAAGAGACTCCAGCAAAAGAATGTGGCAAATTGCATTGTCCGAGTTTCGGACCAGCAGGGTTGTATTCAGGATACCCCACAGGGTGTATGGATGTCTTTATGAAATGTTATGCTTCACTATACACTGAGGAGCCCAATGTCACGCAAAGTCGGAATGTGGTGGATGATTTCCTTCAGACTATGGACACCCAAGGATTATAATAGAAAATAATGAGGTACTTTCTGCCCCTATTAATTGGGAGGAGGAGGAAGTGGCAATTAAATCTCTGGCTAATGGTAAGGCTGCTGGTCCCGATCTTATTCATTTAGAATTTTATAAGACCTTTTCTGCTCTGGTGAGCCAGGATTTGTTAGCAGTATTTAGGGCCGCACAGGCTGGTGTTATTCCTGATTCCTGGAGACAGACTACGGTGGTATTATTTAAAAATAAAGGTAAATCTGAGCTGAATCCCTCTTCATATCGGCCAATATCACTTATTAACACCGATAGTAAAATCTACTCGAGGATCCTTTCTATTAGACTCGCACGATTTATTGTCCCCCTGGTTTCATTACGTCAACATGGGTTTATCCCTGGCAGGGACACAACCGATGATGTCCAGCGCGTTATTGCACTCTTGGATTGGGCGCAGACCACGGGTTTCCCCCTCGGGTGATACTGTTGGACTCCGAGAAGGCGTTCGACAGGGTCTCCTGGGGGTTCCTGTTGTCTGTCTTGCGCTGCAAAGGGTTTTGTGCTGAGTTTTTTCTGGCTCTTCAGGCATTATATTTCCCCAGTTGCTACTATTCGGATCTCAGGGCAAGAGTCAGGGTGCTTTAACATCAGCAGTGGAACCAGACAAGGTTGCCCCTGCTCGCCCCTCCTCGCCCCTGCTATTTGCTCTGTATATTGAGCCTTTTCTTAATATGATTCAAGCGAGCCAGGATATCTCTCCAGTCAGGGTACAGGGGGTAGATTATAAGACATTGGCTTATGCTAATGATATTGTTTTCTAGACCGAGGATGTTGGTTCTACTTTTTCGGCCCTAGAGACTTTGGCTGCTCAATTTGGTGCCATGTCCGGCTATAAGTTGAACATTACAAAAACTCAAGTCATCCAGTCGGAAAGTATGCTCCTCTCTGATGTATCTGTTGTAACTTATCTTGGGGTTCAAATCTCTCCTGTGGTAGCCCAGATTCCGGATTTGAATTATCTTCCTGCCATTGATTCTCTCCATTCCAAGTTGGAGAGGTTAGATCATCTCCACCTGTCACTCTTTGGACATTGTAACGTCTTGAAAATGTTAATCTTCCAAAGTTTTTATATTTTTTTAGGAAAATTCCTCTTTTGATTCCGCAGACAATGTTGGTCAGGGCGGAGAGAATCTGTCAGTGGTTCTTGTGGGGCTATCGCCGGGTATGGAGAGCTGCGAATGGACCTGTCTCCCCAGGGAACGGGGGGCTGGATCGTTCCTAATCTTTTATACTATTATTGTGTCGCCATGTTACAACATTTTGGTTCACCAAAGGGCAGATCTCCTTTTATGTATTAGTCCATCTATATATGATATCGCCCTGGGAGATACTGCTAAGGGTACTCTAACATGTGTGCTGGAACCGAGGTACTTTAAAAAAACGAAATTCAAGGTTACTTGGGCTCTGTTCTCTATCTGGCAGAAAATCCGTTGTAGGGGTGCCATCCCGAACATCAATTTCTATACTCTCTTTAATGCCGTGGGTCTGCTACCATCTATATTTTAGGATAGCATCATATTTAAATAGCTGTTGTTGGGTCTAAAATATGTTGTTGATCTGGGTCTTGATGGCCAGTTGGCTTCTTTTTCCTCTTTAAAGGATAAGCTTCATTTGCATTCTAATGATTTTTTTAAATATCTCCAGGTTAGGGGCTTTTTGGATAGACATTACCGTAGTACTCCCATTTTGTACGACAAGATTTCTTTAGTTGAACTCGTTAAGAAAAGAGCTAGAATAGGAACCATTTATCAATGTCTTTTATCAGATCTTCCTGATGACTGGATCACCAGAATATTAAGTGGGCGGCGAAATTTGGTATACCAATACTGGATTTGAAACAGCCGCTTGAATTAGCTAGAAATGTCTTAGTCTCGGGTACTTTACGCGCACAAAGTTATATGGCTATGTTCGATCTATATCATACCCCGGACAAGATAGCTAGATGGGGGGGGTGGCAAGGGTGATTCTAGCTCTAGGTGTAAACTTCATGGAGCTGATGCAATTCATATTTTCTATTCATGCCCAAATCTGAGTGTTTTTCTTAGGACATTGAGGTCTTTAAGAATCAGGTGCTTAAAATTCCGGTTAATATCGCCCCAGAGTTAATTATATTGGGCTGCGAACACTCAGAAGCTATTGAAATAACAAGGTATATTTGAGCATTTTTGTTTATTGCTATGGCAATGATACAGCTATGTATAACCTCACAGTGGCTAAGTCTGGAGGCTCCTACTCTCTGCAATTGGAGAGCTAGGATGTTAGCTTGGTATAATCTGGAGTCTTCGGTGTATTTGTTTAGGGGAAAAAGGAGGCACCAATTGGCCTCTAAGATCTGGGCCCTCTAGAGCAGTGGTCTTTGCTTTGAATTGTCTGCTGCTATTTTATTTATTTATTTCAATTTATATAGCGCATTATCACCCGGGGGTCTCTAAGCGCTTGTACCAGGCAGACAGACAACTCCATAGAACAGGCAGCTCCCCTACAACTCTCCCCAAGCTTCTCGGAACAGTATTGTTTTTAGCATCCGTCAAAATGGCAGCAGCTTTGGTTCCTTACGGAGATCTGGTGGAAGTTTATTCCATGCTGCCGGGAGCAGAGTGGAGAAAGCTCGACCGCCCTGGGTCGACAGACGATAACGTGGGTTAGTCAGGAGCGTGGCCTCTGAAGACCTCAATGCCCTGCCTGGAATGTAGCTTGATAGTCTACTTTTAATATAGTTTGGTGCGTTGCCATAAATAGCCTTATGGGAGATACACAGGCCTTTGAACAATGCCCTCTGTCTAACAGGAAGCCAATGCAGCTGGCGCAGAAGAGTAGATGCATGCACCTTCCTGGGCTTCCTATAGATTATTCTTGCTGCATCGTTCATCACTGTTTGAAGCCTCAACAGTTGTTGCTGGGTTAGACCCAAGTACAACGCATTACCGTAGTCCAGTCGCCCCAGAATCATGGCTGTCACTGCGCTCCTTAGAGTAGAAAAGGACAGTAGATTGGAGATTTTGCGAAGTTGCCTAAGGAGGCCTATGCATGTACCCACCACTGTGGACACCTGCTTTCTCATGGTCAAATTGCCATCAATGAGGATGCCCAGGCTTTTTACCACGGTTGCTGGAGCCGACGTCCTGCCCAACTCCCTGGGCCAAAATCCATAGTGCCAGGGGCTGCCTGCGGTGGTAATTGACAGCACCTCTGTTTTGTCAGGATTGATCTTCAGGGAGTTGGCAGTCATCCAGTTTACTGTGTATCTCAGAATGTTATGCAAGCGTGCTTGAGCTCCAGGAGTATCTTCTTTTTGAATGATGATCTGTGTGTCATCAGCATAATTATAAAACTGACAATCCATCTGATTGAGCGTTGAAATCAGAGGCTGGAGATAAATATTAAAAAGGAGCATAGAGAGAGCCGACCCTTGCGGCACTCCACAGGTGATGGCCGCTGCTGCTGATACTAGGTCTGAAAGCTGTACTTTCTGCGATCTATCCTGCAAGAAAGAAGTAAGCCAGCCTAGTGCGGTTCCCCCGATGCCTAGATCTCTCACACGCGACAGCAGTTGACTATGACACACAGTGTCGAATGCCGCGGAGAGATCAAGGAGCACCAGGGCCCCGGGGATCTTTTTATCAGCTCTACATCTAAGTTCATCCAAAATGGAAACTATCACCAGCTCCGTACTGTGATGTACCCTAAAACCAGCTTGATTTCGCTCTAACAGATCATTGATCTCCAGGTGCTTAGAGAGGTGTGTCAATACATGCTGTTCTAGTACCTTCGCCAAGAACGGCAACTGGGAGATGGGCCTGAAGTTCTTTAAAATCTTAGCATCCGCTCCGGGCTTCTTAAGCAATAGAATCAACCGCGCCTCTTTGAGCATGGTCGGAACCCGTCCCATTTCCAGTGACTTGTTTAAGAGGTTTAGCACATCCTCCTCCATCCCTGGCATGGCTTGCTTAAACACGCTAGGGGGACAGGGGTCTACCTTGGAGCCCGACTTCACCTTCCCCACTAAGTTAACTAGCATCTCCTTCTTAATTAAGGGTATACTATTCATGGGGTCCTGAATTTTAGGCCTGCATGGGATAATTTGCAATGGGCATTCTAACACGGGGGAGCGCGAGATTTCAAGTAAGAGCTCCTCAATTTTGTTGGTGAAAAATTCAAGGAATTTATGACAGTCCTCAGGAGAAAACTCGGGCCTCTGTTCCCTATTCTTCCTTAGTTCAGAGAGCACTTTAAAAATTTCTTTCTGGGGGTTTTGGGCTGTTGCAATCCTTGTCTCAAAGAAGTCTGCCTTGCGTACAAGGGTCTCTATCCTTAATACTCTAGTTTCTTGTTTTTCTATTTTTCTTTTCTCTCTTCTTTTCTATCTCATTTTCATCGGATTTTTAATTTAGTGTTCTCTATTCTCTCCACTGACATCAAATCTCAATTTCCTTAGCAAGTCAAACGTTGTTATCTTTCCTGATCTAGATTTATGTATGTACTAATCTTGTTTCCCCAACTCAATATATTGTTATTGGTGTAATGCCCTTTTTTTTCTTTGAAAAATAATAAATAAAGTTTAAAAAAAAAAAATTAAATACCTCACCCAAGGAACATGCTGCCTATATCGTCTAATGAATTCTGGTGTACGCTTTCTTCTTGTAAGAATAGTGTGTAATTCAGTTACTAAAATGTACATGAATCAGACAGCTCACCGTGAGTGTACTAATTCTCAACATTCAAGAGGGCCAGACAGAGTAAATTAATTACCTTTAACAAACACATGATCTACTCTCAGCAGAAACTTATAGATCTTAATTGCCTGACCTTGTTAGTGCGGTTCTCGTTTCCCTCCAGCTGCAGGCATTTCATCACAAAATGTCCTACTTTCCCAGAGTAAATACATAATTTGTTTTTCCTTCTCTGATCTATTTCCTATTGGTAGAAAGACCATTCCTAATTTGAATGGGCTCTTCAGAACATGTGGCTTGTGCGGTGTCAGTGAGAGTAGCTGGAATCCAGTGATGCTGCTAGTGATCAATCTGAACACTAAATTAATGAATTCATTAGACATAATTGGTCACCAGCTATAGAGCAGCTTTAACCCTCACATTTCATGACTGAAAGCAGTAACCAAAGTTCCATTAGTCCATGTCGCTTATGACTTAAATAGCATGGATTGACTAATGCAGGTAATAATATCTTCACCACCTTATTGTAATATTGGTAAGCCCGAGTGTGTTGCTTGCATTATCTGTCACTGACTGAAGACCACTATAAAATGTTCTAAGAAGGTTGTATTTTTGAGGCTAAGGACTTTCATTTAAGATTAAGGGCATAGCCAAGATTAGAGCGTCTTTAGAAAAATATGATTAAATAAAGGCATCTAAAGCAGCATCGGAGGAAAACTAGTTAGGTCACATTAAAATGCAGTTTTAACTGCATAGAAAGACAAAAAAAGCAGTAGAGTCTTGTGAATCTATTAGGTCATACCATGTTAGCATTCCCCCTAATGAAGGCTATCGCAGCCAGTGCTGGTTCACATATTGCACTAAAACTCAAAGTCATGAAAAATAGATTACATAAATCTCTTGGAGCGAGAGATATTTGGTTCAAGCAAATTAGTAAAAATGCTTTTTTATCATGAGTGATCTTTAACTCCTCTTAAATATCAGTAATGGCCTGCACCACAACTTGCTGCTGTTTGGGGTCAGAACTCATGCTGAAGAACGTTACTGCCTGTCAAACTGTCAGCATTTGCTGGACTTGAATAGCATTGTCAGATGACAATCAGCCCTACTCCCTATGATACAGTTCTGCCAGTACATGAATTAACATGGATAGTAGGACTAAACTCTGCAGGGATGATGGAATGGGAGTGTCTCACAGGGATTTTAGTGCAGATTTTGTTGCGTCTTTTAAAAACAGCAACTTCCTGTCACCATACACCTTTATTATTCCTAAGACTCATGCATCTGTTTCTCTAGAGGAATTCCAGGAGGTCAAGAGACAGTAAGAGGAAGGGCATCCATCCATCTTGTATCACCTTGAGCATGTAGCTGAAAACATTGTTACTCTAAAAGCCTGTTAAGGTGCCCAGGCAGCTCAGCACTACAAACTTGCTTGATGTCTTTTTGGACTTCTGCCCTGTCTCTCACTTGTCCAACCTGCTTCTCCTCACCCACTGCCATTGTCAGACACTACTTGTCTACCACCACCTCCCCTTTAACTCACCCTCTGTGCCCTAATAGTTATTGGGTTTCAGCTCTGACAACCACCATGCCTATACTGACTAGGTGATACATGAGACCTTCACTTCTGACATTGAACATAGTAAAGAGCACCTGCCTCTAGTCCAGAACATGAATGAGAAGACCATGCCTAAGTTGGAAAATGGACCATTTTGGACTTTTGTTTTTGATTGACTTTGCTTTTGGACATTCAGCCTTTAGTTGGGACTTTTCATTTGGATGTCTGATTTTAGTTTGAATACGTCCCCCCCTTTAGATAATACAAATATTCTACATACTGTTCTTTACATTCCCTACATATATGTATTTTTACGTTTTCCCAGGCCCAGGAAATATTTTGTCTTGTTATTTCCCAACTTGGGGACAGTTTTCATGAATACTCAACCTCCAATATGTGATCCACATGCACCTGGATGTTCCACTTTTTAATTTGTGTTTTCTGTATTCCCTATGAGCATGCCACTTAATGCAAGCATGTGATTACCTGAAAGTATAGACCACAACAGCCCGCACATTACTTTCCAGTTGTAAAATATTCACATATTTAGATGGATGTATATATGAAATGATGGGATGACACATGACAGTTGGATGGTTCGAGACATGTGTAGAAGTATAATTTGTTCAAATACGGTGTCCATTTTGATTTGATTGTTCATGATGGGTGCTGTCCACATATGTTTTCCATGTGTTGATGAGGGTCAGCTTGTCCAAAGAGGCAACTTAGTTAGGGTACGGGCCCTGCAGGTAATTGTTGACCACAACTTGCCTGATGTACCTGACATGGCTCTCAGATTGAGTTAAGCCCAGTGAGAGAGGGCCAATACAAGATGCATTACTTCAGCATGGCCTTAGGCATCCTCTTCATTCAAAACCCGAAGATGATCCAAGCGCAACTCAATGAGGTACTGCACCCTTTTGTATAGGTTCTTTAAAACTCAGGTCTATATCTCCATCAATATTTGTATGTACTGCTGTTGATTCACACTAATCTCAGATACACATTCCACCCCCACCTATTTCTAAGATTAAACACTGTGCAGAAATAGAAACCTATTGTTCAATAACACATCATTCCAGGTGGCTGTACTTGCCCAGGCACACTCTCTTGTACGCATGATACTCTCAAACTGACAACTGCCTAGTGGTTAAGTATTCTGTGTTGCTATCTTGCATGGATCCCACAATGTCCTCAGCCTCTACAGCATTGGGGTAGCCAAGATGGTGGTCTCCAGAAGCAATGGGTTTTCTCTCAGTATTTCATACTGTCCCCTGTCACTGTCCTCTTCTCAGGGATGACTCTCTGTCCTGAGGGGGTACAAAAACTGCTGCCTGGAATATATCCAAGACATGAGACAGAATAGCGTCTTTCCTGTTATTGCCTCTTGCTTGCTATCTGAGATGAACCTGGTATGTCAGTTGCCGACCAATTCTGCTTGAAGGTAGCTGTTGATATTTGTCAGTTGGTGTAGCATCTGTATAAATGAAAAAATTTCATATTTCTGAAGATGTGACAGAGAACAGCCCTGACAGGTGTGACAACTTGTGTTAATGTTGGTAAATAGCAAAGGAGAGCATGACATATTCCTTGCACAGAGACAAATTAATAATCAGACAGACATGTACTCAACGTAAAAAACGGTGTCAAAAAGATTCATTTAGATTTATATTGTAGTGAATGTGCCAGGGTTTCATACTTAGATAAGTGATAAAAGACTGAGAGTCGAATAGCTGATTGCAGCATGTATCCTTATAATGATTAAAGGATGGTCCCTTGTGTGGTAACCAGGGAACTTCAGAACACTGCAGCTGCAGAAAACGCAAAACTCAGAGTAACACTAACAGTATGTGGCTGTAGGAGCATGCCATTGTTAAGCAGTATTTAAAATCTCCGAACAGCTATTCGGACAATGGGACGGTTTGTAAACCCTCAATCACATAATGTGAGACAGTGGTAGGTATTGTGACGAAATATATATCACTCGATGATCGATTGTAATGGGGAGATGAGTACATTGAGAGGGTGAAAGGAAAAATATACATATACTTGCCAATCATGGTGAGAAAGCCAAAGGTGCATGTTGTGCCCTAAAACATAGACATAAGACCTGTTATTTCACCCATTTCACATGTTGCTAATAACTTATGATGATGTACTCATTCTCATGTCAAAGAGATTGGGCCTTTTTCACAAAGGTAAACTTACACTGATCGTGTTGATTTTCTATTCTTTGTTATTCACAAACTATAAGTGTAGTATTATGGGTAGTATCTGTCCTATCTTTTTATGAGTTCTCTGCAGTCGTAAAGATACTGCACGCAAAACTATACTTGCTAATTGTGAATAGCAAAAAAATGATTAAACTTACACCAAAAGTGTAAGCTTACCATTGTGAACAGGGCTCTTACAGGTGCAAACGGAGCGATGCATAGACTAATAATGATTGAAATGGGCGTTGACTTACAGGCCTGTCATCTGACTGGTGTGAGAGTCTACCCAAATAACAGAGTATGCAGTGCAACAGCATTAAAAGCGGTGGCAGATGACAGGGAGGGCTGACTACACAAGGCCTTCAAAAGTGACAATGTGGATATACATACATGAGTCTAATATGAAGAGTAAAACATTTAAGTCAGTTGTGAGTTGAGATGATGTAAGGTGGACGTACCTGGGTTGATAACAAGGATGTGATTTGATCCCAGTCCTGATTAGGGCTCTGCCACATGATGAGGTGGTGCTGCTGCAAATGTTGCCTACAATGCAGCAGGCATGGAGACCGTAGAACGGAAAAATTGTAGCGTTCTCGATTAGTGTATTCAGTCTTCACTCTAGATGTGTGTGGGAGGACACCCTGGGTGTCAGTGATATGTTTGGCAGTCGCATTTGTGGGATGTCTGTGGATATGTGGGATTTCCTGAAATTGACAGGACATACAAAAAGCCAAGGCACATGGTGAAGTGGAAATGCTCATAAAGGGGTTAGACAAATGTGGGATCAAGGTCTGCAAACAAGCAGAATCTTTGCCACCTCCATACTTGAAAACCTCTCTCTCAACATATTCCACTCATTCTCTCATCACCTTTTGATGTCCCCTGCAGTGCATACCCCCACCCCCAATGTATTCACCTCGTTTGAGACCTTGTGCCACATGGTTGCCCTCCTAAGTCCACTGAGGGTCTGCAGAGACAACCCATGTAGGTACCTGTGGTGGTCAAATAAATCATTTACCACAATTTTAGACTGCTGCTCAGTTATTTTCCTATTCCTCGTGAGTAGTTTTGTCTACCCATGGTAGCTATGTCTGGTGTTTAGCTTCACAATATCTCATAGCACAAGAGGAATAAAGCTGAGGCCAGGGTGTGGGTTTAGTTTATATTGTCTTTGCCGTAATAGGTGTTAGGTCAATTTATTGTTCTACATAAAATAAGAGTAGATCTCAACCTATGTTATGTAAACTATATTTTGTGAATTTACTAACACAATTTGCATTTAAATGTTACTTCTAGTAACTTTACTTTCATATATTAAGCCATGCATGTCCTTACCGCATCATGGAAAGGGTGGAGACATGTACTTAAACAAATAAGTATAAATCTATGGCATGCGTTGCTGAATCACATCATGGCAGAGATGTATGAGAATATGCATATGTAAATCTATGTATGCAGAGATCTCACCCACAGATTTTCCTTTGTGATTCTATTATATATAAAGACTCCTGCTTTACTTTAAAGAGCATGCCCACAACATTCAGTACTTTATTTGCAGGTTTACAGAAAGTGTCAAGTTGGAAACAGATTTTCATTAATGGTCCAAGTTTTATAGCATTTAAGTTTTAACATTTAATTTGTATTAATTTATAATGAAGCATGATTGTTTGCAAATAATTTTGCTTGATCAAATCTACTCACAAGTCTGTTATTAATAAGTATAACTAATAGTGTGAATATTATTAACATATGAAACTTTTATAAGTACAATGCAAAAATGTGCAAAAAGAACACAACACATTTAATAATAGAGAAAACTGCAAAAAAATACATAGAGAGCATAAACAAACATGTGAAGAGAGTCCATAAATGATCATGAGAGAGAAAATTGATAAAGTGCTAAGCAAACTTACAAGTAGACCATTGAAAAAATAATGATAGAGAAAATGCTCAGAGTAAAATGTTTTATGCTTATGTTTTCTTTTTCATAACAAAAAAATGACTGATCAATTAGTAGCTTACATTTGAAATTGGATTATTCTTATGAATTTAATTAGAATAATAAATCTTTGAATATCAATTTTCCTCTGCATTTATTTTGTTCTCTTAACCGTAGTGTGTTTTATTCTTAAGATAAACGACGGTGTATGGTTTCTCAATGAAGGCATCAAACCCTGCTAGAGTTTTTTTCCATTTTCCTAATGTAGGCCTCAGAATAATGCATTTTATTTTCATTATCTCTAAAATGCTGATTTATTTGTTTAAGCCGTGCATAGCGTATCACTAGAATTTACTTTCTACGGTTGGAATTCTTTCTATGAATAATTGTGCCGACTAAATTGCAAGCTGATGTGGAAGTGATCGCGAGGTTGTAGAAAAGTTTCGATATTCTTTCCTGCTTCCGAAGCGCAATGATGACATCTATTTTAACAAAGGGTTGTAACAAACAATTTCGGATGAACTGGCTTGGAAGAGGATCACCTCATTAACTTAACTAATAGAACTGTGTAGAACTGAAAAAATTAAACATTAGGGAATTGAATTTGTGAACATGTTGGGGTATAATTATTCTTGGGAAAAATAACTGTGAAGTTGCCGATTTGTTGAGAAGAGAACTCTGCTACTGCACTCTCTATGCTACTCTGGCTGGCTTTATTCCTTGCAAATCTTGGGCGTGGCATGCTGTCGGTCCAAATCTTTTCAACTATCCTGATTACCTTGCACATCATAGGCTGGTGATGTTATTCAAGCTATACCTTTTCGGATGAGGGGTTAGCTATCTTCTGATGCACACTGCGCATTAGCTCATTGATCTTATGTTCGTATGAATTTTTGAATTGCATACTGATATTGCAAGGATTTATTCATTTTGTCTCTCTCTCTCTCTCTGTCCTCTCACACTGGTTATTGATTTTATGATGTATTTGCCATGAACTCTATTTTGTTATTGGGATTTTACCTGTAACATTGAAATAACCAAAGAGTTGACATCCCAAATGTACTTAGTATTATGACCATTCATATTTTTGAAATATTAGATAAAAGTGACTTGGTAAGTATTCAGAGTCTGTCTTTATTAATGAGTTCTTTGACATAATGCATACTGTGTCTATTGGTGTTTGTCATGTTTTTTCTTCATTATAGGTCCTCATAAAGGAAAGAACATCCATTTCTTATTATCTGAATCCCTATTAGCTCTACCAAAGATGGATCCGAGGACTAGATGTTTGTAAGTGATTATAGAATTTCTATGGGCGCAAACTCTTAGTTATAATGAAGTATTTTGTTTCACGATATATTGGAGATATAGTAAATGAGTATAAAAATTCACAAACACTTCCGCTGGATCAGTATTCACCCAAACTTTTGTTTTCTAAGATAAAATGCATTGCAACCAGTATATTTTCAAATCTTAGGATGAATAGTATCTAAAGAGATATACAAAAACAGGTTTGCATCAACATCTGTTTACGGAAAACACATTCCTGTTTTAACTCCCTGCAGTTAATCTTCATAGATATTAGACTTCAAGTCATTGCTGACAGTATGAGGGTCAGTGAAAAGAACAATTATTTTTGTATGTACACATATAATACAAAATACACACTGTGTGGTATTCCTACTGAAGTTATCTGGCTGCGAAGGTTGCAAGAGAATGTTGTGGAGTGAAGGTAGACGTTGTGCGTAACTGTGGAATGTGAGGGTGCTTGCTGTAGAAGATTCAGTTGAAAGGAGGTCAACACCCTTCTTATACTTAGCTCACCGTTGGTCCCTGTAAGTGCTATTTTTTTGTCTGTTCTTTGGACAATGAAGGGCTGCATGAACCTTCTCCTGTGTCACCTTTGCTATTAATATCCATGAGACAAGAAAGCAGACCCTATTCCCCTCTGTATTTATGTGCAAGAATCAGTAAAAACAGAAAACTGGGACCAGTAACCTAGCGAGTCTACGGTGAAAACGGGTCTTGACAGATAACTAGCATTACAAAGTCCTAGGAATCAAAAAGACTGTGAAATAAATGCTCTTTAAACCTGAAGCTTTACTATTCATGGGAGAGACACAGTCTTAAGCTGCTGCCCACCATGCCCTTCACCTTTACACTCATTTTGTGAGCAAACATGGAGGTCAGATGTGTAGTGTTAAATACAGTCTTGAATTCCTCGCCTTGAGTGTTATGCTCAATTTTGAATGCTAAATAGAGTATTGTGTCTTCTTTAATGTTACATTCATCCAAAGGGTTGGCTTCTAGTAATGTGTCCAGTTCTGACAACTTACTTCCAGTATTGTGTCCATTTCTGAAGGTGTCTTATGAAAGATAGGGCTGACAGAGCAGATGTTTCTATTTATTAATCTTTGGGTGTAATCATTAAATAACCCCGCCTCTGGTAGTATTGACCTTTGCTTGTCAACAAGGAGAAGGGAAAAGGAGTAATCATCCACATCAAACCATATAAGCAATAAAATCCCTAAAGACTTTTAGTATTTTCAATAAAGAGAATTTGTGTGTGTTAGAAGGTTTTATTTATTAAGTTCTTAAGTTTTCATTATTTATTTGATAATTTTGCGGAGCTGATTTAGATGCTGGTGGATTGATTCCCACTGTGGCTTTTTCAGCGTTCTTCTTGCGTGACAGCTTGGCCCTATTTAGGCTGAAAATATACTAGCCTGAAAATACCTCTTTTAGAGGTGCCATTTTCTTGCCTAAACCAAAGGTCTGATTTAGATTTTGGAGGGAGTATCTGGTCCAACTATGGCTTTTTCAGTGGTTCTGCCACCTGCCGCCTTGGCGGTCCTTCGCTGTATGTTGACGGATCAATGGAACCTCCTTCCCGCGCTGATTGCACCGTAAGCAAAAGCTACTGTTGGAGGAAGTCTCACCAACATTACCGATGTGAAGATTATGATGTGCCTTTCTGTTGAGGCACCTGTAGAGAGAAACCTCCAAACGTGAGTTGGCAGAATAAAAAAAAAAAGAGGTGCAAACATACTTTTTTCGGTTTCCCACTTCCGTTTCCATCTTGTATACCATTGTCTATGTCCTTCCTGTGCTGATGCTGCTGAACCACGAAGCTAAGCAACCTCGTTGTCCCTGGAATCTAATGGAGGCTTCTGTGCCACTTGTCTCACCATCAACTGTGTTTTAACATTTGCTTTAGCCTAGTGTATTTTTACATTGCAGTCACATGCAATTTTCTGTGTGTCATGTATAAGTGTTTATCTTAAAATTAATACTGGTAAAATGTACACACCTGCATTGACACTTAATTGTTTTTTATTTGGTGGTGGTGGTTTTGGGTGTTGTGTTTGGGGTGCCTGTGGGTTTACATACTATAGTGTTGGTGTAATATGCTATTTATTAAGAAAAGGACATTACACATTACCTACATATACATTTTGACCAAGTAACAACAGATATGTGTAGTCATTCACGAATAAGTAGTACTTACCTGTCTCCAGATCACCAGGGACTCACTCTGTCAGGAATCTGCTGTCAGGACATCGCCTGCACATTGGGACCTATAAATCAGTTTGGCGCAAAGCTGCATGTTTAATGGCAACAAAGTACTGTTAGCCAGGAGGGAAGGCAACCGGTGCGGCAGGAAACAGTCTGTTGATGCTACATCTAAATACAGCAGACGGAACAGTGTTAGCTCGATGGAGTAATTGGAACCGTCGGCACTGTGGGATGACAGAAGTCCTGCCAAGATCTATATTTACCCCAGACAGTTTGGAGCCAAACCCAGGGTAAAGGACAGAACTGACCAACCCAGTTTGGGGTAGACAAAGAGAGGGACCCCCACACACACAAGCCAGCACTAGGTATAAAAGTGGCAACATTAAAGCCTGTCAATAGAACACTCTTGGACCTGTGGGGCTGGGGAAGACTCAGGAGAAGGACTACCCTGTGCTCCTGCGTGCCTTGAACCCAGGATGCTCAGAAGTGACTCCAAAGGTCAGTTGGCTAACCTCCAGTTGAGTTGCAGGCACACACCAAGCTTCCATGGACATTTCCTACTACTGTCCAGCTGACAAGCACCAACTGGACCCGCCTGAGCATTGCTGCTGACTTCTGATGGAGTGAGTCATGATCCCCGAAGGGTGCACCCCAGGGTCCTGGATCCTTGGCTAGAATCAGAGTGCACACCTCCCACTTGAACAATGCAGCCCAAGTGAAAATCCAGAACTTTGGGGGTCTTTGCGACAGTGAGATAGCTACCTGCATCAGCACCTGAATCAGCACATCACTCGCCAATGCAAAGTTCTGAAGACAACCTGCTTTTCCTGCCAAACAGAGAACTCCTTCATCTCCAACCAATATTAAGCTTGAGCAACGACCTGCGCCTGGCACAGACGATGGCCTCCTGGTGGTGCCTGGCAATGTGAATTTCAAGCTGAAGCTCCATTCATGGACCTGGACTTCAAGAAGTTAACATCTTCAATGGGAAGAACCTGTGTCTGACCCATGCTTCATCACAGTCAGCCAGAACTTGTAACTATGACCCAGATAAGTGCTACCAGATACGCATGAAAGATGCTTTGTGCTTTTTGGTGATATTTTCATCTGAAACTTAAAAAATGAATAACTTTTGTTCTACTGATTGTTTTTTGTTGTTTTGGTATAATGTTATTTATTAATATTAATCCTATTTATCTTAATTGGTTTTGGGTTTTTCTGGTGCTATGTTTACACTTTATTACTGTTTCAGTGCTGCATAAATACTTTATGATATGAAACAATCAGAGAGAGAGAGGGTGTAAGGCACTCTTATTTCCCCGGGTTACGTATGCAAAACAAAAGAAGAGTGTCATATGCAAAGGTGTCTATGTGGAGACACAGCGACAAAGACTGTGAAAAAGGACTATAGAAAGATACACTCTTATTGACACATTGGAAACCTTCAAGGGTTTTATGGGAAGCCCTCACTCACCAACCTGGTTGGTGACATGCTTCATCATCGGGCCCACCAGGAGAAGCAGAGTGCCTCCCTGGTGTGCTACAACGCCAGATTACTTGATTGGTACAGCATTAGACATTTTTAACATCACTTTTCACACCACTGGCACAAAATCCAGCTCTGCAGTAATCTGGCGTTGTAGCACACCAGGGAGGCACTCAGCTTCTCCTGGTGGGCCTGATGATGACGCATGTCACCAACCAGGTTGGTGTGTGAGGGCTTCCCATAAAACCCTTGAAGGTTTCCAATGTGTCAATAAGAGGGTATCTTTCTATAGTCCTTTTTCACAGTCTTTGCCGCTGTGTCTCCACATAGACACTTTTGCGCATAAATACTTTACACATTGCCTCTAAAGTAAATCTGACTTCTTTTTTGCCAAGGTTCTAGAGTGTTTAGCACATGTTTATTTTGGGTTGTGAGAAGCAAAGCATTGGTGCCTGGATGGCTGTTAGAATGTGAGAAGCCTTCGGTGGTTGTTTGTCTCATGGCCATGGATAGGTTGTTGTAAGTTTTGAGTTAGATTGCAAGTTCAGTTGTCAACCACATCTCACTTTAAAAGCCAAATATGAGGTGGACAGATGGGTTCTCCAAGTGCTGCAATCTATGGCAGATTGTAGTCTGCATGGAGTTGCCTGTTGTGATTATGAACTGGAAATGACTACTTTCAATCAATCAATCAATCATTTATAAAGCGCACAACATACCCGCAAGGGTCTCAAGGCGGTGGGGGGGGCGCTACTGATTGAACAGCCAGTTCTTGAGTATCCCCCTGAAGGTCAGCAGGTCTTGGGTCTGTCGTAAGATTAGTGGGAGGGTGTTCCATGTCTTGGCGGAGAGGTGGGAGAAGGATCTCCCACCGGTGGTTGTTCTTCGGATGCGCGGGACGGTGGCGAGTTAGAGGTCGGCGGAGAGTAGTTGGCGGTTGGGGATGTAGAAGGAGAGCTGTCTGTTGAGGTAGGCTGGGCCGGTCTTGTGGAGTGGCTTGTGTAGTTCTCTGTTGGGCCGTGAGGTGGCTGTGGCGTGGTACGTCGAGGATCAGTCGTGCCAAGGCGTTTTGGATGCGTTGTAGTAGTTTGATGAAGTTGGTCGGGGCTCCCGCGTAGAGGGCATTTCCATAGTTGAGTCTGCTGCTGATCAGGGCCTGGGTGACTGTCTTTCTTGTATCTGTCAGGATCCATCTGTAGATCTTGCTGAGCATGCGGAGGGTGTTGAAGCAGGAGGAGGAGACGGCATTCACTTGCTTGGTCATTGAGAGCATTGAGTCAAAGAGGATTCCCAGGTGCGTGCGTGGTTGGTGGGTGTCGGGGCTGCCCCAGTGCCATCAGCCACCAGGAGTCATCCCAGGCTGAAGGGTTGGAGCCGAGGTTGAGGACCTCCGTCTTGTCCGAGTTCAGCCTCAGACGATTGGTCTTCGTCCAGTCAGCGACTGCCTTCATTCCTTTGTGGAGGTTGGCTTTGGCGGTGATGGGGTCCTTGGTGAGTGAGAGGATCAGCTGAGTATCGTCGGCGTAGGAGATTATGTTGAGGTCGTGCCGTCGGGCTAAGTGTGCGAGCGGGGCCATGTAAATGTTGAAGCGTGCCGGGCTGAGGGAGGATCCCTGGGGTACGCCACAGATGATCTCGGAGGCTTTAGAATGGAATGGGGGGATGTGGACGCTCTGGGTTCTGCCGGAGAGGAAGGAGGTGGTTTAATCCAGAGCCTTGTCTCGGATCCCTGCAGCGTGGAGGCGTGAGCGTAGTGTGCGGTGGCAGACGGTGTTCAAGGCGGCAGAGAGGTCTAGGAGGATGAGTGCTGCGGTCTCCCCGTTGTCCAGCAGGGTCCTGATCTCATCGATGAGGGCAGGGAGCACCATGAAACCGTCCGGTGACCGAGCGTGGTATAAATAATTTTAACATAACATAACATAACAGTCTCGGTGCTGTGGTTGCTGTGGAACCCTGACTGGGAAGGGTCCAGGATTCTGTTTTCTTCGAGGTATCGGGTTAGCTGTCTGTTGACGGTTTTCATGATGACCTTGGCCAGGAAGGGGAGCAGAGAGATGGTCTGGAAGTTCTTGAGGTCTCTTGGTCTGCCTTAAGTTTTTTTAAGTGGGCGTTGATCTCGGAGTGTTTCCAGATCTCTGGGAAGGTCGCAGTCTCGAGGGAGAGATTGATAACGTTGTGCAGGTGGGGTGCGATGGAGCTGCTTGCTCTGTTGAAGACGTGGTGCGGGGATGGGTATGACAGAGAGCGGGAGTGGATTGTGCGAATGGTTTCAATGGTGTCATTGATGGTCATGATGGAGCGGGATAATGAACAATATTTTGTTCAGGCTTGTGAAGTCAGTCTTCCATAATGTTTTAATAAAACTAATATGTTTGCTGCATGTTATTAAATCAACCTAAAATAAACTGAGCAACATCAACACATGGGACTAACATTATGCTTATTTGTGCAAAATGCACAAGAAATAATACAATAATTATTGTCCATTGTCTTTGTCATATACTAACTGTGCAAATTCTTCTCTAGTTTCAGGCAGGCTTGCTTGGAGGCTAGGAGTTCTGGGGTGAAAAAGCTGACCCTCTTGCTGGTGTCTCTATGGGGGGGGTTCTTCAGCGGGACAAGCGTGTTGGTGCAGTCCTCTATCCAGCGTCTGAGGCTGCGGGCAGTGTCGTCGGTGTTGGAGGGTTTGGTGGGTGGGCTGAGAGCGAGGTTTGCATTTAGTGGGTCTTCGGTGATTTTGCTCCAGCAGCGGCAGGGGATCTGTTGGGTGCGGTGGTGTGTGGTGGGTTTCTGGAAGGCGAAGTGGATGCAGCCGTGGTTGGTCTAGAGCAGTTCGGTGGTGTGGCTGACAGACGTACTGGCTTGAGTCAGGCTCTCCCAATGATGCTGCCCGCCCAAGAGTTTTAGGAATCAGTTAGAAATTGTAATTGATCATATTGGTCATATGGTCTTACTCTCCTTTCGGGAGAGCCATGTGCCTGATGAGTGGAAAAGGGCCCAGGTTATTCCTTTAAAAAAGAAAGCAAACCTCAACATATCGCAGCTGGAAAATCTCAGACCCATCTCGCTTCTTCCGTTTTGTATGAAGGTTGTGGAAACAATAGCAAACATCCAGCTTATGAAATTTATGGAAGAAGGTCAGTTTCTCCATCTGACACAATCTGGCTTTAGGGCCAGGCATTCAACAGAAACAGCCCTTCTTTTATCTACGGAGATCCTCCGGCAAAAAGTGGATGAGGGACAGACAGCGGCCTTGGTTCTATTAGACCTGAGTGCGGCATTTGACACCGTGTCGCACACTATGATGCTGACTCGCCTCACAGAAATTGGAGTCGAGGGATTGGCTCATAAGTGGCTATGCTCATTTTTAAAGGATAGAAGCTTCCAAGTACACTGTCCTCCTTTCAAATCTACCCCCGATGGCTAAGGCACGGGGTTCCACAGGGCTTGATTGTGAGCCCTACCTTATTCAACCTTTACATGGAGCCCCTTGCACGAATTGTGGAATGATACGGGTGGATATTGTTTCATACGCCGAAGTACACAATTAGTGATTACCTCAGCCCAAAGCCAGGTCGAGGCGGCAGCCAACTTTTCCACCTGTCTTATGGCTTTAGCCGATTGGATGAATAAAAACTGCATGCGCCTTAACAGGAATAAGACTGAGGTACTGGTGATTGGGAGAGCACCCTCTATCTGGTCATCGGCCTGGTGGCCATCTGAGTTGGGACCTACACCTACCCACTCAGGGATGGTGAAGAATTTAGGCGTCCTTTTGGACACTAACCTTTCCTTTGGACAGCACATTGGAAGGCTGTCAGGTAAATGCTATGGCAATTTAAAAACCTTACGTAAAGTCCTTGACCTTCTTCTCGTCAACTCTAGGAAAATGCTAATATATGCCCTAGTCACCCCCCATCTGGACTACGGGAATTCCCTACTCATTGGCCTGAACAAGAAAGCGATTCAACAGCTCCAATGTTTTCAAAATGCGGCGCCCGACTTGTCCTGAATCTGTCTAGAAGGACATCAGGGAAACATACCTTGTCGACCCTTCATTGGCTTCCCATACAGGAACACATTTTGTTCAAAACAATGTGCATTACACACCGCATCGCTCAAGGAAGAGGTCCTATTTATCCATAAAAACTGTTGACCATTCACTGCCCCATACGCAATTTGAGATCGCTGGGAAGCATGCAGTTCCGGGTCCCCCGCATCCATAAAGCGCGAATGGGAGGTCGCTCATTTAGGTACCTCGCCTGCAAACGGTGGAACGAACTTCCCATTGAACTCTGTATGGAACCGTCAGAAGTAAGGTTCCGCTTCAAACTCAAAACACACCTCTTCCCGAGAATCTAACTCTTGTAAGTGGGGTCTCTCTACCTCCTCGTGTTACCGAGCTACCAAAGTCATGCTCTCTTGATGGACTGTATCCATAGCGCGGGAACACACTGATATAGTGTAACCAGGCGCTTTATAAATGATTTTATTATTATTATTATTGAGGAGAAGATGGGGTCGAGCGTGTGGCCGGTGGAGTGGGTGATCGTTTTGACGAGTTACTTCAGTCCGAGGTGGCGATCAGGGTTGTGGAGTTGTTGTTGTTGTTGTTCTCAAGGTGAAAGTTCAGGTCTCCGAGGAGGATGTAGTTGGTGGAGGTCAGGACGTGCGAGATGATCAAGTCGGCGATGGAGTCGTTGAACTGGGGGAGGGGTTCGGAGGGTCGGTAGACGAGGGTGCCTCTGAGGGTGGAATTAGGGTCTGTGTGGATCTGGAAATGCATGTGTTTGGCAGTGCTGAGCAAGTCGTCGGTGCAATATCTCCTCCAACTCTGTTGGTGCGGTCTCAGGGGGTGATCTTGTAGCCGTCTGGGATGGCTATGATGATGTCGGGTGCGGAGGAGTCGTTAAACCAGGTCTCTGTCAGGAAGACGATGTTCGGGGAGGTGTTTGGGGTCTTTCTTGGCAGGTGGTTCGTCGGCTCTGAGGCTGGTGTAGCTGCAGTTCCGGCAGGTGAAGGGGTCGTATATGCTTTTCGGGGAGGCCTTGAAGCAGGTGTGGCTCCGTCTGGAGTTGAGAGCGTGCAGAGTGCTGGCGTCATAGCGGCAGCGGTCATCGTGGTGGGTGCGGGGGCCAGGGGTTCTGGCGCTGGGCTCAGTCCAGGCACGGACGGGCGCAGACGGCCTTGCCTTAGGCGCGCCTTTGGCGCAGCCACGCCGCAGCTGGTATATATGGGGAGGTGGGAAGGAGGAGCAGCTGGGAGGCGGGGGCAGCGAAGGGGCAGTGGGCAGTCAGAGGGGTGGGGCCACAGGAGACGCAGCAGCGAGGGCGGTGAGGGACACCGAAGGTAACAGAAGGAAAAAGGGGCACAAAATCGAGGGAAAACCGAGTGGCACAGAAGGCAGAAGGGCACAAAAAACGAGTGGAACAGAAGGCAAAAGGGGCACAAAAACGAGGGAAAAATGAGTGGTGCAGAAGGGCAGAAAAAAAACGAGTGGAACAGAGGGCGGAAGGGCACAAAAAACGAGTGGAACAGAAGGTAAAAGCGGCACCAAAACGAGGGAAAAACGAGTGGCACAGAGGGCAGAAGGGCAGAAAAAAACGAGTGGAACAGAGGGCAGAAGGGCACAAAAAATGAGTGGAACAGAAGGCAAAAGGGGCACACAAAACGAGGGAAAACCGAGTGGCACAGAAGGCAGACGGGCACAAAAAATGAGTGGAACAGGAGGCAGAAGGGGCACAAAAACGAGGGAAAAATGAGTGGCACAGAAGGCAAAAAAGGGCACAGAAATACCAGAAAAACGAGTGGCACAGAGGCAAAATACAGAATACAGAAATTCTGGGGCAGCTAAGAACAGAAGGCAGAACGTGCAGAGAGGCACGGGGGCAGCGAGGGGAACAGAAGGGAAAACCGGGCAGAGACACAGGGGCAGTGAGGGGTACAGAAGGAAAGGCCGGGCAGAGACACGGGGGCAGCGAGGGGTACAGAAGGAAAGACCGGTCAGAGAGAGCACGGGGACAGCGAGGGAAACAGAGGGAAGAAAAAGGGACCCGGACCACGTACAGGCAGCGGGGGAAGACAGACAACAGCAGTCACAGACACAACAATGAAAATACAGGCAATACAATTAAACAATAAGCAGAAGATGAACAAACCTACCTACGGCCTACCAGGGGTGAGGCGCAGGTGGTAGCCTGCGGGTGATGGAGGGCTTCGAACTTCCTCAGCTGCGGCAGCTGGGGCAGGGACACACAGGCGGAGCTGTGCGAGGGGGCGCGACCTACCTGGTGGCGTCAATGGTCGCCAGTCATTGTGATGCTGTCAGGGATCGATGGAGTAGAAGAGTCACAAGAAGAAGACTCATGGCTGAATACCACCATAATCATGCTATTGATTAGCGGCACAATGAATAAACCAGTGTCAAGTTGGACCATCATGTCTGTGGAGCAGTAGATGTATTGTTCAAGCAGTGTGTGCGCACACAAAGCAAGGGGAACTGAGTGCTAATATCCAAGACATGGCATCTCAATTTTCGAGATTTTCAGGAAGCTGAAATTCATCCTATTAACTCTTATAATGTGTGCTTAAGCATAGAATTGCATGCAATGTTATTATGCTATGTGAGTTTTGCTCTGTTTATGGGAGAGTGGGTATTGGGTTTACCTGTTCCTGTTTACTAGAGCATACACAAAAACATAGGATGCAACAATGGAGGAATTCCCACATTATTTAAGGTAGGATGGTTTGTAACCACAGTTGAATAATCAGTCATAAAAGGAAAAATATATTTCTTGGGAAAATTGGATAGACCGGTAGGAAAGCTTCACTACTGGAGATACAAATACTAGAAAAACCTCATAGGACTACCAAATGGAGTGTTAACAGATATATTGTGTTCCACTCCGGGACTTATCATTATCAGGGTTCCCCCTAGTCAAAGAACAATGTATACCCTAGTATAGATGTAGGGAAACTCTAAAATGTGGGGTGGGAGCTATAATTTAGCCTCCGACATATCCTGAGCAATGCCACAGTCTGTAATCACTATAGAGTACAGTGTTGTGCGGCCAAAACATAAGCCATAAAGTCTAAAATCCTAGATCAGTGGAAATGTCTGGAAGTGCAACCGTTTTTAAAAACAAGAAGTATCTGATAAACATAGAAAAATATTTACTCAGTGTGTGTCAGTCCACTTAAAAAAGTAAAACGTCTTTGCAATGCATGAATACTATTTAAAATTATGTTAATGTTTCGGTGAGAGTACATGAGGAATGCATCTGAAGGGATGTTTTAAACAGGTGGGGACTAATTGGACTAAGAAGGAGCACAGAATGACATCAAGATTTCAAAACTCCCACACGCACTCACCTGGACGTCCAGAACTGCCGTCAGGATCTATGAATACCGCACGAGGCCCATACTCCCATAAGCCGCTCCTAAATAAATACAGAATAGCATGACACTGAGTTGGGGAAAGAGGGATGAGAAGAGAATAGAGCGAGAGAGTGGGTGCCTGCTACTGTGCGCCAAGTCTCACATTTTTTCAGGGGCAGTCACATTGGGGCCGATTCACAGACCCAATTTCCGACAAAATCCTAAACTTACTACTTTTGGTATTCACAGAAGGCATTTAGTAGTCTTATTTAGGATTTTGTCTTATGTTAGGATTTTGTCTTCAATTAGCATTTTGTCCTAATTTAGGATTTTGTCTTAAATTAGGATTCTGTCTTAAATTAGGATTCTGTCTTAAGTTGGGATTTTGTCCTAAGTTAGGATTTTGTCCTAAATTAGGATTTTGTCTTAAATTAGGATTTTGTCTTAAATTAGGATTTTGTCTGAAGTTAGGATTTTGTCCAAAATTAAGATTTTGTCTTAAATTAGGATTTTGTCTTAAATTAGGATTTTGTCTGAAGTTAGGATTTTGTCCTAAATTAAGATTTTGTCTTAAATTAGGATTTTGTCTTAAATTAGGATTTTGTCTGAAGTTAGGATTTTGTCCTAAATTAAGATTTTGTCTTAAATTAGGATTTTGTCTTAAATTAGGATTTTGTCTTAAGTTAAACTTAAGACAAACTTAAGTTAAACTTAAATTTAACTTAAGACAAAATCCTAACTTAAGAAAAAATCCTAATTTAAGAATACTAGGGGCTAGATGTAGGTAAATAGGTTTTACCGATTCTTAAATACCGAATTTTACCGATTTGGTATTTAAGAATCGGTAAAACCTATGTAGGTAAAAAATTGGTAAAAAATTAGCGATTCGGTAAGATTCGGTATTTACCAAATCGGTAATTACCGAATCGGTATTTGTCATCGATTCCTATGGGCCTTGAAGCCCATAGGAATCAATAGCAAATACCGATTCGGTAAATACCGAATTTGTAAATTTACCGAATTGACAAGGGGAACAGGGTGTCACTTTGACACCCGGTTGCACCCCTGTTTCAGGCTTGTGTGCCATTTGACACACATACATGCCCTTAGGGCATGTCTGTGTGCCACATGGCACAGGTGTATATGCACAGATGTGCATGTACACAGGAATTCGTTATTTACCATGTAATAGTATTACATGGTAAATACCGAATCCTGAATGGCCTGTAGCACTGTTAACAGTGCTACCTACATAGCAAATTATAGATTCAGTATTTTTACCGATCAGTAATTTTACCAAATCGGTAAAATTACCGATTCGGTAAAATTACCGAATCTGTAAGTTTTTCAAACCCCTACATACCAATGTCCAAATACCGGTCAGAAACGGCCAAAAATCGGTATTTTCGGCCGTTTCCGACCAGTATTTGGACACCTACATCTGGCCCATAATGCCTTCTGTGAATACCAAAAGTAGTACGTTTAAAATGTTGTCTTAAGTTAGTTCTGTGAATCGGGCCCAAAGTTTTTAGATTCTTAATGTTACTTGAATCTGATAATGACGTTACATCTAGCCTTACTAATGAATCTCGTAGCACTCACAGAATGTGTGTATATTTTGAGATTAATACAGCAAACTCTCCAATAAGTTGCAAGTCAAGATCTTCTAATGATACTAATTATCCTGAAAATGTGAAATAGACTATCAGTTCAGTTAAAAAAAACTTTATTCAGCAGTTAAAAAAAACAGCCATAAATGTACAAATTAATAAAGAAAATAGAACAGAGCAGAAGAACATTCCATTGAATCCTTGTAATATACTCAAACAAAATCATGCATCCAGTAGGGTACAAAACTAAGTAATTTTTAGTACATAATGCTTACTCTCCAATTCATAGCTTTCTGAATGAAAAAAACGAAATTGAAACATACTTAAAATCGTACATCCAAATAAATTAATGATCGGATGGTTACGCCTAAACTGAGAGTATAATTTGTGTTAGACTCGGCGGTCTCTAGTTGGCAGAGGTATACACTTCTGACAAATAGGGACTCACCTCCTCTAGTCAGGGCAAGGGGATCACACACTTAGATAACCCCTGCTCACCCCCTCGGTAGCTTGGCAAAGCAGATAGGCTTATCCCAGAGGCAGTGCGTTAAGCATTTAGGACCACATACAGTAATAAGGTGAAGACACTACAAAAGGGCACGACACAGTAGTATTATAAAAATACAAATGTTTATATAAGGCTTAGCACAAGACAAAATAATGACAAAAATATACCACAATCTTAATAAATACTCTTGGAAGGAAAAATAATAGTCTAAGCGTAGTTTCTTCTCAGGACAAAGTCTTTAGTAACAAAAGCAACTCTTCCTCTTTAGATCACAGTTCTTGGCAACAATGTAACCCACACAGGAGTTACACGACGTCGAGGCAAAGTTAATCCAAGGGTTCGGCGTCGACCGCGAGGAGCGCTACGTCGAGCCCAGAGTCACACGGACCCCCAACAACACAGTACCTTGGAAAAGTGAAGCACACGATGATCAGCGGCGTCGAGATCTCCGGCGTCGCGTCTTCGGCGTTGATCAGGCCTCGGAATCGTCGTCGATGTCGATGATGATGTTGCAAGAGTGAGCAGCGCTCACGGCGTCGGGAGGGCTCGGGGTCGAGGCGTCGGCAGCGGCTTAGCTACTAGCATTGATTGGGCCCAGCGGCCGGCGTCGAAGATGCGGGACACGGGAGCTGCACTCACGATGTCGAGCTGGATTCGGCGGCGTCCGTCGGCGTCGAGATTGCTGGATTCTTCAGAGGGGCTGGATTTTCAGGTCCCAGCAACAAGCACTTTTAGCAAATGGTGAAGTCCTTTAGCCCTGTGACTTCAACAGGAGGCTGGCACTTTTCCAGCCCTTGGAGATTTCCTTGGCAAAGTTCGAGAGTACACACTCAGTTCCTCTCTCCTGGTTCCTTGGCAAAAATAAAGAAGTTACTGCAGGATTCCCCCCAGCAAACAGCACTCTGGTAGAAGGGGTAGGCAAGTCCTTGGATCAGCAGGCTTCTTTTCCTTGGTAGAGGGTTCCTTGTCAGAATTGATCTAAAGTCTTGGTTCAGGGGTCCTTCTCTTATACCCCTTTTTGGCTTTGATCCCTTTGTCCATGCAGGGGAACTCCCCCTCATCCCAGGTCTGTTGTGGGTGTAGCCAGACAGAGGCACCTGGCCGATTCACGGTGCAGGGCTGGGTCCTCAGACGCCCAGCAGGAGGTGGAGCCAGTATTGTCACTGGCAGGAGCAGAGCTATCCGTCGCTCGGCAGGAGGTGGAGCCAGCATTGTATCGGGCAGGGCCAGCTATCAAGAGCTACTCTCCCCCTACTCTCAATGCAGATGTACCACTGACCCCACACTGACTCATTCAGAGCTCTGGAGCCACCCAGCTCCTGTCACACACACACCAAACCAGCAGAAACCAGAAATAGTTAGACATGAAAATAGCCACTTTCTAAAAGTGCTATTTTCAAACCCAGAGTCCAAAAACCATCCATCCAAAAGGATGCGTTATTAAACTGCGAGTTCAGGGATACCAAACTCGACATTGCACCATGCTCCCCGAGCCAGCTAGGATCATACCATTAATAATCCCGGCAGCCCATTCTAACTAATGGAGAGCAGGCGACCCTACGATAGTGAAGTACGAATGTGGTGGTAGTTCAATATCAGGACATGCCAACTTCGTCAGGCTTGTCCTACCTTATACTTACAATGCACCCTGCCCTCGGGCCTACCATAGGGGTGACAAATATGAAATAAGGGAAGGTTGGGGGGACCGGCAAGTAGGCGTACTTGCGCAGTCCGCGTGACAGTACAAGGCTGCACGTAGGTCTAGCAATGGCAGACCTGTAGACATACTTTTACTAGGCCGCTCGTGTGGGTGGCACAACACGTGCTGCAAGCCCACTAGCAAAAAACACAGTTGATGGACAGAATGTAGAACAATGTCATACATTCACCCCAGTACAAGGATCTGGGCCTAAATCCATCGTTTTTTTGCACTCCACACCACCCTGGGTTAGACACTGGCTATATGCAAATCAGCTCTGACCCTGTGCCTCAAGGGAACAGTCCAGTCCGAACTACCAAGCCATTTCTTTCCCAGACCGGAATCAAGCATCCAAGGACCGGTTTCTGGCTATCAGCCTTCATCAGCCTGGATAGCTTGACTCCAGTGGTGTGGAGAGCCTGGGACTCACGTCTGAGTATACCCAGCACACTCGGGGTGAAAATTGCAAAAAACACAGTTGATGGACAGAATGTAGAACAATGTCATACATTCACCCCAGTACAAGGTTCTGGGCCTAAATCCATCATTTTTTTGCACTCCACACCGCCCTGGGTTAGACACTGGCTATATGCAAATCAGCTCTGACCCTGTGCCTCAAGGGAACAGTCCAGTCCGAACTACCAAGCCATTTCTTTCCCAGACCGGAATCAAGCATCCAAGGACCGGTTTCTGGCTATCAGCCTTCATCAGCCTGGATAGCTTGACTCCAGTGGTGTGGAGAGCCTGGGACTCACGTCTGAGTATACCCAGCACACTCGGGGTGAAAATTGCAAAAAACACAGTTGATGGACAGAATGTAGAACAATGTCATACATTCACCCCAGTACAAGGTTCTGGGCCTAAATCCATCATTTTTTTGCACTCCACACCGCCCTGGGTTAGACACTGGCTATATGCAAATCAGCTCTGACCCTGTGCCTCATGGGAACTGTCCAGTCCGAACTACCAAGCCATGTCTTTCCCAGACCGGAATCAAGCATCCAAGGACCAGTTCCTGGCTATCAGCCTTCATCTGCCTGGATAGCTTGACTCCAGTGGTGTGGAGAGCCTGGGACTCACGTCTGAGTATATCCAGCACACTCGGGGTGAAAATGCAAAAAACACAGTTGATGGACAGAATGTAGAACAATGTCATACATTCACCCTAGTACAAGGATCTGGGGCCCACTAGCAGCATTTGCATTTACAAGCCCCGGCACTCCACGTGCACTAGACTAGGGACTGACAGTAAACCAAATAAGCCAAACATGGAATCCAATCAATACAGTAATTTAACATAGGGAGCACTTGCACCGCAGCACTGATCAGCAGTGGCACAGTGCCCAGAGCGATATACCAGCAAAAACATTGTAACCAGAGGAAGCAAACAGAAAAAATGGAGGAGAGACTCAAGCCAATGATGTCAGGTCTAACAATTTGCAAAACAGAATAAAGTGCAATGTAATTTGTTTACTAATACCATCTCTTGGACAAGGGGCCTCCTATGAGGGGTAGGACCTCATTATAGGGAAAGCAACCAAATCGTGCACAATTCCAAGTCCAAGATGAAATTATGCTGAGTGCTTGTACCATGAGGTAAATAGTTTTGGATTCCTTCCTCAAGCGACATGTAAAGTGCTACTGTTCGCTTCAACTTCTCAATACCCACCGGATGTTCAGTTCTATGTTGTTGAAAAACATCCTTAATGCTTTTCTTGGACAGGGATAACACCTGAAGTCGGTCACAACTTCACTTATAATTTAAATTTTTTCTACGACTTTCCACCTTATCCAGTTCCACCATATGCAGCTCAGAGTCTCACTTCGGAATGTTATTTCACAATCCTCTGTGAATAGTCTCTGTTAGATTTATGAGTAGTTCAAATAAATCTTGTCTGCTCTGGCACTTTAAACTTTCTTGCCTTCTTGTCTTGTCTTTCTTACTGCCAACTGCATTCCAAAGAAACAGTATTGTCATTGAGTAAATGTGTAACCTGTTTCTCATGCATTTTATCGACATATCATCTAAAACGGTTGCTCCTGCAAGAAACAGGGTAAAGGTATTCACACAGGAACCGAATGATTAGGAAAGTGGAACCAGCAATCCAGAGATACGATCTCATGTGATGAGAGAATTATGGTAAGGTCCTATTCCCACACCTGTTATGTAATGTTATGTTATGTTATTTTTGTCTTGTATAGCGCACGGCTACTCAAAGAGTGTCCCGGCGCTTTATTGCACACCTGTATCACAACATAACGCAAGAAAAAAAAAAAGAAAAGTGGGGAGATCCCTAACTAGTGGTGAAAACTAATATCTACAAAGTAAAAAGCCAGGTCTTAAGGCCCTTCCTGAACGCCAGTAGATTGGAGGTACTACGCAGTGACACTGGCAGAGTATTCCAAAGTTGCGGAGCTAACAGTCTGAAAGATCGACCTCCTATACGTGCCCTTTTTATACGAGGGACCACGGCAAGAAACAAAGACCCCGATCTCATGGACCTTGCAGGATGGTTGCAAAACCTGGCAACCCATGAGGCCTGATTCACAAAGATAACCCACCCTTTTGTGCAAGTTTACTATTTTTCAGTATTCACAAGCTGCACTATTGTAGTAACTTACAGTTTTGTAGTAAGTCTAGTACTACTTGTGGCCAACCACTGACACTGCAACACCCTCCCATAGAACTTAAAGAATGTAGGGACTTCCAAGTTCATACAAAGTGCATTTTGAAGGTTTTGGGTGCATCCTTATACAACAACACCCAAGATGGCCACCTAAGCCATGTGACTGTCTGACGTCAGTCAAAACTTCTTGTGGAACCACTAAGTCACTCCCAATGTTCCTGATGCAAAGAAGGATGGCAAGGCCACTGACTTTCCTTTGGGGATTGCTTGCAGACACACATACATGACCTCCCAGGAGAGGTCAGGCTGAAATATAGGCATCCATTACAATATATCTAGAGGGGCAGGAAGGGCAGAGGCAGGGGTACAACACATAACACAATAGACACTCTTCTACACACCTACAGCCAGTAGGTAATAGATCATTCGAAAATAATTACAAATACATTTTATTTCAGGCCCAAATGAGTTACAGTTAGTCAACATTATCCCAAAACAAAGTAAATGACATTTTCTTAACAAGTCCAAAAGCTGTTTGAAGCCATTATATGTCCCAGAATAAACATATGGATTAGTTATTTTTCAATAGCAAACCCCCACATTTAGCAATCAAATTCTATAAAGCACACTGAAATTCCTAAATGGTAATATTCCCATGCTTCTCTAAAAATGGCTCCCTATAGGAGCAGCAGATGTTGACCTACAATGTGCTTCCCATTGCTTACCTAGTTAAAAAGTGTGTCTAGCTTGGTGAAGTGATAGATGGCTTTTAGGCTAGTATGATACAATACCTGCTTTTTCGCTATCACTCACAGAATCTCCTTTAAGGACCAAAAAAGTCATTAACATTCTGAGTTAAAAAAAAACACTGAACACACAGCCATCTCCCTTCTTTTATTGCTGCTGTTCCCTAAAATAAATGTCTGGACTTTTCCTGTTTGAATGCACCCTTATGTATGCTTACTTTTTATAGGAAGTCTTTCATGAATCATTGTTTTAGGAATAATATTATGTTTATTGAAGGACGTGTTTTTAGCTAAGTATCAGCCAGATTCATGAAGGTGCCATTCTGCGATTAGCAAATTGCGAGAAATAGCGATTCGCATTTTGAAAATCGCAGAATGGCATTCATGTAGAAATGCGATGTAAAAAAGCGAATCGCAACTGGTCGCAATTGCTGATTGCGATCTTGCCACAATCGCTTAATATTCGCAGAATCGGCATTTTTCCATGTAGAAATTGCGACCTCGCAATTAGCGAAATCGCATTTGGCGATCTCGCTAACTGCGAGATCGCAAAAACGGGAAGTCGCACTTCGAGCCCACTGATGACATCACAACCAGGAAGTAGGCTTTCCCCACCCACAAACAGAACACAGAGCCAGAGAGTGGAAGCAGGATTCTGAAGAGCTCCAAACCTTTGACTGTGCAGCACCCCGCAGGACACAAATCACCAATATGTCCAGGGATGCAGCAGGGAGCAGTGGGCAGGAGAGGAAGAGAAAACTCAAGTTTTCAGAACTTGAACTCGAGTATTTTATTGAGGGGATCACCAAGGACCATGCCCGCCTCTTCGGCGAAGACTCCCGGAGGGTGCCAGAGGCAGACAAGCGCAGGATCTGGCAGCGCATCCGCGCTAAAGTAAATTCGGTTGGGGTGACCCAGCGGTCAATTGATGACCTCAAAAAGCGCTGGTACGACCTGAGAGGTCGATCAAAGGAGCATATCGCCGAGAGGCTTAGGGAGCGACTAGCCACGGGTGGAGGGCAACCTGTAGCCACACCTAACACTCCATTGGAGGACCTGATAGAGGAGACCATCGCACCAGAAGCCTGCGTGGGGGTAATCCAGCTGGACTTGTCCCGACCCAGCCAACAATCAGAAGGTAAGTGCCATGCGACTGCGACCCTGTCCCCCAAAAATGCCCATGACTCCAGAGCTAGCAAAATGACATCCCCAACAATGCAGCGCATGCACACCTGAAATGCCCCATTGCATTGTGGTAGTTGTAGTGAAATCATATATACCCAGTTAGCTGAACACAGCCAGACCTGTCAAATCAAAGTAAATCCAAAAGCCAGTCAGGGAAAGCAAGCCTGCCTGCATGCATGTATCAACATTGCTTGTGCAAGATACATAACATTAATCATGCACCCTTTTACATTACAGGTGCTGTTGAGCAACCCAGCACAGATAGCGAGGCACTGCACATCGCCGAGACCCAGGAGGACACGGAGGGTGTGATGCCAGTCCAACCAACAACCCAGTCCAACCAACGACCCGGTCCATCACAGCCACCTGCAGTGCTTTCACCACCACCACCCAGTGTGGACAGGGCCACCCCTGCAGCCACTGGTGTGCAGCCAACACCCCAACAAACACCCACAGCAGTGGTACAGACCCCACCACCAGTGCCTAGGAGGCAGACGAGGCGCACAGTTGGAGCCAATCACACACCAGCGCACTGAGGCGCCAGAAGCGTCAGGCCTCAGCAGGCACGGGCAGGGCACTCCTACTTCCTGATCCTGGCCTGGCCATTGAACGCCGCATGCTGGCGGTGCACCGTACCCAGGCACGTCACCTGGCAGCAATTCACACACAGCTGCAGGCGACTGGCCAAAATATCACCCAGATGACCGCTGCTGTCAGAGAGAACAGCCAGCTGCTGGTAGCCCAGCAGAACATGACCCGCTGCCACCACCGCCAACTACTGGCCCACCTGTCGGCCTACACCAGGTTGAACCACATTGTTGGTAATGCAACGTCACAGCTGGCACGCAGGTCACTTGCCATGCAGGGCCAGATGGTACAGTGTTGCCAGGATGTGGCCAGGTCACTAGATCTGCTGACAGCAGCAGTGTTCGACAGCCAGTCCACTGCCCATGGAGAACCAGGGGGGCCTGACGAAGTGAGAGAGGTAGCGTCGACAAACAGCAGCACATCCTTGCCGCCTGTGCGTTGCCGCAGCAGCAGGCCAACAGCATCAACTCGGGCCAACACCGTCCCTCAGGAATCAGATAGGCGACTTGGTGTGTCTCGCCGCAACCGACAGTGAGAACTTAGACACTCTCAAGGAGGCCCTGCAGTACACCCCTGCAAGTCCACTACCCCAGCATGGGGAGGTTTGAAGCAATACCCTCTTCATGTGACACCAAAATAACTAAAGGCCAATTTATTGTGCATGAACAATAAAGATTTATGGTCTGACTTGAATCACACTCATGTCATTATTACATTTGTCATGCATGAGTGCAGTGTTTTGTGAGGGGAATGGGTGCGCTAGAAACAGTTAATAGTGATGTGGTTGCAGCGCCTGTGTCCTTCAGCAGGCTTTTCTCTGCGTGCATGACGCACATGTGGAGGCGGGCGGTTGTCCCCTTCCGACTCACTGCCAGATATCTCCACTGGTATCCTGCGCTTGGTAGCAATGTTGTGGAGTATTGCTTACACGGCCACGATGCGGCAGCAGACCTCAGGTGTGTATTTGATGGCCCCACCAGTCTTGTTCAGTATGCGGATACGGCTCTTCAATAGGCCAAATGTCCTCTAAATGCAATTTCTAGTGTGTATGTGTGCAGTATTGTAATGCCGTTGCTGTGGTGTGGCAGGGTTGAGGTATGGGGTGAGGAGGTACTCACGTAGACCGTAGGCGCGGTCACCTGAAGGTAAGAAGCACAGGGTGAGTGCCTGTTCTGCGCAGATACATGATCACAGTGTACTATTTGGGGGCATGTGTACTTACCTTGTAGGTGTCCTTCGCCAAAGTCTCCCCTGGCCAGTCGTATGTGAATGCCGCTGTGCCAGAAGATGAAGGAGTCATGTTTGCTGCCCGGATATTGTGCCACTATGTCCGTGATGATATTCTTGGCGTAGCACACCATCTGGATATTGAGGGAGTGGTAGGACTTATGGTTGCGGTACATGTATTCCATTTGTGCTGGTGGGCAGATGTGGATGTGGGTACAGTCAATGCATCCAATTACATGTGGGAATTGCGCAATGTTGTAGAATTTCAGCTTGGCGTCATTCAAGTCCTGTTGGGTGGTGGGGAAGGAGATGTAGTGGTGTAGCCGGGTCAGCATTGCATCCAGGAAACTCCTTAGGCAGCGGGATATGGTGGGCTGGGATATCCTCCTGCAACAGCGACTATCCCCTGGAAGCTTCCGGAGGCCTGCACCTGTTGGTAGTTTGCTAAAGTTTTTATTTATGTATTTTTTTATCCTTACTGGTTACCACCTAGTTTGGGTTCTCCTTAAATAGCGCGTCGCAAATTGCGATTTTCGGGTTTTTCGCAATCAGCGATTTTTCATGAATGGCGATTGCGATTATTTTGCGAGTTCGCAAATAATTTCGCAGAATCCATGGTTTCTCGCAATTTCAGATTCGCTAATGGGCTTGTTCCAGGATTCTGCGATTTTATTTGCCGACGCCCAATTTTTATTTAGCGATTTAGCAATTTTGGTATTTTCACTACCATGTATTCCTTTTATTCATATTGCGATCGCAATTGCTAAATCGCAGCTATTGCGATCGCAATTTGGCTTCATGAATCTTTCTGTATACGAATTGGTAAAAAAAAAGTCAACCATTTCAGGATGTTTTACTACTGCTTTGTATTCACCCATTTTATTTCCTTCTCCCATGTCTGTGTGCACCTGATGGACTGTAGCTCTTCTATCTAAGGGGACGCAACTTGAATAGTAAGATCAAGTTCCTTCTTTAGTTAGTGTTGGACTTTTGTTTTTTACTTTGGTAAAAGCAAAAACAAGACTCCCATATAATGATTCTTTTTTTTAACCGCTTACCTGCTGCTGCGCTGTTGGCCACCGTATACGTATTCCTCTGCGCCCGTCCTTGTACACTGCGGGCTCCTAGACACCAAACAGTATGCTGCTCTCATCAGAGCAGCACAGTGATTCACCTGAACAGGTTTTTTTAATGCTCGTACATGTCCTAGAAGCTTGTGCCTCGACTCCACCCAGCTGTACAACACAGCTTGGGTGGAAAGAGATCAAAGTGCACTTGATGGTTTGGACAACCAGCAAAACCGTCATGCTCACTTACAGTGTGCACTACTCCTCCCCCTGTTATCATCATGCCCCCCCCATAGACTTGGCTGTCTTTAGCTGAAAGAAAAATTAAATTATAATAAAATGGTTTTACTATCATTTTATTTTTCCAATATCTGTCTGCTGCCTGGCACTCAGCGGGGATAGTGACGCTCTTCCACCATAGGAGAGGAGCGGCTGTTGCTTTTCACACCTCTATGATCCACTGAAAGGCACTGTAAGTAACTCGCACTGGCTTTTGTCTAAACTTCAGAGCTCTCAATCTTGCTCCCTCATGAACAGCTCACAACCTCAACTCACGCAGGTGGTTAATTTCACAGTATAGACTATACAAAAGTCGTATGTTGCATGAAAACAATTACCTGCCCACCCTATATTAAAAAAAGTAAAGTCTCTTATGGAATGCAAGATGAAGTCAAATGTGAAACGCAAACAGTAATTGCATCGCTGACACGGAAACAGCACTGGTGGAAGTCCAAGACAACAAAAGACCTTCCTTAGATAAAGGGGCACTCAGCGATGGTATTGTTATTAGATCTGTATGCAGCATTCAACATCATCTCCCACTTGATCTTAATTCCAAGACTGAAGGCGATAGGTGTCGGTGCGGAGGCCCGGAAATGGCTTAGGAATATCCTGAATGAGCGCACCCATGCGGTACAGTTGGAGTCCTTCTGCTCTCAAACTATAGCCTTGGACAGGGCTCCAGGGGTCTTTAGAGAGCCCCATTCTTTTTAATATCTATGTGGCTCACATGGCACAAGTGATAAAATCATTTGGTTTAGAGATAATCTCATATGCAGATGACATCTAACCTGCCATCACAATGGGACCTAATCCTGACTCTACCAAAGAAAGATTCTGTGAGTTTGTGGATAAGATCACCTCTTAGATGCAGTCCAACTATCTCCAACTAAATACAAGCAAAACGGAGATTGTACTCTTTGGAAAAGCCCATTTTGTGTTCGGCGGACTGGTGGCCTCAGGGTTTTGGCCCAGTTCCCTCCCCAAGAACGACTGTAAGAAACCTGGGAATCTTGGTAAATGAAAACCTTTCCATGATGGAATATGTGAATGCCATTGCAGACTCCTGGTGTGGAGTAATTTGCCTCCTCTAGAAGGTTTTCCAGTAGCTAGCATTGTATACAAGTAAATCCCTATTCCAGGCCGTCATTATCAGCCATCTGGACTATGGTAATGTGCTAATGGTTGCCATGAATGAAGGACTGTTTCCAAACTCCAGGTGGTTCAAAATACTGTTGCACAACTAATTGGTCATCTTTCGCCTAGCTCAACCTCAGAACCCATTCTCAGAAGCCTTCATTGGCTTTCCATAAAAAGCATGCAGTGTTTTAACTCCTTTGTTTGGCTCATAAAGACATATACGGAAGTGGGCCTCCTTATCTGCAGGGTAAACAGCAATGGTATACCCCATTTGATGTCTTAGATCCAGTGGGAAACTCAATTTACATCCTGTGTGTATTTTGACCACCAGCTCTGTGGGTGTTTATTTTCACATGTATTTACCCTGGAATCTGCTTCCACTGCATCTACGTCCATGTAAGGATTTTAAATAGTTCAAAACAAACTCTTAAGACCTGGCTCTTCTAGTCTCTGAAATATTTTTTCACTTTGAGCCTATAGGACCTGTAGAGCTGCAATAGCACTGAGAGACCCCATGTAGGGTAAAACGTGCGTGTTATAAGCAAACCTATTGTAACATAACGTGAAAACCACTGGTGTAATGAAAACCGAGGGGGCCTCCCTGCACGGTACGTAGAGGGGCCCCCTCCGAGCTCAATCAGGAGCTCTCCGGCCAGAGTCCAGTGCCGAAGGGACCCCCTGGAGCTTGGGGTCTCCCCGCACTGTGGGGGCTGCAGGGGCATGTGTTACGCCCTTGGTGAAAACCTTATCAATTTTGCGAGCCATTATTGAGAAATCAATAAGTCTTTAAGCTAATACATTTAAGCACATAAATATAGAGCCTGATAGGGAGCCATTTCCGACTTAAAGCCCTGATTGCAGTTATAACGGCATGCTACATATGTGAGCTTCAAGTGTTGTGAAGTAGACTTATCTTTCACCTGCACAGGGTAATACTCAGGATGCAGGACTCATCCTCCGTTTGTCCAAAAGACTGTGACTAGATTGTGTTCAGTATTTATCTTCCATTATTGTTTTGAGTCCTTTACACTCACACCTGAGAAGGTACTGCATTACACTGATTTCAAATATTGTCTTTAATTCTGGCTGTATGGAAACAGAAATGTACATTCTTCTGACTTGCTTTTGCAATCGGATGGTGATCTGTGTGCAACACAGCATGAAAGCAAAAACAACACTTCCGAGTGCATCACCCCAACATCTCCTATTGCTACTCTGTGAAAGGGACAGCATGACCCTTCTATCATATGTCATTGGATAGCTCACCAAAGCTTAGAGGTCCCCATTGCATTCTAGAGGCATGTAACTGTCATAAATGTGCAGGGAAGCTATTTCATGGTCTCTGCAAAAGCTAGGGCCTCTGTGTTCCCTTGGGCCTTGGGAAATGGTGCATAATTTAGCCAAGATGTGCTAAGCAATCAGTTGGAGTATGTCATTTGATTCTTGGTGCTGCTTTCTCCTCCCCTATCTATTTTATTTAAAATGCTGTAGATTCTACTTTCAAGTTTGATGTAGAATAGCGTCAGGAGCTAGATTTGGGAATCTGCCTGTGTACTCTGATTCACAGACTCTCTTTCGTAAAACCATCACAATGACAAGCTCCCTTTTGTAAAGCTTATAGATCAAAGTAAATACCTAGGTGAGGGACAGTGGCATCGCAGTGTATGCACACCTCCACGTTTGGCACTGAGTAAACAGATTTAAGCACTTGACACTGGCTAAACAGATTTAGGAATCTCTTGGTGTGAAGCTACAGACAGGTTGGGACTAGCATGAAGCTTAGGGACTTAAGGTAACTGAATCATCATAAAGATATGTCAATAGTTTTATTTTTTGTAATACATTGAAGTGAATTTTATTTGAACTACACTTTGTCACAGATATGCTTTGTGCCCAGCCTGCTACCCAAAACTGAAAAGCTTGGTAACTGTGAAGAATCCTCTGTTTCATGGTAACTCTGGGAATGTGCTTTAAATCTATGGTATTCAGTAGACTAACCCTACCTTTGATAGAGTCATTTGAAGGATAAAAAAAGACCTCATATTCACCTTCATCCTCATCTCTCAGCATGAAAATATGTACTGCCATAAATAGTCTGTGTATCTGATAAGGGAATTTTACATCACTGTCTGTAATTGGGAATGTTTCTGCGTGACCTAAAAACTGGCATTATTAAATTCATCCTAAAAAATATGGTACTAACAGTTCTTTATATCTACCAATGTGTATTAATTCTCTACTCAAAGTCCTGCATATGCAAAATTATGAGCTTCTAATTTTTTTCTACACCATCAAAATAGAATTCTGCTTTGGTGGAGCACACAAATGCTCTAATTGCAAAGGTGGGTAACATCAAAAGTACTGTATATTGAAGTAGTGTAATGATACTTCAACTTTTGAACTTTTCTACTGACTTTTAAATGGTCCACATCTTACGCCGCTGTGATGACATGACTTCACAGGGATACAAGGCAGTGCCATTCACTGAAAGGCTTCCTTCTTTGCTGACAGATCCCCTATTTCATTCCACTGTGAGAGGCTTCACTTCATTCAGCTTCACTTTCTTCAGATATACCAATGACACTCAAATTAGACTACTTCTTGACAAAACGTTGATCTTGACTATTGTGTCATCACTCAATACCTCCTAGCTTCTGCCATCTAGCTGCTAATGAATCACCTTAAACTAGACACATCAGAAATAGAAATGTTAGCATTTCACATTCTCACATTTCACCCATCCCCTTTCTGCCCTTAGAGATGGGCCACCCCCAAACCATCGTCCCATGTCAGCAATTAAAGCAAGAAGCAATCATGTCAACCTAGTACTCTCCTGCCTAAAGTATGGTAAAAGTGCAAATTCTAGAGAATTTTTTTGAGGTGATTCATAAAATACAGAAACTATAGAATGCTATTGTGAGACTACTGCTTAATCTAGTATTCACTTGTGAGTTTCGCTTGCCATCTGTCAGTGTCAATACTGAATACCTGTGGTTAGGTGAATCACTTTCAAAGAAATGTGTATTACGCTTCATGACAGTCACGGAGCTGCACCTCTTTTCTTTCAGCACAAGTTCCTGAGATAAAAACTAACGACAGCTCTACATTGCAGTCTGGCCCTATCTGTTTTGACCCCTTCAAAAATTGCTGATGGTGCAAAATCTCTCAGTTCAAACAGCTTAGATATAGAACCCACTCTCTGCTAAAATGCTAAAAACTTGCATTCATCTCAAGTTTCGGAAACATAATAAACATAGTACTAGCCACAATAGTACTTATCTCCTAAATATAAATTATAGAGCATGCCCAACTCCATTTTCTTCAACACAACATTGCGCTAAATAGAGCACATCATTAAACCTCACAGACCTCACCCAACATCTCCAATATCGACCTAACCACAACCAACGCCCTGTTTCAGCCACTCAGTCTTAACCCTATCCATGCCACAGTGCACGTGTGTGGAGGACGGCCGAGGGCCGTCCGAACCCCGCCCACTCTATAAATCACCAGCACCGCGGTGGAATTCGCGCAGCGGTCAAGGTGTTAATGATCCATGGAATCCTCCAGGGCAACATCTGGGATTTAGACTGCTAAATCAATGCTACAGTACAACACAATATAAGACAATGGCTCTCTCCAACCTTTGGGACAAATTCATATTTACCACTAACTGCCCATTTATTCCTTTTCACTGCATGCAGCAATGACTGCAAATGGTGGCTGTGTGTGTGTGTGTGCGTGGGGGTGTGTATATCTATATATATATCCACTGAGAACTTGGAAACCTTTATGCATATATTTGTTTCCTTGTATTTGGCATATGTGACTAAAGAATCATACGAGGCTGGCCGAGTGAGAGTAGGTGTGCTTGCTATTAATCTCAAGCATTCAAATTGCCATATTTATGGAGTAGGTTCTTTCTCTAGTACCATCTCTCAGAATAATCATGTAAGGTAATCTAGGGCAAGGCATGATCCATGTCCTCCAACTATGTATGTTTTACAAGACTGTATGGAAAGTGTAGGCTGGCTAGTTCCAGCAGCATTTCAGTGAATATTTGTAAAGGGCTTTCACTTCAGGCAGAACATAGAAGCACCTAATCTACTAACATTTAAAAAATAATGTTTAACCTTCTTTCAGTTTAGGGTCTAACATTCAGTCAGTTTTATCATGTGTACACTTAACAATATCCTATCGAAAGATCAAGGACAGAGGTTAACTAATACAGGAAGGGGCCCCCTGAGATGGATGTAGGGCAGACTAGCAGGGGAGAAAAGACCAAAGACCAAAGGAGATAAGTCTGCCATATATATTTTAATCAAAGGCTCATAAAGAGTCCACCAGTTATAATAAGCACAACTTTGAGCCCACTGATATTCACGGCCGCCACATTTTAAGTCATCACACAAAAATGGAATAAATATGTAATTTTATTTTCATTTTTAAAATATAAAAGTTATTCAAGAGATATACAAAAACATCATCATCCAAGTATATACAAATCCCAATAATTAAATCACAATAAAAATAAATACGACGCCCCAAAGCACCCACTCATCTTTCATTCATCATCACAGAATCATTCCACTAAACTAACATCACACATTCCATCAATCACATCAGTTAACACAATACAAAGACCTCAGTGCACATCGTGCACTAATACACTGAGGTTGTCCTGCGGTATCCTCTCAGCAACTGGCTGGGGAAAACAAGATGTTACTAGCAGAACAGAAGATCACCACGCCGAGGCGCGTTTCAGTGCCAGGCCCCATCTACGGCTGCACCTTCATCAGGGCATGTACACGATGGGGAGCAAAGGGGGCAACACAATATCAAAGCAGCGGCCACTCTGTGATGGAGAAAAAACAGGACTTTTATGGTCATATATGGCTATGGAGCGTTTTTTCTTTTTTTCTTTTCTCTTTTTCTCTGTGAAATTTATTCTACTGTCATATACATAATAAATAATTGCATTTTAGACAGAATCCACAGAATCGAGTTTACATGTTACTCTTCTTATAGCCATCATTTTTAATGTAAATACATAATTCGATTCACAGAGTGCATACAGTGAGCTCAAAAAAGTGCAAAACCAGGATACAGTGAAATTCTTTTGTTAAGAAACAAAGTACGATATACTATCAGCCCCGCAGGGTCACAAAGCACAGGAATCCCTTGAGATGAAAGACAGGATTCATTCATTCACACAATCGTTGGGTCAAAAATAGAAGAGAAAAGAAAAAGTGCAAACAGTTGGGGAGATATTCACAATTGCAGAACTCATACTACTATAATAAGTCACGAGAGCAGTTAAATAACCCAAGGATATATCGTGCGTGTTCAAAGTTTTGGTCTAACTGCTAGGAGACCCTCTTGCGATTTACCTCAGATCCGAGTGGTGCAGGACGCTATCTCGCACACTTCTAAGAAAGGTGTTGACAGGAATTACGTGTTTCTCAATAGAGAAGCTCAGCTCAAAAGGGATACACACGATCAATTCCAACTGGGGCCTCTGTTAAAAAAGCAGAAAGATCAATAATCGTCCTGTCAAGTGGACAGATATCGGGGGTCATGACAAAAAGGGAAGCACATCCATTCTCAGCGAGAGACTTACTTTTGAAGCCGGGAAGGTAGGGAGGCAGTAGGCAGCTACGTGAACAAAGTTTCAGAATGTAGCAAATGGATGAATCGACCGGCCTAAAAAGAGATGGAGGATAAACAACCAATGACTTTGCAAGGTCACATTCATCTGGAAACAAAATGATCACAGTTGTCCAGCACAAAGCCCAATCCACAGAGGCAACTCAGCTGGGGCCTGGCCACCAAGCAGCAAGAAAGCCTGACCCTCTCTCCAAGACTCAATCAGGAACACCCAGTTCCCCATCCGAACCTCCTCTCCCTTCCCCACAACAACTGTGAGCACAGTACTAAATGCTTCATTTTACATAAGAATTTCCTAAATATAATTTTCACAAATCCATAGTTGTTAGATGCTGTACAAATTGAAACTCATAATATATTTACCCATTTCATGTTCTATTTAACAACCAAGAGCTTATCTGCCTGCATCCGTAAATCACGATCCTTCATGAAAATTGGGCCCATCCTGCATTGCTACTTTCAGGGTGTTGATTGTGACTATATTTAGTTAGCCCATTAAGCAGCAGAATACCCACCAAAATACCACAGTTTTTCCTTTGACCCACATAGGCTGTGCAGTCAGAGGCAGTTTAATACCTCTCTTAAATGTCTTTTTTCTCGTTAACTTTCTAAATCTAAAGTTTTTTTTTATTTCTAGGCTCATCTGAAATGAATGGTTCTAATGGTATATTTTAAAACTGGACATTACAATTTTTACGCCCCGTTCGATACATCTTCAACTGACTTTCTAATCTTACACTCCCAATACATGGAACGAGAAAACAATAAGTTAACCCCCTCGGCTATTGCTTGTTGTAAGCAACATTAATATTTGTGCTCTGAATGAATAAAGACATTGGATGTTTTTACTCTCCGTCTTGACGTATTGAGGTTCCAGCCTTTCCAAGAACAGGAGTTCCACTAAACAAATTCTACAAAAGGCGCTAGAAGGTCCACGTATATAACACCCAGGGGCCAAGCATACCATCTCTAACTGGTCAAGTGGTCCAGTCAACCAAAACCTCTCACTCCTTTCAGATACCAACGGTATTAGGAAACCATTGGCAATGAGAAAACGTTTTGGACAAAAAAATAAGACGGAGGTGCTAACTCCACCAAATTGGGATAGCTTTGTCACAAAAATAACATCCTGGGAGCCATAAAGGGCTACACAATAAATATTCACTTTTCCTAGCATGCTCACTATAAAAAAAAAGGACTTCTGTTGGATATCTTCTAAGGCCTTCTGCACGACTACTCAGTTAGGACATATGAAAATGGTAATGTGCCAGATTTCTGTTAGTGTCACGGTGCTCGGATTATCTTTTTATGCTTCTCCCTAATTTGCCATACTTCCCATGCTTTACTATGGTTCTTATGTAGTCTCTTACCATCTGTGACAGCTGATTCAGGACGGACCTCAACCCTGGAGATTTAGCAGAATTTCCAATTAAATGCGGTGTCTGCTCACCTTACTTGGTGTGCAATGTAAATACATCATGGTGGGGTCTCCTTCCTTTGGCTGCAGTCAGGTTCAAGGCACCAATCAACTCTACTTGTGGCTTGCCAAAATGATGCTTGAACATGAAATACCTTGAAAAAACAAGATACCAGAGGAGTTTGGCAAAGCAGGAACAGTTTGCTCAATTTATTTATTTATTTATTTATTTATTTATTTATTTATTTATTTATTTATGTAGTTTATAGAGCGCACAGCTACCCCCGGAGGGGTGTCCCGGCGCTAGAACCTGAGTCTCTAGGGGGGAAGAAGGAACATAGAGCATGGGGAGAGCAGCAGGGAGAAATCAGAGTCCAGAGAAGAGCCAAGTTTTAAGTTTGGCTCGGAAGATGGATTCGGAAGGACAGAATCTCAGATCGATTGGCAGAGCGTTCCACAGTTTTGCCGCAATGACACTGAACCCTCTGCCACCCATTCTAGATAGTCTAAAACGGGGAGAGATCAGGAGGCGGAGGTCATTGGATCTCAAGGATCTGATGGAGCGAGATATAGAGACACGTTTTTTCAGGTAGTTGGGTCCGAGGTCGTTGATGGCTCGGTAGGTAAGGGTAAGGATCTTGAACTGGATACGGCTGGCCACTGGTAGCCAGTGAAGTTCCTTACGATACGCGGATACTGATTGACAGTAGGGAATATTACCAATCAATCTGGCCGCCGCATTCTGGACAATCTGAAGCCGGTCTAACAGATACTGGGGGGCACCAGCATAGAGGCTGTTAGTATAGTCCAGGTGGGACATGATGAGGGCATGGGTAACTGTACGGCGGGAGTCCAGAGGGAGATAGGGGAGTATTTTTTTGATCATGCGCAACTTCAGGAAGCAGGCAGAGGTCACTTTATTGACCTGAGTTTTGCATGAGAGGGAATCGTCAAACTGGAAGCCCAGGTTACGAGCAGAGTGAACAGGAGAGGGAGCGGGATCAAGTGCAGTGGGCCACCACCAAGAGGAGGGGATGGGATCTTTCTGATTGAAGAACAGCACCTCCGTCTTGTCTGCATTTAGTCTGAGGTGGTTATCAGTCATCCAGACACTGATGTTGTTGAGGCACTGGCGGAAGTTGGTGAATGCGGAGTCCGAGTGGTCTCTAAAGGAAAATACCAGCTGAGTATCGTCAGCATAGGAGACCACCCTGACTCCGTAGGACTCCACAACGTCGGCCAGTGGGGCAAAGTAGACGTTAAAGAACAGGGGGCTGAGGGCGGAGCCCTGTGGCACACCGCATGACAGGGGTTTTTCATCCGATTTAAAAGGCCGCAGCAGTACCCTCTGACTTCTTCCCGAAAGGAAGGACTCGATCCAGCTGAAGGCAGTGACGCCAATGCCTATCTGTTTGAGTCGGTCAAGGAGGATGGGGTGGGAGACCGTATCGAAAGCTGCTGACAGGTCGAGGAGGACCAGCATGGCCTCCTCGCCCCTGTCCACGCATTCCCGAATGGTTTCCGAAACTTCCAGCAATGCCGTCTCAGTGCTGAATCCCGCTCTGAATCCGGATTGTGAGTCGTGCAGTAGAGAGTGGTTTTCCAGATATTCCGTGAGTTGCAACTGCACAGCTTTTTCCAGGACCTTTGCGGGTTTGGGGAGAAGGGAGATGGGGCGGTAGTTGGCGAAAACAGTGGAATCGGCATCCGCCTTTTTTAGAATAGGAATCACCATGGCCTCCTTCCAAGTGGTAGGGAAGAAGCCATGGTGAAGGGAGGCGTTCCAGATGGAAAGGAAGGAGCAGGCTAGCGAAGGCGCCAGTTCTCCCATGAGTTTCGCGGGGACAGGGTCAGAGGGGGCGCCGGATTTGCACTGGGTGAGTAACCTAATAGCATCGTCCCGGTTGAGTTTATTAAAGGAGAGAAAAGACGGAGAAGCTGGGGGACTAGAGGGGGGAGGCAGGGGGACTAGCCCTTTAGGGAAGGAGACACAAAGTTTGTTTATTTTATCGAGGAAGTAATCTGAGAGTCCCTCGCATAGAGCCTGACTCGCAGTGTTCTGAGTGGCCCTAGCCGGAGGATTGATGAAGTCTTTGACAATGGTGAAGAGGGTTTTAGACGAGTTTTTGGCATTGGTGATTTGAGAAGAAAAATGATCTTTCATAGCGATTTTTTTTTGTTTGAGGAATTTTTTCAGAGCAGATCTGTAGGTAAGTTTAGCTTCAGGGTCATAGTTTAGTCTCCACTTACGTTCGAGTGCTTTGCATCTGCTTTTCTCCTCACGGAGGGAGGTAGAGAACCAGGGGGCGGAGGGTCGAGATCTTGTGGAGGCTATGACTTTCTGGGGAGCAATGGCGTCAATAGCATTGACAAGGGCAGCATTTAGCCTGGAGACAGTTCCATCAATATCAGAGGAGAGGTGCTCCATCTGGAAGTGGAATACCGGGGCCAAGGTGGCACATGTGACCTTGTGCCACTTTCTTCCCAACTCCTTCCTAGGGGCCAGGGGGGACAGTTTTCCGGCCGAGGGTAAGAGAGAAGGGGATAAGATAGTGGTCGGACCAAGTGAGGGGGAGGGGTGAAAGGACAGTGATAGTCGAAAAATTGGAGAAGATGAGGTCCAAGGTGTGACCAGCCACGTGAGTGGGACCGGTGACTAATTGTTTGAGGTTCAGGCTTTCCATAGTTTCCAGCAGATTGTTCGCCTTCGCGCAGAGAGGGTTATCTACGTGGAGGTTAAAGTCGCCTAGGACTAGAAAATATTGGTGTTTGAGGGATAGATCAGCCAGTTGGTGGGTGAGGGCAGTGAGAGAAGGGGAGGTGGCGGTAGGGGGGTTATAAACTAATGTGCCAGCCAGTATAACTGCCGCGGAGTCAGATAAAGAGAAGTACATGGCTTCGATTATACCAATATTAGTGAGTTTGGTAAAAGTCAGCTGAAGATGGGATTTGAGGATGACGGCTAGTCCGCCTCCGGATTTACCACCAGCCCGGTTCATGCACTTTATATCGTATCCTGGGGGGATAGCCAGATAAATATCCGGAGAGGAGGAATCAGTGATCCAGGACTCAGTGAGGAATAGAATATCCCACTCATCTGAGGAGATAGACATCCAGATGTCGTAGGCATGACGGGGGAGAGACCGGCAATTGATCAAGCCAGTTTTCAGAGTCCGGTGGTTAGACGAGGGGGGCTGCGGTATGAGACGAGGAGGAAGGCAAGATTGGTAGGGCGGGAGAGTGAAGTTGCATTGAGGGCAGTGGAAAGGAACAGATTCTAAGTGGTCTGGGTTGCAGCGGGTGATAGCCGAGCAAGGGGAGGAGTTTAGTAGGTGTAGTTGGGTATTGGTCCAACACGTACGGGTAGAATCAGTGGAAAAGGCAGGGGGTCTGGCCCTGGGCCCGGTCCAGGCCCGGACGGGCCCAGACGGGCTTGCCTTTGGCGCGCCTTCGGCGCGCTGAAGGCGCGCCCGCTGCGCCCGTCCGCTGCGCTTCCTAGCGAGACACATAATTTATGTCTGTGGGGAAGGGCGTCATGGGGGTGTGGCCAGCTGAGGTGGGCGTGTCAGACGTGGCGCCTCGCCCTCAGTGATGGCGAAGTGCAGGACTCGTTGCAGCGCTAGATCCGCTGTTCGTTTGAAGGGGTGAGTGAGTTAAAATTACAAAGTATTACACAGAATAAGTTTTTAAAATCACAAGCTCACTCCCGGCTTCCGCCTCAGGAGACTCAAGAATCAAAGTGTCGCGCTCACCAGCTGCGCGCACTTATATGGTCGAAAAGGGGGCGTGGCCAGCTGAGGTGGGCGTGTCAGACGTGGCGCCTCGCCCTCAGTGATGGCGAAGTGCAGGACTCGTTGCAGCGCTAGATCCGCTGTTCGTTTGAAGGGGTGAGTGAGTTAAAATTACAAAGTATTACACAGAATACGTTTTTAAAATCACAAGCTCACTCCCAGCATCCGCCTCAGGAGACTCAAGAATCAAAGTGTCGCGCTCACCAGCTGCGCGCACTTATATGGTCGAAAAGGGGGCGTGGCCAGCTGAGGTGGGCGTGTCAGACGTGGCGCCTCGCCCTCAGTGATGGCGAAGTGCAGGACTCGTTGCAGCGCTAGATCCGCTGTTCGTTTGAAGGGGTGAGTGAGTTAAAATTACAAAGTATTACACAGAATAAGTTTTTAAAATCACAAGCTCACTCCCGGCTTCCGCCTCAGGAGACTCAAGAATCAAAGTGTCGCGCTCACCAGCTGCGCGCACTTATATGGTCGAAAAGGGGGCGTGGCCAGCTGAGGTGGGCGTGTCAGACGTGGCGCCTCGCCCTCAGTGATGGCGAAGTGCAGGACTCGTTGCAGCGCTAGATCCGCTGTTCGTTTGAAGGGGTGAGTGAGTTAAAATTACAAAGTATTACACAGAATAAGTTTTTAAAATCACAAGCTCACTCCCGGCTTCCGCCTCAGGAGACTCAAGAATCAAAGTGTCGCGCTCACCAGCTGCGCGCACTTATATGGTCGAAAAGGGGGCGTGGCCAGCTGAGGTGGGCGTGTCAGACGTGGCGCCTCGCCCTCAGTGATGGCGAAGTGCAGGACTCGTTGCAGCGCTAGATCCGCTGTTCGTTTGAAGGGGTGAGTGAGTTAAAATTACAAAGTATTACACAGAATAAGTTTTTAAAATCACAAGCTCACTCCCGGCTTCCGCCTCAGGAGACTCAAGAATCAAAAAAAAAACAACGAGGCTGGTAAAACAGTCACAGGTATAGGGTCTGAGGACTGTCTCAACTTACAATCGATCTGAAATGGGATTTTATACAATTCATTGAATGACATAAACAGTTCTGGTCATCCTTTCTTGGTAAAGAATGTGAACCTCTGCCTTTGGACTTCTAAGTTAATGTATCTGATAGGGAATTCAGTTGGGCCTCAACCTTGTGTGGACACAATGTGGCCAGTGTGTAATTTGTCCGCATGTACGGCATTGAGAGTGTGTGATCACTGCATGTACTATGTGTGCTGTGTCCTGACTGGCTATACGTTCCTACCTTTGGGAGTTATTAGGATTGCGGACTTTCCGCATCCTCTGGGCCGGCGGAAGCCACCGCCGGCCCGGAGGATGCAGAAAATCCGCAGCGGACCCACCAAAGACCCACCGCCACATTAGGATGGCTGGTGGGTCCTGGTTTCCGTCCGCAGCTTTTCCGCCGTGGTTGGCTTACAACCGCGGTGGAAAAGCTCTAATATGGTGACAGTGTCTCTCAGACACCGTCAGCCAGATTAGGATGGTATGTGAAACATGCTTTTCCGCAGCGGTTTTTCCGCCGTGGAAAAGCATGTGTAACTTCACTGCGGGGGCCCGTTGCGGGCCCCCTAGGTGAAGGCAGGGTGGGGGGTGCACATGGGGGGTACCTATGGTACTCCCCTGCATTTGTATGCGGAAAGCGGCAGGCACCGCGCGGTGCCTGCCTCTTTCTGCATACAAATGCAACACCTGCATTTTTAACATTGCCGCGGGTGCAGCTTGAAGCCGCACCCACCGCAATGTTAAAAATAGAGGATGTGACCGCCAGGGTGGCGGTCACATCCTAATTGCACAGGAGGGAACTCCGCATGCCATTTGGAGGTTCCCTCCTGCTCTGGGGTCGTGGACGGACGCAAGTCCGTCCGCGATCCTAATGAGGCCCTTTATTTGTCAACTGACTTTATAGTGTTTTGGGAGCGTGCTTTTCCCTGCGGCCATGGGTGAATTATTGGGTTGACGGTTAATGAAGGTTGAACAATTTTATTGAAGATGCAATTTCGTTTTTTTTACATAAATCACTTTTCATATTGACATCGACTTGCTCAATATTAAAAGTCCAAACAGATTGCAGTTTATCCCACCATACCACTGGAAAAAACCTACAAAACTATGTTCAAAATCAGGATGAAGATGCGACAATGTCAGGACAATACCCATTCTTGTAAGTCCAAGATTTTTACCAATGACTGTCAACAAACTGTTTGTATTCAGGTTTTCATTTCTGTAAAATTAGGAGTTTGCTAACATTAACAGAGGAGACCTGAGATAATAGGGTTGTAACTGATGGGGCTGAAGTGGATGGTGCAACATCAGGAAATAGTTATGGGTGAAAGCCAAAGTGGTCCTTCACTGTTTGTTGGCGGATCTATGGTGGTAAGACTTCCGGGGTCCCGCCGTCTCCATCAGAATCTTCCTGCCGCAACAATTGTCCGATAGGCAAAAGCTACTGTTGGAGGGAGTCCCGCCAACGTTACCGATGTGCAGATTATGATGTGCCTTTCTGTTGAGGCAACTGTGGATGGGGATCTCCAAACTCCACTTGACAGAATTGAAGAAAAAGAGGTGCAAACATACATTTTTCGGTTCACACTTCCGTTTCCATCTTGTATACCATTGTCCAGGTCCTTCCTGTGCTGCTGCTGCTAGTCCACAATGCTAAGCAATCACGTTGTCCCTGGAATCTGAGGTAGGCTTCTGTGTCACTTGTCTCACCATCAACCGTGTGCTAACATTTGCTTTAACCTGGTGTTTTTACACAATGCTGTCACATGCTATTTTGTTTTGTGTCATGTATGAGTGTTGATCTTAACATTATTCCTGGTAAAAGATACACACCTGCATTGACACTTAATTGTTTTTTTATCTGGTGGTGGTGGTTGTGGGAGTTGTGCTTGTGGTGCCTGTGGGTGTACATACAATAGTGTGTGTATGGTGTTGGTGTACTATGCTATTTATTAGAAAACAGGGCATTATATATTACCTACATATACATTTTGACCAAGTAACAACAGATATGTGTAGTGATTCAAGAATAAGTAGTACTTACCTGTCTCCAGATCACCAGGGACTCACTCTGTCAGGAATCTTCCGCCAAGACACCACCTGCACAATGGGACCTCTTAATCAGCTTGGCGCAAAGCCACCGGCTTGATGGCAATGGAGTACTGTAAGCCAGCAGGAAAGGCGACCAGCAGACGGCAGACTGAACAGTGTCAGCTCGATGGAGTACTTGCAACCGCTGATGCGGTGGGATGACAGAAATCCTGCCAAGATCTATATCAGGCCCCAAATGTCCCTTTCTGTCAGTGTCCAAGGGTCACATCACTATGAATGGCTCTCTTGTGGTGTTTTGTGTTTTCCTTCCAGACAGGTGGACAAAAGGGTCATACGTGTGGGGCAGGGTGTTCCTCTCTTGAGCAGGATGGCCTGGGTTTGTACTCAGCCCTTCCTGAGCTTCAAAAAGTAGCCTGAGAACTGTGGCTATCCCCTTCTTGACTTATGAGGCTACCTGCTCTATCACTGGCAAATGCAGCTGACGTCTGGGCCTGCCTGCCCTTTTTTACAGTAGACAGTTTGGAGCCTAAACGAAGGTAAAGGACAGAACTGACAGAACCAGTTTGGGGTAGACAAAGAGAGGGACCCCCACATATAAGCTGGCATTGTGTATAAAAGTGGCACCATCAGTGCTTGTCAATAGAACACTCCTGGAAGCAGTGTGTGTACATCAAAAGCAAGGGAAACTGAGTGTTAATGTCCAAGACATGGCATCTCAATCTTTGAGATTTTCAGGAAGCTGAAATTCATCCTTTTGACTTTTCTAATGTATACTTAAGCATAGAATTGCAAGCAATGTTATTATACTATGTGAGTTTCACTGTGTTTATGTGAGAATGTGTTTAGGGTTTGCCTGTTCTTGTTTACTAGAGCATACACAAAAACATAGGATGCAAGGATGGGGGAATTCCCACATTAATAAAAGTAGAATGGGTTCTAACCAAAGTTGTAGAATCAGTCAGAAATGGAAAAAAATGTTTCTTGGGAAAATTCGATAGACCAATAGGAAAGCTTCACTGCTAGAGATACAAATACAGGACAGACCTCATAGGAGTACCAACTGGAGTGTTAACAGATATATTGTGTTCCACTCCTGGACTTATCATCATCAGGGCTCTCCCTAGGCAAAGAACAATGTATACACTATTCTAGATATAGGGGAAATCTAAAAGGTGGGGTGGGAGCTATAATTTAGCCTCTGACATGTCCTGAACACTGCCACAGTCTGTAATCACTATAATGTACATTGGTGTGCAGCCCAAAGATAAGCCATAAAGTAAAAAATCCTAGATTAGTGATATTATCTGGAAGTGAAACCGTTTTTGAAAAAAAAAGTATCTGAAAAACATAGAAAACTATTTACTCACTGTGTGTCGGTCCAATTAAAAAAGTAAAAAGTCATTGCAATGCATAAATACCACTCACAATATTGTTACATTTTTTTGTGAGAGTACATGAGGAGTGCCTCAGAAGGGATGTTTTAAACAGGTGTAGACAAACTGGACCAAGAAGGAGCACAGAATGACATCAAGATATCAAAACTCCAACACGCAATCACCTAGGCGTCCAGAAATGATATCAAGATCTATGAATACTGCACCATGCTCCTGCTCTGAAATATCCAGTCCCAAATGAATACAAAATACCAATACACCGAGTTAGGGAAAGAGGGATGAGAAGAGAATAGACCGAGATAGAGGGTGTCTGCTACTGTGCGCCAAGTCTCACAGTACATCAGGGTCAATCACATCATTTGTAGATTATTAATGTTAGTTGAATTGGATAATGACGTTACAATCCTACTGAATAGTATGAATGAGTTAGTTTTAGTGCACAATTATCTTGCAGTCATCTAGCCTTACTAATGAATTTCGTATCACTCACAGAACTTGTGTCTATACTGAGATTAATACAGCACACTCTCCCATAAGCTGCAAGACAAGATTTTCTAATAATACTCATTATCCTGAAATGTGAACCAGAACTTCAATTCAGCTCATATTAATTCGAAGTTAAAAAAAAACAGCCACAAATGTACACATTAATAAAGAAACCAGAACAGAGCAGAAGAACATTCCATTGCATTTATATAATATACTCAAAATAAAATCATGCGTCCAGTAGGGGACAAATCAAAGTTATTTGTAGTACATGATGCTTATTCTCCAATTCATTGCTTTCTGAATAACAAAAAACGACATTGAAACATACTTAAAATTGTACCTCCAAATAATTTCATGATCAGGAAGGTATCTAATACATAGTACTTTTCCTCCAGTTTATAGCTTTCAAAAAAAAAAAAAAGCAACGTTAAAACGTGCCTGATGGTTTTTGAGTGGAAGCAAGAACTTGAGGGTTTCTTTATGAGTTATAATATTCCGTGCAACGAACAATGGGCTCAAATAGTAGCACCAAAACTGGGAGTATAATTTGCAAAACATCATAAAGTACAATGTGATTTGTTTACTAATACCGTCTCATGGACAAGGGGTCTCTCATGAGGGGCAGGACTTCATGACAGGGAAAGCAACCGAATATTGCACAATTCCAAGTCTTTACCTGAATAAGACGAAACAGTGCTGAGTGCTGGTAACATGAGTTAGATAGTTTTGCAGTCCTTCCGCAAGCTCAAGAGACCTGCAAAATGCTACTGTTGACTTCAACTTCTCAATACCCATCGGATGTTCAGTTCTATGTTGTTGAAAAACATCCTTAATGCTTTTCTTGGATAGGGATAACACTTAAAGTTGGTCAGACCACACTGTTAAGTTAAATAGGGTGCTAAAAGAAGAATGTATACATACCGACCAAGGGATCTTCTAAAGACACTAATTGTCCTGAAAATGTGAAACACGACTTCAGTTATAAATTGAACTTCTGTCAATGACTTTCCACCTTAATCAGTTCCACCATATGCAGCTCAGTAGAACACTTTGGAATGTGATTTCACGATCCTCTCTGAATAGTCTGTTGGATTTATGAGTAGTTCAAAATAAATCTTTTCTGCTCTTGCACTTTAACCTTTCTTGCTTTCTTGTCTTGTCTTTCTTGTTGTCAGAACCATGGGAAGCCAACAAAATGAGTTGGTCCCCCTTTGACAAGCTGGATTCCGAAGAAACTGTGGTGCAATTGAGTAACTGTGTAACCTGTTTCTCTTGTATTTTATCCACATATCATCTGAAACGGTTGTCCCTGCAAGAAACAGGGTAAAGGTATTCACACAGAAACCAAAAGATTATGAAACTTGAACAAGCATTCCAGAGTCACGATCTCTTGCGATGAGAGAATTATGGTAAGATCCTGTTCCCACACCTGTTTCAAAACCTGGCAACCCATGGGGCCTGATTCAGAAAGATAACTTACACTTTGAGCAACTTTACTATTTTTCAGTATCCACAAGCTGCACTTTTGTAGTTACTTACACTTTTGTATTAAGTCCAGTACGACATGTGGCCAACTACTGGCAATGCAACACCCTCCCATAGAACATAAAGAAGGTAGGGACTTGCAAGTTAATACAAAGTACATGTTGTAGGTTTTGGGTGCCTCCTCATACAACAACACCCATGATGGCCACCTAAGCCTTGTAACTGTGTGATGTTTTGCAAAACTTCTTGTGGAACCACTAAGTCACTCCCAATGTTCCTGATGCATGGAGGGATGACAAGGCACTTGCCAGTGGGGGAGGGCTGGCAGAGACATAGACATGATCTCTCAGAAGAGGTCAGGCGGAAATATGGGCATCCATTACAATATATATATAGGCCCAGGGAGGGCAAAGGCAGGGGTATTACACAAAATACAATAGGCGCTCTTCTAAACACCTACAGCCAGGAGGTAATAGAGCATCTGAAAATAATTACAAATACATTGTAATACGAGCCCAAATGTGATAGTTATAGTTAGTCAACATTATCTCAAAACAAAGTCAATTACATTTTCACAAGTCCAAAAGATGGCTGAGACCGCAATATGACAGCAATAGTTACATCTAGGAAGCCATTATATGTCCCAGAATAAGCCTATGGATTGGTTATTTTTCCATAGCAAACCCCCACATTTAACAATCAAATTCAATAACACCAACAGAAATTCGTAAATGGTAATGTTTCCCTACTTCTCCAAAAACGGCTCCCTATAACAGCAGCTGATGTTGACCTACAATGTGCTTCCCATTGATTACATAGTTAAAAAAGAGTATCTACCTTGGTGAAGTGATAGATGTCCTATATGCTAGTATTATACAATATCTACTTTATTGCTATCCCTCACAGGATCTCCTTTAAAGACCAAAAAAGTCATTAACATTCCAGAGTTCGAATAAAACACTGAACACACAGCCATTTCCCTTCTTTTATTGCTACTGTTCCCTAAAATAAATGTCGGAACTTTTGTTGTTTGAGTGCCCCCTTATGTATGATTATTTCTGATAGGAAGTCTTTCATGAATAATTGTTTTAAGAATAATGTTATGTTTGCTGAGGGGCGTGTTTTTAACTGTGTATAGTAAAACGAAAGTCATCAGTTTTAGGAAGTGAGAGTGTAGGATCTGTTGAGTTTTACTGCTGCTTTGTATGCACCCACTTTATTTCCTTCTCCCCTGTCTGTGTGCAGCTGATGGACTGTAGCTCTTCAGTCAGTGTTGGACTTTTATTTTTTACTTTGGTAAAAACAATAATCAGTCTCCCATATAATAAAATAACTTTAAAAGCACGTACCTGCTGTTGCACTGTTGGCCGCCGTCTCCGGGTTCTTCTGCGTCTGTTCCTGCACACTGTGGGTCCCTAGACACCAATCAGTATGCTGCTCTCATCAGAGCAAAAAGAACAATTGATGGACAGAATGCAGAACAATGTCATACATTCATCCCAGTACAGAGATCTCGCCCTAAATCCATCGTTTTTTTGCTCACCATGCCATTCCAGTTTGGACCCAGCCATATGCAAATCAGTCTTGACCCTGCACCCAATGGGAACAGTCCAGCCCAAACTGCCAGGCCAGGTCCTCCCTGGGCTGGAGACAAGCATCCTAGGACAGATTTCGGACTTTTAGCCCTCATCAGCCAGGATAGCTTGACTCCAGTAGCATGGAGAGCACAGGACCCACGTCTGGGCATACCTGTCTCACTTGGGATGACAAATGCAAAAAGAACAATTGATGGACAGAATGCAGAACAATGTCATACATTCATCCCAGTACAGAGATCTGTGCCTAAATCCATCGTTTTTTGCTCACTATGCCATTCCAGTTTGGACCCAGCCACATGAAAATCAGTCTTGACCCAGCGCCCAATGGGAACAGGCCAGCCCGAACTGCCAGGCTAGCTTCTCCCTGGACTGGAGACAAGCATCCTAGGACCGGCTTTGGGCTTTCAGCCCTCATCAGCCAGGATGGCTTGACTCCAGTGGCATGGAGAGCACGGGACCCACATCTAGGCATACCCGTCCCACTCGGGTGACAAATGCAAAAAGAACAATTGATGGACAGAATGCAGAACAATGTTTTGATTTGTTCTGCATTCCGTCCATCAATTGTGTGTCTTTTGCTTTCTTGTCTTAAGTGCACTGGGTATCCCCAGACGTGGGTTCCGGGCTCACTGTGCCACTGGAATCAAGCTATCCTGGCTGAAGATGGGTGAAACCCCAAAACCGGTCCTAGGATGCTTGTTTCCAGTCCAGGGAGGACCTGGCTTAGCAGTACGGGCTGGACTGTTTTGTTTGGAAGCAACAACGCTTGCTAGGAACAGATGCACCGTCATCCTGACTAAAGCGAGCGGATCGTGCAATCTCCCGACCGCCGCTATGGAGCCCCTGGAAACCGGGTGAGAACGCCAAACTAGGCGCTCACTCAACTTTACTTAGCTATCTGATGCTGCTACGGGATAACGTATCCCCCTCCAAGACTGTTCCCCCATTATCTCTTCTAACCAGGCACCCCTCACTAGGCAGCCGTTCCAGGACGCTGGATAAATATATTGCCTCTTGAAGTACATCACTAACGTCCCAAATGTACCGCAACATCGAGGTACAGCATTTACTGAAAGCGCCTCTTCAAACCCTTCTTTGGGCTTGATTGGTCTATGTTATTCCAGGCATATATTAAGTCCTGATGATGATCCTTTTATTTTAGAGCACAGGATCGAAACGCCGTCGACACTGGTATGTAGACATACATTCTTATTTATTGTGATTTATTTTTGAATGTTCTACTAAAGGGAATACTGCCAATTTAAATCCTAAAGCAGTACCACTCTTTTGCTCAACTCTTCCTTTGCCTGATGTAAACTATTCTTTCCTCTGCACCCCTTTTCACAAACTTTTCTCTATCCTGTTGAGTACGGCACAGGCTTGTGCCTTACTTCAAACACTATTATGTTTGATATGATATTGTAAGATTTGAATTGACTTCCTGTCAAACATTCCTAAAATAAACTCTTTGCCCGGCTGGGTATAAGAAGAACTGTACATATTGTCCGATTGTGGTCTATATGCTATCTAATTTTCTAGAAATTGTTCTAAGCTTAGGACCTTTGTTCTTTTGAAAAAGGACTGTTCCCATGAGGCACAGGTTTAAGAATGATTTACTTATGGTCAGAATTAAACTCGGGTGGCATCGTGAGCAAAAAGAATGATGGATTTAACCCAGATCTCTTGACTGCGGGTAATGTATTGATTTGTTCTGCATTCCGTCCATCAATTGTGTGTCTTTTGCTTTCTTGCCTTAAGTGCGCCGAGTATGCCCAGACGTGGGTTCCGGGCTCACTGTGCCCCAGGAATCAAACTATCCTGGCTGAAGAGGGGTGTGACCCCGAACCCGGGTCTAGGATGCTTGCTTCTGGTCCAGGGAGGACCTGGCTTGGCAGTTCTGGCTGGACTGTTGCCATAAGGCACAGGGTCAAGACTGATTTGCATATGGTCAGGTCTAAAGTGGGGTGGCATGGTGAGCAAAAGAATGATGAAGAATATCTTTTCACTGGGGGTGAATGTTTTGATTTGTTCTGCATTCCGTCTATCAATTGTGTGTCTTTTGCTCTCTAAGAGCAGCTCTGTGATTCATTTGAGCAGGTTTGTTTAACACTCACAAAACCAAAGGGGATGATGAACAGAGTGTTGAGCATTGCAAACACTCACCCCCAGTCAACTGATCTGGGTTTAATCCATCATCATTCTCTAGCTCACTCTGCCACCCCAGTTCAGACATGGACATATGCAAATCAGTCTGACCCTAGCCATGTCTGAACTGGGGTGGCGGAGTGAGCTAAAGAATGATGATGGATCAAACCCAGATCAGTTGACTGGGGGTGAGTGCTTGCAATGTTTAACACTCCATCCATCATTCAATTTGGTTTTGCTTTGTTCGCCCTAAGTTGGCAGGGAATGCCCAGACTTGGGTCTGTTGCTCACTTTGCCATTGGATTCAAGATAGCCTGGCTGATGAGGGCTGTGAGCCTGAAACCGGTCCCAGGATGCTTGTTTCCGGTCCAGGAAAGACATGGCTTGGCAGATCGGGCTGGACTGTTCCCATGAGGCACAGGGTCAGACTGATTTGCATATAGCCATGTCTGAACAGGGGTGGCTGGTAAGTGTGCTTGCAATGTTCAACACTCAGTCCATCATCCCCTTTGGGTCTGCTTTATTTAACACTTGTACATGTCCTAGGAGCTTGTGCCTCTACTCCACCCGGCTGTACAACACAGCTAGGGTGGAAAGAGATCAAAGTGCGCATGATAGTTTGGACAGCCGTAGACAACCGGCCAAACCATCATGCGCACTTATAGTGTGCACTACTCCTCCTCATATTCTCATTATGTGCCGGTCCCCCTAGAATTGGCTGTCTTTAGCAGAACGAAAAATAAAATGATAATAAAATGGTTTTAATATCATTTTTGTTCCTGTTTCTGTCTGCTGCCTGGCACTCAGCAGGGGATGGTGACACTCTTCCACCATAGGGGAGGAGCTGCTGCTGCTTTGCACACCTCTATGATCCACTAAAAGGCACTGTGAGTAGCTCGCACTGGCTTTTGTCTAAACTTCAGAGCTCTCCATCTTGCCCCCTCATGAACACCTCACAACCTCAACTCAATCAGGTGGCTCATTTCATAGTATAGAGTGTGCGAAAGTCATATGTTGCATGAAAACAATTACCTACTCACACTATATTAAAAAAAGCAGATTCTCCTATGAAATGCAAGATGAATAAAACGTGAAATGCAAACAGTTATTGCATAGCTGACACAGAAACAGCACTAGTGGAAGTCCAAGACAACAAATGACTTTCCTTAGATAAAGGGTCACTCAGCAATGCTAGTGTTATACAATCTTTCGGCAGCATTCAACACCATCCCCCACTTGATCTTACATCAAAGATTGAAAGAGATAGGTGTCAGTGTGAATGCCTGGAAATGGCTTAGGAATTTCCCGAGTGCGTGCACCCATGCGGTACAGTTGGAGTCCTTCTGCTCTCAAACTATAGCCTTGGACAGGGGAGTGCCACAGGGGTCTTCAATATCTATGTGGCCCACATGGCACAAGTGATAACATCATTTGGTTTAGAGGTCCTCTCATATGCAGAAGACACTTAACCTGTAATCACAATGGAACCTAATCTGGACTCTATCAAATAAAAATTCAGTGACATTATGGATAAGATCACCTCTTGGATGAAGTCCAATTGTCTCCAACTAAACACAAGCAAAACGGAGATTGTGCTCTTTGGAAAAGCCCATTTTGTGTGATCGGCGGACTGGTTACCTCAGGGTTTGGGCCCAATTTCCTCCCAAAGAGCAACTGTAAGAAACCTGGTAATCTTGGTATGCAAAAACCTTTCCATGATGGAATATGTGAATGCCATCACAACTCCTGGTGTGGAGTCTTGCGCCTCCATGAGAAGGTTTTCCAGTGTCTATTGTTGTAGACCAGGAAATCCCTATTCCAGGCCTTCATTATCAGCTGAATGGACTATGGTAATGTGCTAATGGTTGCCATGAATGAAGGACTGTTTCCAAACTCCAGGTGGTTAAAAATACTTTGGCACGACTAATTGGTCATCTTCTGCCTCTCTCGCCCTCAGAATCCCTTTCTTCGAACCCTTCACTTGCTTCCCATAAAAAAAATGCAGTGTTTAAACTCAGTTGTTTGGCTGATATAGACCTGTATGGAAGTGGGCCTCCTTATCTGCAGGGTAAACTGCAGTGGTATGCCCCCATTTGCTGTCTTAGATCCAGTGGGAAACTCGGTTTACTTCCTCTGTGTATTTTACCACCATGTATGGTGGGCCTTCATTTTCACATGTATCTTCCATAACTGGAATTTGCTTCTACTGCATCTACGTGCATGTACAGATTTGAAACAGGTAAAAAAAACTCTTCAGACCTGGCTCTTCTAGTCTCTGACATTATTTTCACTTTGGGCCTTCAGAACCTTTGGAGCTGCAATAGCGCCGAGAGACCCCACCTAGTGAAATAAGTGTGTGTTATAAGCAAACCTAACACAACACAACATGAAAACCTAATACAGAAAAAAAAGCTAGAATGGTTGCAAGTTTAATTGATTCAGAGAGTCCTGCTCAACAAACCCCGGCACCAGCCGTTACGTGATGCCTCTGTGTCTCAGATCTTAAGTGCAGCTGTAAGTGGGTGTGCACCCGGTAATAAAGTCCAAGGTATGGTTGTTGTATAAGCAAAGTCTTTATTTAAAAACAATGTTTTCATACAATAAAAGAACATACAGCTCAGCCAATGCGTTTCGTTCTCACTTGGGGAACTTCATCGGGCTTAAATAAAACAAGGCAAGATATCGAAATAGTCATGTAGAGATAGACCAAAGTTAATGCTCCAGTGTATAGCGCTGGACACAAGACGGGAATTCCAAAGTTCAAATCCGGCTCAGAAGCAAAGATCCTTTCAGTGTTGAAGTATGGGTCCGTTTACGGGTCGGATTTGGCCTTGGAAATTCCCATCTTGCATCCAGCGCAATACACTGGAGCATTAACTTTGCTTCGCAAGTGCTCTGATTGCAAAGAGGGATAACATCAAAAATACTGTATACTGAAGTGGTGTAGTTACACTTCAACTTTGTACTGCCTTTTAGATGCACAGCTGTGAGTTCATGAATTCACAGGGATACAAGGCAGCGCCATTCACTGAAATGCTTCCTTCCTTGCTGACAGATCCGCTATTTCATCCCACTGCGAGAGGCTATCACTTCATTCAGCTTCACTTTCTTCAGATATACCAATGACACTCAAATTAGACTACTTCTTGTCAAAACGTTGATCTTGACTATTGTGTCATTACCCAAGACCTCCTAGCTCTGCCATCTAGCTACTAATGAATCACCTTAAGCTATACTAATCAGAAACAGAAATATTAGCATGTCACTTTCTCACATTTCACTATCCCCTTTCTGCCCTTAGAAATGAGCCACAACCAAACCATCGTCCCATATCAAAAACTTACATCTATATCAAATTCTGGAAATTTTACATAACATAGTACTATCCACAATAGTACTTTACTCCTCAATATAAATTAGAGAGAATGCGGAACTGCTTCTATTCTTGGATTTTTTTCAACACACCAGTGCACTAAATAGAACACATCCCAAAACCTCACAGACCTCACCCAACATCTCCAATATCGACCTAACCACAAACAACACCCTGATTTAACCACTCACTCTTAATAAGCTTAATCAATGCTACAGTATAACAAACTATAAGACAATGCCACGCTGCAACCTTTGGGAACAAATTAATATTTACCATCCACTGTGTGTATATATATGTGATCAAGACCCAGTGGGGGTGGAAACGCGTCAAGGCGGACAGGTTGGTCGATTATATGGGAGAATAAAAGCTTGATTGGCACGGATTTGTGGGTCCACTTCTCGTTCTTGCCTTGCTAACGGCAGGGCAAAAACGGCGATTTTGTATATATATATATATATATATATATATATATATATATATTCACTGAAAAAACATAGGTTTCACATCAGTTATAGTTAGCTGGACATTTTATTCATACAAAACCATTGAAATTCCCCCATTATAGTTAGTTGTACTCACTATAACTCACGGGCCCGCAATCCACTGCTGATGATGTCACATATTACATCATTCATGACATGGTCAGTGACATCACTGATGACATCACTGATGGCATCTCAAATGACATCACTGATGACATCATCCACGTGACAATCAAATACACCTCATCACACACTAGTATAATCTTTTATCACTCACTGTAAAATAGAAAGTGCCATATTTGAAACCATTGACACACCAATAGAAATTTCTAAACACCCACTCAGTTATTCATAGAACTATACAAATGTTAAATGTTAAATGTCGTATACTTGTAAAGCGCACAGCTGCCCCAGCAAAGGGGCGTCCCGGCACTGTTTACCACTGGGGAACCCGTCCAGGCTTCCCTGTGGGATGGTCCCTACTGGGAATCCCCAAGGTGGAGCCAGGCATCCCCGGCGTTGGTGGGGCCGTTGTGGAGATTAGGCACGCTAATGCCCAGAGTTGCCGAGTGGGACCCACCGTTAGAGTAGGCACCGAGGCGAGAATTGTCAAGTCCGCTGACCCTGGTCCACGACCCTGCCGCGTCGGGAATTGAACCCTGGTCCCGGGCCAACTTCTGCTCCCGGGTCTGCCGCCTCTAACCAGTGAGCCACACCACACAAACATCTAATCACTTACCTATAGATTCAGTGTTATATGCAGTGAATAATCAACAGAACACTATCAAATATACTTATACGCCTATTTCAACATTACACACCAGCACACATTGTATTCACTTATAAAGACATCCTTCTGACTTATGCAAACAATTGATTATACTTACATTTACTCACCTACACACTTATACAAATCCCACTTCATCTATTTATATAGATAGTAACTCACACTTAGTGTGTTATAAAATCACTATTACAAGTATACAGTTATCCATATAGTGGCTCATACAATCACTAGTCTTGGGCACATTTAATTAGATCTAACTGTCACATACACTGCCTTTTATTTCAAGTTTAATGGAGATGTACCATTGAGAGAAATATTTCATCACCACCACACCCATAAACATATACACTCACTGAAACAACTGTTATAACATGTAGTCTTAACCTCATATACCTACTGAATGAACTATTCACACATTTTTTGGCAATCACACACCCCCACCAAATCACATAGACATTCATTTACCCATACAAATACTCAGTTAAGAAACCAATAACAAATATAGTCTTTAACAAAGCAATTAAGACAAAGCAATAAATACTTTCACACAGTTTAGTAGCTACACATTATATATAGTGAGACTCTACAAATTAGTCAAGGAAACAATCAATGACACTGTTACTAAATCCACTATCCACACATTTATATTTATATATCCACCCATTCTTCAATGCAAAGTAGTGTATTTATAATACATATTTAAATATCAAAGCAAACCACATTCACTTGATGATGTCATCAGTGATGTCATCAGTGATGTCATTTGCGATGTCATCAGTGATATCATCAGTGATGTCACTGACCATGTCATGAATGATGTATTATGTGACATCATCAGCAGTGGATTGCGGGCGTGCGAGTTATAGTGAGTACAACTAACTATAACGGGGGAATTTCAATGGTTTTGTATGAGTAAAATGTCCAGCTAACTATAACTGGTGTGAAACCTATGGTTTTTCAGTGAATTTCAAAGGTTTTTTAAATGCTAATTCACAACTATACCGAGTGTCAAACCTATGGGGCCTTATTTACGAGCCCCTTGCACCTCCGCAACGTCACTTTTTGTGATGTTCCAGTGGCGCAGAAGACTGAGTGATATTTATCAGGCAGGACTAAGCCACTTTTTGTGGCGTAATCCTGCCTGATAAATATCAGTCCCTTTAACGCAGCGTCCTGCGTTAAAGGGGCGTGCAATTGGTGTTGCTGGGGGCGTTCTCAGCAGCATCATGGACTTGAGTAGTTTATAGCATCCTCAAAGTCAGTCTTTCAAAAATTCCTAAGTATAGGACATGATAATCCAAATCCAAATGTTTCTCAAGAAAAGTCATAAATCGTGTCCGTGGGTCATATCGGCACAAACGCCGATATTTCGAACAATTGAAAATTACTTTTCTTGAGAAACCTTTGGATCTGGATTATCATGTCCTATACTTTGGAATGCATATATATGCATATGCATTTATATATATGTATGTGTATATATTACCTACTGGCGTCTCGCCAGTAGGTATATATAGTTAGGATTTTTTCTCTATGGGACTTTTGAAAATTCTATGTCTAATAACTTTGGCGTTTGTGGACGGAATCGGCTGAAATTTTCAGGAAAATGGCACATTTTGTTTCTGAGCAGCCCCTGAAAATTTGGGGGGGTTTCGTCAAGGGGGGCCGAGAAAAAAGGGGGGTCCCAAAACGCGTTTTTCCCATGTTAATTTCCATAGGGCCTTTGGCCTCACTTTTAGCTCGAACGGCTGAATGGATTTGCACGAAACCTGGCAAAATTGTAGGGACTGTTAGCCCGATGTGCCTTTGCTAGGTCTCAATATATGTGCTCCAGTGGATTTTGAGAAATTAACGTTCAAAACAAGATATATATCTGTAACAGCGCTCCGGGCTGCGCTCCGGTCCGCTTACTTTTCGCGAAACGGAACTTTGCGATGCGAAGCTGATTGGCTCCCCGGTGTCTGTCAACATTCTAAACAGTCCGGAGCGGCCGCCATCTTATCTCTCGGTAGGATCGAGAGAAAAGAAGAGGTGAAAAACGAAGGGGGAATTTAATGAAAGGGGGCAAGGTATACCCCTCTTGACCCCCTAGGAATGTTGTTGGGGTTATTAAAGGGTCCCGTGGGGAAAATTAAAAAATATATATTTTTCACGGTAGAAGCGCTTCACGGGCAGCGAACTGGGCCGCAAACTGGTAGCGAAACGGGAATTCGCCATTTTGTGCTTCGTTTTAATTAAATTACTAGGTATAAGGGGGTGCGGGAGACGTATCCTAATCCCTTATGTTTTCTGAGGGTGGCTGAGGAGGCTCATATATGTTGATACATGTCTTCCAGCGGCTGTGCGTGAGCTTTTTTTTTTTTTTGCTGCGTGACGTCTGTTAACGTTCGATTCGATGGAAATCAGGAAGTGTTGACCGCCAATTTGTCAGTGCGATAAAATATTTTGTTATAAATGAATCCTTATTGATAAACATTGTCTGCGCCATCTTGCCTTTTTTCCAATGCCACGATTTTGTCGTGCACGGCAGCCATTTTAGATGCCAGGCCGGTCCCAGGCTATCACCTAGCCCTGCGGATGTAGTTTATGGCCCCAGCTGAAGAGAATCCAGACATGCCAACCCTCCCGATTCAGGCGTGAAACTACTGATTTCAGTGCTAGTCTCCCGCCTCCTGATTTCTGCAAGCAAAAACCCGGGGGCATATTACCAACAACTAGCGATAATTTTTGTCTCTAACTTGTTTAGAGACAAAAATTATCGCCGCACATCGGCGATTTTTATCGCAGATAAACCTTGCTATTAGCAAGGTTTATCGCAAATGCGATAAAAAACGGCCGCAATGCATGAATATCGCTGAAAAGTCAGCGATATTCATGCATTATCGAGCAAATGCTCTTAGCCATGTTATCCACCTCCCATTGGATAACATGGCTAAGAACTGCTCAGGGCAGGTGTTAGCTTTTTGAGATATTCGCGCTTAGCGCGAATATCTCCAAAAGTTGGTAATAGGAGATAGCGATGTTAGGGACTGTTTCCAGTCGCTAACATCTTGGCACGCCCACTTTGCATGTCATTAGTGATAAATATCACTGACATGCAAAGCGGGGCCCAAGATGGTCGCTATCTCCTTTTAGCTGTCACTAACTGGTGTTAGCGACAGCTTGGTAATAGGGAGATAATTTTATCTCCGCTTTCTTGGCTTTTAAAGCCAAAAAAGCGGAGATAAACCCCCTTGATAATATGCCCCACGATTCCTCGGGGGTTTCAGCTGACAAGGCTTGGTATTGTGTTACGTGGTAATTCTTCCAGGAAACGTCAGAGGGTCGATGCAGGGGTTCTAGAAGGGGTGATAAACCATTTAAGCCTCATGAACAAGCGCATGGTCTTTTAAAGATCTGTGAAGTACTCGGGGCGGCGGTGTGTGTGTGTCCTCTTTCAGGAGCGGGCGGGGGGGGGGGGCACTGCCAGCAACTTGCCAGGCCAGGTAGTGTTCAACACTTGCATCACCCTTTCTCTGCCTGCTATTGCGCTCCATGCTTCGGAAAGGTAGGAAAAAGAACGTGCATTTGAGTTTGAAATGTCCTATCCTGTAGCAGTACACTTGCAAAGCCCACACATGACAATAACCCGATTCAAGGCCCCATTCACCCGATTTTTTAAAAATATATAGCACTCCAACAAAGTAGGATTATAAAACTTTATTAACTTTTAAATATAACGAACGGAACAAAAACTGTAACAAACATTTAAACATTTTTGACAAAAAAAAGCAACAATGGTCAGAAGCTGTCTTTTGTGCGAATAGTCCCAAGGCAGCACAACGTGCTGAGTTCTGGACGGCACCCAGGTGATGTCACCTGGGTGCCGCACTGGTTTTTGGGATCCTACAATGCAGCTCAGAAAAACAGCATGGGGCGTCCCGGGTGGTGCGGGGGGAGGCCTTGTCAGTAGCGGTCTGTTGTGCGAATAGTCCCAAGGCAGCAGAACGCGCTGAGATGTGGATGGCACCCAGGTGATGTCCAGTAAACTGCCGCACTGGTTTTGGTATCCTACAATGCTGCTCCGAAAATTGGCGTGGGGCGGCCGGGGGGGGGGGGCGTGGGGGAGGTGGCGTGAACGGGCCTCCCCAGGTGGCGGCCATCCAGCTGAGTTGCGCCCGCTCTTGCGGCTACAGCGTCTCGCTCACCATGTAGTTGAGTTGCTCCCACTCTTGCAGTGCAGCGATAGGCGGCTGCCACAGGACTCTTAAAATGGCGGCCGGCTCTTCGGTTTTGGGCCTGGTCAACTAAAATGGCCCTGGGACACCTTGGAACTCGGACGCTTGCCTGCTAGGGCTTGGGCTCCATTCTCAAAAGCGTCCCCTCAGCCGTGAAGATTCTACAAAAGTCTTGGGGGCCCTCGACTCCTGCAGGCTTCCGGTGGGGAGCGGCTGCCATGATTGCTCGCGGAATGACCACGACGGAGCCACGAGATGGTGGTGCTCTCATGCTGACGCCAGCTTCAGTCTGAATCATCCAGAAACAAGGTGGGGCTTTCATCGTTTGGGAAACAAAAATGTTCTAAACCAATGAAAAGTGTTATTTTTAGGTCATATGACCAAGCCTTCGATCTTTAGGAAACCAAAAGTAAAATGAACCAATGAAAAGTTTTATAAACAAGTCACATGACCTGTTATGCGGCATAGGGCTACAAAAAGCGTAGAAAATCCGTTGGCACGTGAGGCGGCGTCAGTAGCGGACCGATGTGCGAATAGGCCGAAGGCAGCACAACGCGCCGAGATCCGGATGGCACCGAGGTGGTGTCCAGCAAATTGCCGTACTGGTGTGGCCATCCTACAATGCTGCGCCGAAAGACGGCGTGTCCAGCTGAGTTTCGGTCACTCTTGCGGTACAGTGAGTCGAACGCGCCGAGATCCGGATGGCACCGAGGTTGTGTCCAGCAAGTTGCCGCACTGGTGTGGCCATCCTACAATGCTGCGCCGAAAGTCGGCGTGGGGTACCCCGTTGGCTTATGAGGTGATGTCAGTAGTGGACCGATGTGTGAATAGGTCGGAACCAGCACAAGGCGCCAAGATCCGAATGGCAAGTCCTGGATGTTGAGTGTCATAGTTGAGAGTTCTGAGCAGTGCTTGTAAGACTATCTGAAGCTTATTTGCACCTGCTGCAGCTTCACTATTGCCCGAGGTGGTGTTCAGCAAATTGCCGCACTGGGTGGCCATCCTACAATGCTGCGCCGAAAGACGGTGTGTTCAGCTGAGTTCCGGTCACTCTTGCGGTACAGTGACTCGAACGCGCCGAGATCCGGATGGCACCGAGGTTGTGTCCAGCAAGTTGCCGCACTGGTGTGGCCATCCTACAATGCTGCGCCGAAAGTCGGTGTGGGGTGCCCCGTTGGCTTATGAGGTGATGTCAGTAGTGGACCGATGTGTGAATAGGTCGGAACCAGCACAAGGCGCCAAGATCCGGATGGCAAGTCCTGGATGTTGAGTGCCATTGTTGAGAGTTCTGAGCAGTGCTTGTAAGACTGTCTGAAGCTTATTTGCACCTGCTGCAGCTTCACTATTGCCCTGGTGTGGCCAAAGATCGCCCATGACATAGGCGGCCGGCTCCCGAGGTCCGGCGGAACTTTTTTCCTTTTCCTTTCTGCTTCTTGTCCCACAATCCGTTTCACCTGAAGACACGACCAGGTCCCTGAATGTGTGCAGGGGGACGCTATTGATTGAATGAAAATGGCGGCTTGACACAAAGCTGACTCAAGCGTTGCTGTTGATGCTATACAGACAAAAATTGGTTTTCAGTTTGTACATTCTTCAGGATTTTTTTTTCCATCCAAGGCTGATTGAGAGTTTGTAGAAAAATGGCTTTAGATTTTCCACATATTACTCTTCAACATTCTTCCTAAATGTAACAATGTGAGACTCACTAGGAGAACGGCTGTTTATCTTTCCTTTCAAAATGCTGCCAACAATATTTTCTGAATGGAAGACACCATTTTGTAGCATAAAGGGCCGAAAGGGGTTCTGGTCTGGCCGATGGTTGGTGGAGACATTTTGACTATATCTTGGACCTGCCCGGCCTCGCCCAAAATGGCGCCGGTATAAATGGGACTCGTAACTCCTTGTTGTGTACTGGTTGAACAACCTTGATATCACGAGATATGAATGCAGTTTTGATGCTCATGGCGGGTGGGGACGAGAATTGATTGAATATTTCGACATCCCTACTGATATTAAGTTCTGATGTGTTATTGATTACTGTACTATTGAAAGTTCGAATTAACGTCACCCATGGTACTTGCACGCAAATGTATATCTAGATAACTTTTTTGTAAGTGGCCCTGTCGTATTTTAATTACAAAATGTACGTCCACCGATTCCGCAACTGTTAGACACCTTAGTTCTTGCAACCTAATGGCTCGTTCGTTACGTTCCTCTATAATGTAAATGTCTCCTCATCATATACGATTTCAGTTTGCTCCGTGGCCGGCCCACGTGGTTATAGGCCCGTATTTGTATACTGACATTTTCACAATAAAGGTTTTTAAAACAAAACATGGTAGTAGTATTTACATTGGTAAAGTTTTTATTTTTAGTCACTGTTTTCGAATCAGTAAAAGGCAAGTGAAATAAAGCAGTTCAATTACATGACGGATAAAAGGTATAATATGTAAACGCAGTAAAGATAAATGGTCAAGGGCAGTTGTGTTTTCCACTCCTGCAACATAAAGTGATCAATAAGAATCTGATAATCAGGCGTATCGGCGACTAAGACAGCAGGCCGAGTCTCTTTTACTCAACGGCTCCGTCATGGAACGAAGAAACGCCCTTTTTCTCGAAAAAGGAATATATTTTACTTGCAGGACAGTTGAAATTTTTCCGGGAAAGTACATTAGCCTGGAATATTATAACATATATGTTATAAAAAAAAAAGTTTGAAATCAATAAAAAGCGTATTTTTTAGGTCATATGACCAAGCTTTTCATTATTAAAATAACAAAAGTAAAATGAACCAATAAAAAGTTTTATTAACAAGTCACATGACCTGTTATGCTTACGTTACGCGCTGCGCGCCGCGCCCCGGATCACTTCCGGGTGCGCTAACGCGGCGTGTCATATAACGCATTACGAGACAACGTAGGTCAAGAATATAGTCAAAATGTCTCCACCAACCAGCGTTCGGAACACAACCCCTTTCAGCAGTCCAAAAAGTTCTGTAAAATGACAACAGAGGGGACAGGCAATAAGAACCATCAGTCAAAGAGGGGAGGGCAAGTTCTTCTCTACCGGGTCATGTTGGGGCGCTACCGGAACTGATCGAATTGGTAGTCTACAGTGTTTCTGGATGTTTCAGACTAAAGCTGGCGTCAGCATGAGAGCACTACCATCTCGTAGCTCCGTCGTGGCCATTCCACGAGCAGACATGGCAGCCGCTCCCCACCAGAAGCCTGCGGGAGTCGGGGGCCCCCAAGACTTTTGTAGAATCTTCACGGCTGAGGGGACGCTTTCGAGAATGGGACCCAAGCCCTATCAGGGAAGCGTCCGAGTTCCAAGGTGTCCCAGGGCCATTTTTGTGGACCACGCCCAAATCTGAAGAGCCGGCCGCCATTTTGAGAGTCCTGTGGCAGTCGCCTATCGTTGCATCGCAAGAGCGGGAGCAACTCAACTACATGGTGAGCGAGACGCTGTAGTCGCAAGAGCGGGCGGTAAACAGCTGAATGGCGGAAGAGGCATAGTGTAGCAAAAGCGGGCGGAATGGCAACTAAAACGGTAAAGGGGCGCCTCACTACAGCGTGTCTTCAGGTCAAACGGATTGTGGGACAAGGTCCAGAATAGAAGAGTCATCAAAAGGCAAAAAGTTCAGCCGGACCCCGGGAGCCGGCCGCCTATGTCGGGGGCGATCTCAGGCTAAACCGGTGCTATAAGACTTGGGGAGGGGGTCGGAGCCAAGCGTCTTCTCCGAGTCCGTGCCATCACACCGCCCCTCGGGGGCCTCCGTCAAGCGGTTTAGGGAGGTACCATATCACATTGTTTTCAAATGCAGTCAGGTCCACAAACGACACTCACTTACTTTGAGAATAGTGAAGCTGCAGTAGGTGGAAATAAGCTTCAGGCAGTGTTACAAGCGTTGCTCAGAACTCTGAACTATGGCACCCAACATCCAGAACTTATGCCATTTGAGAATGGCAGTGACATTGAAGCAACTCAGGGATCAAAACCATTAACGTACTTTCACGTATGAAAATCTTACTTGGGGAGGGGGCAGGAGCGAAGCGCCCCCTCCCAGTCCGCGCCACCACACCGTATGTTGAAAATCTGAAGCCATCGTTCTACAAACTCAACCAACCTTGGATGGAAAAATCTAGGAAAATGTACAAACTGAAAACCAGTTTTGGTCTGCATAGCATCAGTAGCAACGCTTGCTATCAGAGTGCATGAGTTTCATGCTCGATCGATTGAGCTAGCCGTATCGGGCAATAAAAAGTATAAAATAGTTATGTAAATAGTTATCTAATAAAATGTTTTACCCTGTTTCTTTGCTGGTGTGTTGTCTATATTTTTAATATTTGCATAGGGTTTGTCGTTATTTTGGGCGGGGTGGGTGACGGAGCCGAGCTGTCTTGCAGCCCTCATGGTGTGGAGCTCAGTTCATCTCACTATTTTCGTATTTCTCATGAAGGGTTGTTCCTAATATTTCTATTTTAGCGAGGTCAAAAAGAGATCCAATTAGTGGCCTACTGATTTTGCTCGATTAATTTTATTTTTTTACACGATTTTTCACTATCTGCAAAGACTAAACAGAGTATTGCGACTTTGTGCTTGTTTGTAAATAGAGAATGAACCAAAGAGAATCAATTGTAAAACAGTAAATGCTTGGATAACAATCAATCAAATGGAGAGACAAGCAGGCACGACGGATTACAACGGGGGTAAAGGCCTGCGTTAACTACTCTTCACTATCTGCAAAGAGAGAGTACTACTAAGAGAAAAGAGGGGAGGGGGGCAGCGTTCAAAGCACATCAGCGTGCATAAACACGAAAAAGTTTTTACCTATCACGTACTTGACATTTTACAGCTTTTGATATTTGCTATTAAAAAACCAATGAAATTCACTGAAAAAACCATAGGTTATAGGCCATATATAGTTAGGAATTTGCATTTACAAAACCTTGAAAATTCACTGAAAAAACCATTGGTTATAGACCATATATAGTTAGGGATTAGCCTTTTCAAAACCTTATTTTACTCACACAAAACCATTGAAATTTCATATATAGTTAGTTCCACTAACTATATATCGCGCACCCGCAATCCACTGCTGATGATGTCACATATTACATCATTCATGACATGGTTAGTGACATCACTGATGACATCACTGATGACATCTCAAATGACATCACTGATGACATCTCAAATGACATCACTGATGACATCTCAAATGACATCACTGATAAAATCACTGATAACATCTCATTTGACATGACTGATCACATCACTGATGATATCATTCATGTGATAATACCATGAACCTCTTCAGACTCTAATATAACCTTAGATACAATCAGTGTAAACAGACAGTCACAGACTGTCACTCATCCATGGAGTTACTCACACACCTAGTCAGTTATGCAAAAAATCAATCACACCTCCATTTTCTCAACTATACAGTTATACACACCTTACTTATTCAAACATATACTAACACATATTTACTATACTCTCTTATACAATCCCTGATACATGTTCACAATGATCCATACAGCCACTCACACATTCACTGGCTCTTATGCACAGTTATTTATATATGTCAACTCTCACATGTACTGTGTTTTACATATGTACTTACTGTGACATGTAGCACTGAGATATCCATTCACTCACTAATACACTCATGCACAGTCAACCGCCCATACAGCTGTTTCCACATGCACTTTTGAACCCATACATATAGTGAATCAACTACTCACACATCTATGTACAGAGTCACACACCTCCCAGCCACCCATACACACTCACTCAGTTTCCCATACAAATACTTGGACAACCAATGAATAACCCATACAGTTACTCATATAGCTACTGATCAACATATGCAGCAGTTTGTAGAACAACAGATATAATGATGCACAAATTAAAACAGTTTAGTCACTAACCCATGCACTCAGTGAGACACATTTAATCACTCACTCATACAGTCAGTCATGCACCTACTAAATCCTTCATCCAGACACTTATACATCCACTCATTCTTCAATATGTAAGACATATTTTAACTTTACAGAAACATACAGTCACTGGATGTTGTCATCAGTGATGTCATCAGTGATGTCATTTGAGATGTCATCAGTGATGTCATCAGTGATGTCACTAACCATGTCATGAATGATGTAATATGTGACATCATCAGCAGTGGATTGCGGGTGCGCGATATATAGTTAGTGGAACTAACTATATATGAAATTTCAATGGTTTTGTGTGAGTAAAATAAGGTTTTGAAAAGGCTAATCCCTAACTATATATGGTCTATAACCAATGGTTTTTTCAGTGAATATATATATATATATATATATATACATACATATATAAACATAAATAATCTGCATATCTATATAAATACAAATATAAATGCATACATACATATATGTATACATATGCATGTTATTTACATGAAAGTTTGAAAAACACTAATAAAAGCAAAGCTAAAAAGCCACCTCATTACAAACAGAATGGCTTTAACGAGGGCGAGATCTATTGAATTTACAATGCTTGTTTTCCATGATTCCATCAAGAAGGCATTAATATGTGTCACACATTTGCCATACATTCTGAATGTTAGCAGTCTAGTTGCTCATTAGATCACTGTAGTAAAGCTACTGCTCACAAGGGAAGTCTGCTGCTGGTATTTAAAGTGCATGTTTCAGTCTGCATGTGAGAATTTTTTTTATGAAATAGAAGAGGATTTGAGAAGTCAAAATGTGCCCTAATTTTTCTTTCTTCAGCACTAATCATAATTTCTATGGCAAAATGAACCCCCTCATTTTGTTCCTTTGCAAATTAAATGTTTTAAGTGTTACCACTTTATTCCAATCAAGATGAATTCAGGTGTGCCATACTTTTGTCATAAGTAAGACTGTTAGCGCTCTAGTTGTTCTTTAGAACACTCTGGGACCTTCTGTCATTGGGCTATACTTGGGATACATCTTGGGGATATTTGTGCTACATTTATGCTCTTTTGTCTCTGGTGGCCATCTTGGGAGACTTATTTGTTATGAAGTTTCCTAATTTCCTCATTTACTACAGTCTCCTCAGTAGGAAATACCTTCAGTTTTCTACTTTGATTCCATCAAGAAGGCATTCAGATGTGACACACATTTGCCATAAATTCAGAATGTTAGCACAATAGTTGCCTATTAGATCACTGTAGTAAAGCTACTGCTCACCAGGGAAGTCTAATGCTGGTATTGAAAGTGCATGTTTCAGTCTGCATGTCAGAATTTTTTAATGAAATAGAAGAGGATTTGAGAAGTCATTCAAAATGTGACCTTATTTTTCTTTCTGTAGCACTAATCATACTTTCTATGGCAAAATATACCCCCTCATGTTGTTCCTTTTTAAATTAAATGTTTTAAGAGTTACCACTTTATTTCATCAAGATGGCTTCAGGTGTGCCATACCTTTGAAATAAGTAGGACTGTTAGCGCTCTAGTTGTTCTTTAGAACACTCTGGGAAGCTGCAGTAGAACACAAAGGAATCAGCTGAAAGTCTCTGTCCTTGTTGGATGTACATGTTTTACTAAGAATGTCAGACTTCATTCTCACATGACTGAGAAAGATAAAGTGAATTTACAGAAAATATGCTTTCAGTTTAGCTTATAGATCCCCTTCCAAACCACTGTGGGAAAAGCATGAGATAATAGTTTTCGTTCAAACATGATTCATGATATCCCAGTAGAAGGCTTTTTCACATGCCAAAATCACCTTAGAACACACCACAATTCCTAAAATGAGTATGGTAACATCAACAAATGATTTATAATGTAACTAAAGTCCTAAAACCTTCTATTAACTGCAATGCTTTTTAATGAGGTGCTATCATGTATATTAGTCCCAACATGGCTGCCAACACTTCTTGGATGAAGTGCTGACAGCCAATCAGATCTCACGATGAGATGTGTGGTTAGGCTCCGCCCAGATATATATATTTTTTCTTTTAATTTTCTCAGGAACTACAGGAGGGATTTACACCATTTAACCAAATGCGTGATCTGCGTACCAGACCCTTCCATTTTCCCAAATTTGGTGTAATTCCGTTCAGCGGTTCGGGCTGTAGCCGTGTCTAATCGTCCTATGGAAATTAACATGGGGAAAACACGTTTTGGGACCCCCCTTTTTTCTCGGCCCCCGCAGGCCATCTTCTTTGAGAAATTCGCGAAGATTCAACAACAGGCGCCAAAGTTATTCCCAATAGAATGTTGCGGATGCGGATTTTCAATGGAGACTACGTCCTAACTATAACTATAACTAACTACTGGCGACCGCCAGTAGGTAATATATATATATATATATATATTGTTAGGGTTTGTTTTAAGTCTCATGCCTGCCCACAGTCAGCACAATAAATAAACTGCTTAGTGTTCCTATTAATGTGCCCCCCTTAAGAACATTAAGGACTTTTCTGTAATGTACTTGTTGATTGGCTTTGCCAAAGCTTGTTATACTCTTGGGTTTGCCAATGCTTGTTTTGGTGTTCTAAACCTCAAGATTGTGAAAGGTGTTGCATGTGCTGTAGGCACGTGTATCTGGAATGGTTAAGACAGGGGCTACAAGAAATGAAGAACACATTTACATGCGCAGCACGTTGTTTAAACGTGCAGTACATCTATTCATTCCTGAACCCCGCCCGAGTTCTGCCTATAAGGGTCACAAACAGAAACACTTGCTTGTGATCGTTACTCCTTCCTACCTGTAATCCAGTTGACTTCCAGCTATCGGATTCCAGAAGCGGCCAGTTACCTGAATCTTCCTTTCCAGCACTGCCTTTGCCTCCAGACGCCTTGTTCGATCCTTTCTCGGTCCGGCTGCAGTTTTCATCCCTCCCTCTTCCGGCACTCTTCTTCCATCGGTCCCGGCCATAAATCTTTCTGATCTGCAACAGTAAGAGGCTCATGTTATTATAAAGAAACGCAAGACTCACAAGTAAGTATATTTTTTAAAAAATATTTGCGAATAGAGTTCAAAGGACAAATAATGCACAGAGTGATTTAAATAACGCATCGAAAAAGCTGCAAAGACTGGATTTGCATGGCATTCGCATAAAAAACACTAACAAGAAAACAACAACGAATTAAAGGACAATTAACAGTCCTCTTTGTATTTAAGGAATTACCAAGTACTTGCCTCAGATTTAAGTGGAATTTTCTGCAACTGGGAAGCTTCTGCTAATCTGTGAATATAAAATAGTTGTTTCCACTAACTTGAGAATATAAAACAGAGGACAATTATTCTATTCAAGAACTGTGATTCGAACTTTAAGAATTAGTTCAGGTGTGAGTGAAGTGCGCATTAGGCAGTATTATAAAGTTAAAAGAAGGTTATAGGCACTGTGTGATTACAGTGGTTTTTTTTCTCTCCACAGGAAAAGCTTGCACAAGTGTTGTGGACATATACTGTGCTAATTACATTTCTGGTGAAGAGTAAAACCGGATAGGAAAGGTATATTAGTTATGAATGGTATTTTTATATAAATCAAGAAAAAACTCATGTGAACATAACTCTGACATTGCCTATTTAATGTCTCCCTGTTCATAGACACCAGACCATAGACTCCACTTCTGCTGAAGACATAGAAGGAGAAGTAGGAGTGTTTCTTTCTTTTAATATTTTGTCCCATTTCCCCCTTCCCTCGGGCATTTATTCTCATCACACTGTGTTTTTACAAACAGTGCGGTGGGCGTAGATTCTTAAGGGCAGGTGTGAACATTCTACACGACGTCTCTCAAGTTGAACCGCCTGGATCTTCAGGTGAGTGAAGGTTTAACAGAATCACAAGCCTTCACAAAAAATTAAGGTTATCCTTGAGAGATGGACACAGACTCCGAGCATGCCAAAATTGATACTTAAGCAATGACTCAAGCCCTTTGTGAGGATTTAGATCGGAATAATTCGGTAGCTGAATTATTGCAACACATGCAGTTGGAAATAGGAAAGTTGAAAGCAGAAAATATTAGTCTGCGACAAGAAGTGGTGCGGTATAAACCTAGAGAGTCATTGTGGGACACAACGTTCCCGTCTACCTTTCGAAATTCTTCTGACACAGGAACGAAGTCCAGACTGTCAAATGGTAGCACACCCCCCATGCAAGTGACTGTGGCGGTGCCCCAGGTTGTGCCTTCTGCTCCTCCAGAGCGTTTCTTTGGTGATAGTAATAAATTCAATGTGTTCCTCAGCCAATGTCAAAATACATTTTGTTTGTAAACCTCAGCAGTTTCCCAACAAGACAACCAAAGTGGCTTTTGGGCTTTCATACTTGGGGGGGACAGCAGCCAATAGGTCCATTCCATATAATGACCAAGATGATGCAATATTACATAACTGGCTTTTGTTTAAAAGAACCTTGAGTAAATTGTTTGCAAAACATACATACATACATACATGCAGGCCAGTGACAACGAATTACTAAATTTAAAACAAGGGAGTAAGGATTTACTATCTTATATTACTACTTTCAACAGGTTAGTAACTGAGACACAGTGGCCAGAAGAAAAACGCACCTTACTGTTTTACAAGGGTTTTCCGTGATGATTTAAAGGACTCCTTGGCCCACATCGTAGACTTGCCCGATGATTACTCTGATTTTGTAGACTTGGGGCCAGATGTAGTTAAATCCCATTTACCGATTCATAAATACCGAATTTTACTGATTCGGTATTTATGAATCTGTAAATGAGATGTAGGTAAAAATTTGGTATTTTTTACTGAATCGGTAATATTCGGTATTTACAGAATCGGTAAATACCGAATCAGTATTTGCTATTGAATCCATATGGGCCTTGAAGCCCATAGGATTCAATAGCAAATACCGATTCGGTATTTACCAAATCGGTAAAAATACCGAATTGCTAAGGGGGACAGGGTGTCACTTTGACACCCTGTTGCACCCCTGTAACTGGCTTTTGCGCCATGTGGCACACATACATGCCCTCACGGCATGTCTGTGTGCCACATGGCACAGGTGTACATGCACAGATGTGCATGTACATGTGTACATGCACATCTGTGCATGTACACAAGAATTCGTAATTTACCATGCAATTGTATTGCATGGTAAATACCGAATTCTAAAGGCCCTGTAGCACTGTTAGAGGTGCTACCTACATCACAAAATACATTTTCGGTATTTTTACCGAATGGTAAATTTACCGAATCAGTAAAATGTACAGAATCTGTAAATTTACCGATTCTGTAATTTTACCGATTCGGTAAAATTACCGATTTAGTAAAATTACCGAAAATGTACGTTTTTTGGCCCCTACATCTCCATAGCCCTTTATTGGTCGGAAACGGACGAAAATTGGTATTTTCAGCCGTTTCCAACCGGTAAAGGGCTACCTACATCTGGCCCTTGGTAGTGAAGCTGGATCACCGATTGGGAGAAAAGAAAGGTGATAAGGCTCGAACGGAGTCCAGATTTACAGTATTAAAACAAGAAAAAAAGGAGTTAGAAAATAAACTCACTGAACCTGAGCCCATGCAGATAGGCACTGTTAAAGGACCCTAATCAAAGGAGGAGAAAGATAGACGCAGAGGGTTGCAGTTATGTTCATATTGTGCCCGTTCCGGTCACTTCGCACTAGAAAAATCAGTGCTTTAGTGACTGCTCCAGTGGAGCAGGAAAACTAGTAAACTCGACAAGGTCAGAGGTCGTTTGCTCGGGTAAAGATAAGGTACAGACCTCTACATATTCTGCTTATACAGTGCCAAACATTCCCAGACATTTTGTGATTCAAGTAATTTTGATTATTGGTGCCCAACTGCGATATTCTTTGCCAGTGTTTCTAGACTCAGGAGCCACAGGAAATTTTGTAGACATTCAATTAGCCAAAGACTTAGACCTTCCAATAGAGTTCAAAACACATCCGGAGTCAGTGTGTGCAGTAGATGGTTCTGAGTTATCATCTGGAATGAAAACTAAAAAGACATGCCCTATCAATATGGTGTGTCAAAACGGACACACTGAAACAATAAGCTTTGATTTGATTGATACCCCTACCTTTGGTTTAATTTTGGGGGTACCTTGGTTGACCACACATAACCTTAAGATAAACTGGACCTCGAGAACTGTCACTTTATATTCATCTCATTGTAGAGCATGCTGTTATCAAGAATCTTTACGCAACCCATGACAGTCTTGCATTGTGCTAGTGTTGTCAAACCATCATTGGATATTTCCTCAGAGGATCAGGATTGTAAGGATGTTTTTGATCCGGTCAAAGCGGCAGTGTTGCCTCCGCACAGGCCATATGATTGTCGAATTGATCTTATTCCTGGGGCTCCTCTGCCCAGTAGCAGAGTGTATGCTTTTACAGAAAAGGAGACTAAGGGCCATATGTATCAAGCCAAATTGACTTCGCAAACGCCGAAATTCGCAGAATTTTGGCGTTTGCGAATGCAATTTGGACAAATGGTATGTATCAAGGAAATGTACTTTAAAAATAAGGAATCGCAAAATTTGCGATTCCTTATTTTGCGATTGCATTTAAGGAATTGCAAATTTTGCGATTCCTTAAATGCAATGTATCAAGGAAAAAAACATTCCAAAATGCCATTAAGGAATCGCAGATTACCACCAACTTATAGTTGGTGGTAAGTTGCGAATTCTTTTAAAAAAGCATTTTTGTAAAAATCAAAAGGTGCCATGTGACGCTCAAACATGCCATTAGGGCATGTATGTGCGCCATATGCGCACACATGTCATTTTCAGGGGTGCAGCAGGGTGTTCTTTTTTTTTTTTTCTTTTTGAAAACCTTTATTGTGCGAATAGAAGCACACAAATACGGGCCTCTAACCATCAGGCCGGCCATGACGCATTATGAATGCACATGAGTCAACATTGAAGTTTCCCGGCAGTCACCCAGTGTTATACAGGCAAGCAATCAAACATTAAGAGGCCGAATGTAACCGCTAGAAGCAGGATTAAATAAGGTTAATTTTATAATATAATAGGAAGTATAGCAGGATCAGTGACAACTTTCGACATCTAAATTCCCATGGCGGGCTATATGTAAAGCATCAATACAAAGGGGCCTTGATAAATGGAAGTAATAGCAGCAATTGACAGGAATCAACTTATGGTCGCCCCATTTCAGATCAGTTCCCTCCACAGCCCGCCACACACCCATCACCGCCTGAATGCGTGCTGGCACGGATCAGAAGAATCAGAGTAGCAACGTAATACCCATCCACTATACTAACCCAAATAAAGAAAAAAAGAGGGGAGGGGTAGAGAAGAGAATGTCAGAAAAAGGGAAAGAAAGAACGCGTCGTCACTGCACTCGCCACACGGCGAATAAAGCACGCAGAACTGGAGGACCCGCTATCGGGGCAAGTCATGTAAGACATGCGATATGTGCAGTCAAGATCATGGAAGCGGGAAAGCAACCCCTTCACTATCCGCTAACACTCCATGGAAGACGCGTACAGACACAGCGTCCCGATAAAGGGATACAAAAGAGCCATAGAACTAAAGAAAAAAACCAACAACAGAAAGACCCCGTCCCTCCCACACCACCCTGCACCCCTGCAGAAGGCTACGGCCTACCCCCCCAGCAGCATGACTGTCACCCTAAATAGAACCCGAAATATCGAAGAATCAGAAAGTAAGAAAAAGAAAACAACAGACCAAAAGAAAAAGAGAAGGGAAAGGGGAAAGGGATCCAGTAGGAGAGGAGATCTGCAATCGAACATTCAGCTCCTACCCCCCGCCTTAACACGACTGAAACCCACATCAATGCGAGAAAGACACAACCTCAAATATCATGAACAGGAAAAAGAGTCGGCCATATTGTCACAGCTGCGGGTAGTCCTCATCTACGTACAGTAACCAGTAGTCCGCCGAAGCAATTCTGTCTCACCCCTGTCCTTTCCTGATCACAGCTGTCGTGCGCAATAAAGTGGTAGGTAGCAAGCAGTTTGGCATGGAATGCACACAGGATCGAAACAAGACAGGCCAAGGGTGCAGTCCAGAGGACCCCAGTCTCAAACAGCAAAGCAAGCAGTGGCTGTGGCAGACCAGACTGTCAAGTAACAACATCAGGAGCAGCAAACAGACTGGGTGCGGCCCGCTGTCCAAAACAGCGAGGTAATACCTGCAAGGCAGCCATGGGACCTCACTAAAGAAGTTCGAATCAAACATCCGCCGAGCTCCCCAGTCAGACTGGCATGGACGGGTCCCAACGTGGGGCCCTCGCTCATGTTCGCCACAGTCGAAGCTTCCTGAAGATTCGGGGCCGCTGACATACAGTCTCGTAGGTGCACGGCGGCATCACTCTTCGCAGCAGCCGAGGGGGGCAAAGCAGCACACACCATCAGTCGAGCCGCAGTCATGGGGAACGGGCCAACAGGCACGGTGGCAGAACCGCTATCTCGCGTGACAGCGTCGAAGGACATGGCCTCACGTAAAGAACATAGGGCAGCCAAGACACCACCGACCGTGGGCTCACGCCCACTTGCCTCAGCCATCGTGTGGTTCGACAAACTAGGTTCGCCGCTCCAAGCAGGTCCGGGACCCGGGGCGCCGGCGGCCATCTTGTCAGTGCAGCAGGGACTCTCCGCTCCTTAACTTCTGGACCGGGCTTTCGGATAAGGCCCACCGGAGTCTCCTCGAACCCCAGTAATGGCAATCTTGGTGCAGAAAGATGGGCCACCAAAAAACAGGGGTCGCCGGCGCCACCGTTTCACAGACGCCGCCTGCCGAATCCGGGCTAAGGGCTTCAAGATGGCCGGACAAGGCAACAAAGGGGGGGACAAGCCTCCTGTACGGTCTACCCCCGTCCGAGGTGGGCCGCGCCCCACCACGATTCCCCGGGCCACCAGACCGGCCCGGTCAGTCGCCACCGGAACAACCGCACAACGGCCTTTTCAGCCGACTCCTCTCCTCCACCGGGGGCCGGCGTCAACACACCACTCCGGCCGACCGTCGCAGGCGAGTCCACAGCCTGCACGCCGCGGAGGCTCCAGAACAAGCAAGGGCACAACTCCAGATCCGCGGCACCCAGGAGCCCCCGGGACGGACGGTAAGTGGTAGCAATGTTTCACCTTCCCATATTTAGCCGATTGTGTCTCCTCGGGGCAGGATGAGGTACAGGATATGCGTTTCAGGCAGGAAGGTTGACGGAGCCGAGCTACAGTGCGGCCATCACGGTCGCGAGCTTGGCTCCTCCTCTCCAGCAGGGTGTTCTTGAGACACCCCTGCACCCTCGAAAATATTCACAATTTGCGATTAGCAAATTGCGATTCGCAATTTCCCCTTCATTCCTATGGGTCTCCTAGCCCATAGATATGAATGGGAAATTATTCCTTAATTGCGATTAGCAATTTGCTAATCGCAATTCTGGAATTTTAAGGAATCGCTAAAAAGAAGCGTTTATCTACATACATACCATTTTGCGATTTCTAAATAACGATTCCTTAAAAATCGCTATTTAGGAATCGCAAAATGGAATGTTGATACATATGGCCCTAAGTATCTAAGAACTTATTTGGACGAGTTGTTGGAGCCAGGTTTTATACGTCATTCCACGTCACCAGTATCATCGCCACTATTCTTAATTCCGAAATCTGACGGATCTTTGCGCGCATGTATAGAATATCGCGGACTCAATAAGGCTACAATTAAAAATAAGTACCCATTGCCTTTGATTCCAGTTCTGTTAGATCAGTTGCGCCATTCCACAGTGTACACTAAATTGGATTTAAGAGGGGCTTACCATTTAGTCGAAGTCAAGGAAAACGATGAGCGGAAGACAGCTTTTAAAACTAAATTTGGCTTGTAGGAATATACAGTAATGCCCTTCGGCTTATGTAATGCCCCTGCAGCTGTTCAATATTTTATTAATGAGATTTTACACGATTTTTTGGATGTGTGTGTCATTGTATATATTGATGACATATTGATTTATTAAAAAAATCAAGAAGAACATGTACAACATGTAAGAGCAGAACTGGCAAAGTTAAAAGAACATCATTTATTTGCTAAGTTAGAAAAATTTCTTTTTAACTCTGACACGGTCGATTTTCTTGGCTATTGTGTGTCCCCAGAAGGTATAACTATGGATACAAAAAAGGTGAGTGCCATCCAGGATTGGCCTGAACCTACGTCTGTAAAAGAAGTGCAAAGATTTGTAGGCTTCGCTAATTTCTACAGATGATTTATAACACACTTTGCAGAAACAGTGGCACTCCTCACTAAATTGTTACAGAAAGGGCAGACTTTCATTTGGACTAGTGAAGCAGCTCATGCGTTGGCTCTTTTAAAGCAAAAATTCACCTCCGCCCCTTTACCAAAACGTCCAGATCCTGATCTTCTCTTCTTTCTTGAGGCAGATGCTTCTCAGGTAGCAATAGGAGGAGTGCTTTCTCAACGAGATCCTTTAGACGGACAACTACACCCAATAGCTTTCTACTCTAAAAAATTGCTGCCAGCAGAACAGAACTATACCGTAGCGGAAAGGGAATTATTAGCTATTAAGGTAGCGTTCACCAAATGGAGGGACAATTTAATGGGAGCTAAGTTTCCTGTAACAATCTTTAGCGACCACAAAAATCTAAATAATTTAGCTCAGTAAAAGCCTTAACTCCTCGTCAAATGCGCTGGCTGAATTTCTTTAGTGCATTCGACTTTGTCATTACGTATAGACCAGGTGCACAACAGTTACAGTCTGACATCCTGTCGCGGTATGGTTACACAACGGAGTCTAAGCGAGAGATAAATATGCAACCTGATTTCATGACAACACTTCACACAGAATGTCTGAAACTGAGTACACAAGATTGGTTAAAAAACACTCAAAACTCAATTCAGAATGGCTTGTTTTACCATAGCTCATTATTGTTCATACCAACCTCAGAGTTGCAAGAAAAAGTACATGTATGGCATCACACCTCAGTTTTAGCAGGTCACCCAGGTTGGCAAAAAACACGAAACAATCTTCGAAAACATTTCTGGTGGCCGTCGATGACGACTGATGTCAAGGAATGTGTAAGTGCTTGTCCCATTTGCGCTCAACAGAAATCTTTGCATAAAGCCCCAGCTGGATTTTTACAACCTTTACCCACTCCCCCAGTCCTTGGCACACCATTAGCGTAGACTTCATAACCAATCTACCCTCAGCCAATAAGTATACTACAATATTAGTGGTCATAGATTATTTATCCAAAATGGCATACTTTATACCATTAGTAAAAATCCCCACTGCTTCCGAATTTGCTGAGGTGTTCATAAAAGAAATAGTACGTCTACATGGCCTGCCCAGTACAATTATTTCAGACGGGGGAAGTCAATTTACCTCTAAATTTTGGAATTGTCTATGTAAAAATCTGAAGGTAGACATTGCCCCGTCCTCTGCCTTTCATCCAGAAACCGATGGGCAGACAGAAATAATTATTCAAACGCTGCTGCAAACCTTGCGTTATTTATTGGCAGATTTCTCGAGTGAATGGGACAAAGCATTACCAGTCGCAGAATTCATTTACAATAACAATGTGCATGTGGCAACTCAATGTACTCCATTTTATTTTTTGATTTGCATGGATATCATCCAAGGGCTCTACCTGTAATTATTAGCACATCACTCACTCCAGTGGTCACTGAATGCCTCAAACTCTTATTAGAGGTACAGGAAAAAGCAAGACACCACTTATGTAAATATAAGTCACAAATGAAGAGACAAGCAGACAGACATAGAGTAGCAACCCCTGAGTATCACATTGGAGACAAAGTTTGGCTCTCCACGAAAAAATCTGAAGATTGAAGGACCTAGAATACTACAACTAAGATGTATTGGACAATTTCCTATCAAACAGATTATAAAACCCAGTGACAGTGCAGTTAGAGTTACCAGCAGAGTACCCTGTACACTCCACTTTTCATGTGTCCTTACTAAAGCCGTATAAGCCCAACACTAGATCAGAAACCCCACCCCCTCCAATTCCAATTGAAGAGATTTAGAATACGAGGTACAGCGTATTTTAGATGTCAAAAGAATTCAAGGATGACTATATTATTTGTTGGCCTGGAAAGGCTATGATAAGACTGAAAATTCTTGGGAAACAGCAGCTAATGTTCATGCTCCTAGGTTGGTTAGACAATTCCATCTGCGTTTTCCAAAAAAGCCACGTCCTGTGGGACGGCCTTTAAGGGAGCGACTGTTAGGGTTTGTTTTAAGTCTCATGCCTGCCCACATTCAGCACAATAAATAAACTGCTTATTGTTCCTATTTATGTGCTCCCCTTCTGAACATTAAGGACTTTGCTATAATGTACTTGTTGATTGGCTTTGCCAAAGCTTGTTATACTCTCGGCTTTGCCAATACTTGTTTTGGTGTTCTAAACCTCAAGATTGTGAAATGTGTTGCATGTGCTGTAGGCACGTGTATCTGGAACGGTTAAGACAGATGCTACAAGAAATGAAGAACACATTTACATGCGCAGCACGTTGTGAGAAATGACAGTTTAAACGTGCAGCATATCTTTTCCTTCCTGAACCCCGTCCAAATTCTGTCTATAAAAGCGGGTCACAAACAGAAACACTTGCTTGTGATATTTACTCCTTCCTACCTGCGGTCCAGTTGACATCCAGCGCTCGGATTCCAGAAGCGGCCTTACTTGAATCTTCCTTTCCAGCACTGCCTTTGCCTCCAGACGCCTTGTTCGATCCTTTCTCCAGTCCGGTTGCAGTTTTCATCCCTCCCTCTTCCAGCGCTCTTCTTCCATCGGTCCCGGCCATAAATATTTCTGATCTGCAACAGTAATAGGCTCATGTTATTATAAAGAGAAGCAAGACTCACAAGTAAGTGTATTTTTAGGTTTCGCCTGGCCGTAGCACTGCGCAGCAGTGCTCAAGCAGGCGAAATGTAATGTTATCTCAATATTGGGGACTTGAACCCGCCCCTTCTTCCATTGGCTAGCTCCATAAATGGAGGCTAGCGATTGGAAGACATCGTTGTCAATTACTCTTTCCCCGCCAGGATGCGATTCGGGGGCGTTTCCGTGTCTTTTTTTAAGTCCCGCCCCTTTTGTCGTCATGCCTTTCTGGGGGTTTTTTGTTGCCGGATAGATTTTTTCTGTTTGTATCTTTCATGTAATCCTAGTTATTGTGCCGTGGTTGTGCCTTGTTCATACCCCGCCCTCCCTCCCGTTGTCCGTGCCTTCGCCAGGAGGCACGGACAACGGGAGGGGGGCCGGGGATAAAGCTGAATGAAAACAGATGGCGAGTCTTTAATCTCTACGGAGTGTCTTGCTCACGCTGTCTGCAACTACCAAATATGCTTTGTGATTGGTGGACCTTGTCAGCCAATCAGAGAGCCTACTGGCGTGTACAGGGAGCATGAGCAAGACACGCTGTCGACTTGCTGTCCCAAGGGCGCATCGATGTTCACTCTCTCCAATCACTGCAGGAATCACCACATCCGGGCCGGGAGCCTCAGGACCTCCGTGTTCTGCACTTCTGATGTCAGCAATTGGCCGCGCTGGGATTGGTGCAACTGCAGGGGCGTTACCCGGCAACGAGGGGCTAGTCAGGAAGAGGAAACACGCTGAAGCCCAGTAAGTGCGAGGCGTCGCCAGGCAACCCGACCTCGCACCCACGAACCTGTCTGCAGCTGAAGGAAGAGCCGCGCTTGGGACGGGAGGGGCTGCCTCGCTCCTCATGCATGCAGCGCCAACGGGAGCGAAGTGCCCCTGTTCCTGGAGCTGCGCACTGATGAAGAGCTTCATCTCTACAGGTAACGCCCTCAGTGCGGGTTAAGCGCCACTTTGGGGGGGTTGTGGCGGCACTTGTTTTGTTATGATATTTTAGTTGGTTATAACACGCTGGCCTAATTACAGTTGGGCGTTAAGCCTATGGTAACATCATCTGTATCTTCCACCTTGGAATTCAGGTGGTTGATTGGATAAAATTCTTGCTTCTGGACAGAGTTTGGAGAGTGTTTTTTTAAACTTGCTTGGTGGAATGGCATTAGGTTGTGTTTGGTCGACCTTAGGTCCCTGGTCATGCACTTTGTGTGCCTTTATATGTAAGAGGACTGTTTCACACCTAAATCTTCCTGAAGCAGACGTGTACCCCAACACCCACAATACCACATAAAGCCTGCACGTTTATACACACAGACGGGCAATACAATCATGGTCACTATAGTAAACTCTGGCAAAGGCCACATTCACCCACTGCAACAGACTCCTACCTCCCCCCACCACGCTATCTATTATCCCTACGTCGGCATCAGCTTGTTCTTTAGCTACATTTGCATACCTATACAAGGTGTAATTGACCTCAGTGACCTTATTTTCACCCCACCCAGCACCCACTTTCCGTAGAGAACACCTGCCCTTATGTTAACGGTGCCGAACATGTACTATGAAGTTTATACCTGTACCAGTCCACCATAATGGCCTCTATTGTATTCTAAATGACCTCTGTAGGACTCATTTGACGTGTCTTCCTCTCCCTTGAAATCGTCCCCCCCCACGCCGACAAACAGCAAGCGCGAGCTAATCATTGTTTGGGCCCAGGAAGGAGCACACAGAGAGGGCGTTTCTTTGTCTTTCAGAGGCATCGGTTGCCTAAGGAGGGGCACTCTAGGGGGTCCACCCCTGAACTGCCAACTGTCCTTCGCCGAAGGAGGGGGTGGCGGAGGACAACGCCCTAATTATTGCTTTGACCCTTAGCTTCCCGTTGTGGCAAGTGACTTTGAATGTGTATTTAGGGTCACCAATCACGCGCCCCCTCTCGATAATTGCACTGTAATTATGCAGCAGCCTGAGGCGGGACCACGAGGGGCTCACCCCCACCCGGGCTAGATTTAAGTTGCATCCACTAAACAAACCGACTGTGGTTGAGGTGAAGTGATTAAGAGGTTGGTCATTATGTCGTCTTCAGGTAAACCTGTAATAAACGTGTTTGCTTGTTCCAACGAACGAGTAGAGCTCCGACTTAACGAATTCTCCAGTGTCCCCTGTTCCCATGTACTTAACTTATAAGCAATTCAAGTGAAAACCCACAGTTTGAGTGACCCTTTATTTTTGTGAAACGTACTGCAGAGCAAAGGTCTGGCCGTTGGTCTTACGTGTATATCGTCGGCTTTTTTCCAGGTGCACACCGACAACCGCTCAGAAGGGTCGATCTTGTGCAGTGGCCAAGTACACCCCGAGGTGCCTAGTAATGTGCGATATCTTCAGAACTTTTTCTTTGACATGTGACTTTGACCTTGAGGCAGCAGCGAAAGTATTGTGTGCTCTGTTTGCCCATTTGCCCCTGATAGAAAACCATGCAATTGAAGGGGAATAATCCTGTCGGTATGCAGTGCCCATCTCGCGATCTCATGGCAGTGTTCATTTGTCGGTCTTATTGCTTGATGTTGGCACAATAATTTCGTGTGAACAGGCATACCAGAGTTGTATGTAGAGAGAGTTTCCCTGGCTTGTTTGACTTTTACCTTAAATCTCCCCTTTTGTTGGGGGGAGGGGGGGTGACACTCTCTAAAGCGTCGATTCTTTGGTAGTATGACATTGTGGAAGTGCCGTTTTTTTGGGTAGCATAACATTGAGGAAGAATGCGTTTTTTTAGGGGTGCTTCGTCCTTTTTTTTTCTTTTCTTTCTTTTTCTTTTTGGCATGGTGGAGGTTGTCGATGCGATGCTGAACTGGGGCAGTTTTGTGTATCGATGTTCAGTCGCCCATCTTCCCCACACTTTTTCCTCTGCAGACGAAACGTGTCTGAGCACTTTATAAAGACAAGAATACACGCAGCCCCCCCACCCAAAGCTTTAGCATCTGCACCACCTTTTAGATTAAGCAAGCACAGATGGGTATGCTGCCTGTCGTGCAGATGCTACTTTCATTTCTGCAGCTCTACATGCAATAGTGCAAACGTGCTGAAGAAAAAATGAAGAGAGGTCAAAATACAAATAATACGTTCCAATATTTGTTCACTTATCCGCCTCGCACATGCTTGGTGGAAGGCACAGAAAAGTTTGAATTGAAATTTTGATTCTGTGTGTTGCAGAGCTGGTTGTTGGGCGACATTATGTTAATGGTAAAATAACAAAGAAACCTTTGGCTCGTAAGAACCATTTCCACCTGATCACGATGGAATCACTGCTGACTGAACTGCCTTAGCCCTCCAGGAAGTAGAGGTGGATGAGCCAACATATTAACACGGTGAGCCGAGCCCGGGGGCTGGCTTGGCTCCTAAAGCCGTGCACGAGCCGAGCCCTGAGAAAGTTTGTCTTGTAAAGCATGCATAAACTTTGACATTAATTAGCACGTCACGTTACAGCGCTGCACTGAGAAGTGCTTATTAAAAGTGGCAGTTTTTAGGTTTCGCCTGGCATCCGCTGCGCAGCAGCGTTCGCGCAGGTGAAATCTTATGTTAGAACAGTATGTGGCTTAGTCCCGCCTCTCTTTTCCATTGGCTAGCTCCATAAATGGAGGCTAGCCATTGGAAGAGGGATCTGTCCATCATTGTCCGAGGCGATTCGTGGGTGTTCTGGCGATTTTTTCCCTCTCCGCCCCTTTTAAAACGTCATGCGGCGGTGGGCGGATGGTTATTTTTTTGTGATGTTTTGGCCATTTTGGACGTGTGTTTTGCAGGGGTGGGTTGCGCGATTTCAGTCCTCTCCTTATCAGGTAAGCAGCATTTTGTTTATTTACGTCTTTGCGTGTCTCATTGCCATTGTCCTCTGTTCCCGGATTGTCTGCCTCCTGTCGATCGCTCCCAGTGCCATCCAGCCACATTGCCCAATGCCAACCACTATAGTAGCATCGCTTGTTTAATGTTCCTTTGGGTAATGTCCGCGCTATATAAAAATGCCCTAAATAAAAATAAATAAATACTGCTGTGCTGGTCCTATCGGATCTTGGACCCTGCTGCCACTCCCCTAGTACCTGCGGAAGTCGTTCCTGTCCGTTGCAAAGCCATAAGCTGTCTTTGAGCTGGAGGGGCGCAGTGTGCTCTGGGCCAGTGGTTTTGTGTTACCTGTTTTCGTTACTTTTGGTAGATATGTGTGTGTGTTTGGTGCGTGTGTTTAGTTTGTATTTAGTGTTTTGCCATACGTGTCTTGTATGCTAAACAGCATTGGTGCACCTTTGAAAGTTTGTGCTTGCTGCTGTCCTGCCCCCCGTTCGTGCTTGCTGTCCTGCCTTCCCCCTCGCCCCTCTCCCGCTGTCCGTGTCTCCGATCCCACCCCCCTCCATTGCTTTTTTAATGTTCCTTTGGGTAATGTCCGCGCTATATAAAATGCCCTAAATAAAAATAAATAAATACTGCTGTGCTGGTGCTTTCGTATCTCCGACCCTGCTGCCCCTCCCCTAGTACCTGCGGAAGTCGTTCCTGTCCGTTGCAAAGCCATAAGCTGTCTTTGAGCTGGAGGGGCGCAGTGTACTCTGGGCCAGTGGTTTTGTGTTACCTGTTTTTATTACTTTTGGTAGATATGTGTGTGTGTGTGTTTGGTGCGTGTGTTTAGTTTGTATTTGGTGTTTTGCCATATGTGTCGTGTATGCTAAACTGCATTGGTGCGCCTTTGAAAGTTTATAATTGTGTTCAATGTATGTTTGGGTATGTGGACATGTCGTTTTGATATGTACATGTCTATGAGACATAAGAGTGTTCATGTGTGTCGATTGTATGCATTATGTATGAGTGATTGGTTGTTCTTCTATCGCTGTGATTTGTGTTACATATGTTTGTAAGTTTTTGTTTGTGTTTTGTGGTTGTGTGCCTACCCCAAATGCACAGGAGTTTGTATTGGTATAGGCGTGCATGGTTTAATTGCTGTATGTGTGTTCTTTGGTGAAGTATTCCTGTAATTTTGTTTTGGGCTCACACATCCTTTTGAGTGTGTGTACTTTGAGTGTGCGTGTTTGCGTGAATGTTGGGTGTTCATGCTGGTGTTGTGCTGTTTGAGCGCCTTGCTTCTGTGGCCCTGTTTGTGTGTGCGTGTGTGTATGTGGCAGAGAAAGTGACACAGGAGCAGGGATGAGGTGTGCCTCGGCAAAGGGGCAGCAGAGCTGGCCTTGTTTCTGGCCCTGCAGTCCCCTCGACACCACCCCAGAGCTGACATTACCGCAGGCATTATCTGTGTAATTGGGTTTGCTCGGTCCATCTCAATGGGTTTAAGGAAACGCGATAACAAGGACACAATGGATTGCTTATGGAGTGGACCTGGAAACCTTAAGAATAGGGACAGGGGTATTAGGCATCATGATTTGATTTCATTCCCCTGCAGGCAATGACACTTTGGGAGCTCGGGGTTGACTCCCATGTGGTAATTTGCTTCACACCTCTTATTTTCGCAAGGGAAACCGACCCTACAGCTCACACACAAGATTTGGTTTAGTTTATGTTTGCTTCAGTTAGTATGTTAATGGGAGGCCGAATATGCCAGACCACCTAGCGCATTCACACATTCAAACTCTAATACACTTGTGCATTCTTCCACGAATGCGCACAGACACACACTTACACGAGTGCACATGCACAAACACACACGTACATTTTGGTTTATGATTGCATAGATGAGCAGGAGAATGAGTTGCTGACATTTTTTGCATATTGACACCAGCCCTTCAAGGCCTTTTGCACACTATCTCTCTCTTTCACACATTTACCCTCACACATGCACGCACCACTTTCAACACATTGCCACAGATACAAACATATGCATTCTGACATTCACGTGCTTTCACTCACACATGCAGTAAACATTGTTTCTGGTCCATGATTGCCTCAGAGGGCATGATGAAAAAATCCTTGCAGACCAACGAACTAGAGTGGGTTATACATTTTCATGCCTTGTGGATCCATGCATATGCACACTCACTCACATGCGCACATTCATACACACTCGTGAACGTTAATTCACACAATGATCATGCACACACACCCGTGCACATGTGCATACTCATGTGGACACGCACACACCTACAAAGACACACACCATCACTCAGGGAGCTCCTAATTGAATGTGAGCATTGCATGTCAGCAATACACACGTGCACACACACACACACACCTACAAAACACACACCATCACTCAGGGAGCTCCTAATTGTCAGCAAGCTCTTTAATGACTGCAACTTAAGGCAGGGTTTTTGGTCCTTTGATAAGAAGGTTAGTTATTATTAATCATTTTTACTGTTTGCGAGAGAGTAAGCTATTGGCATTGTAAATGGCAATGGCATTTATTTATCTGTTTTCAAAACCAACACATAAATAAAAAAATTGTCATTGACAATGCCAATAGCTCTAACTTTTACAAAGGCGAAACAGTTGCATTGTAAATGCTTGTTTAATTGATATTTGCGAATAGAGTTCAAAGGACAAATAATGCACTGTGATTTAAATAACACATCGAAAAGCTGCAAAGACTGGATTTGCATGGCATTTGCATAAAAAACACTCTAACAAGAAAATGGCAACAAATTGAAGGACAATTAACAGGCCTCTTTGTATTTAAGGAATTACCAAGCACTGACCTCAGATTTAAGGGCAATTTTTCACAACTGGGAAGCTTCTGCTAACCTGTGAATATAAAACAGAGGACAATTATTTGTCTCTACTAACTTGAGAATATCAAACAGAGTACAATTATTCTATTCAAGAACTGTGATTCAAACTTTAAGAATTAGTTCAGGTGTAGTTGAGGTTATAGGGACAGTGTGATTACAGTGTTGATTTTTTCTCTCTACAGGAGAAGCTTGCACAAGTAGTTGTTGGCATATATTGTACTAATTACATTTCTGGTGAAATGTAAAACTGGATAGGAAAATTATATTAGTTATTAAGGGAATTTTTATATAAATCAAGATAAAACTCATTTGAACATAACTCTGACATTGTCTATTTATTGTCTCCCTGTTCCTAGAAACCAGACCATAGACACCACTTCTGCTGAAGACATAGAAGGAGAAGTAGGAGTGTGTCTTTCCTTATCATTGTGTCCCATTTCCCTCTTCCCTCGGGCATGTATTCTCATCACACTGTGTTTTTACATACAGTGCGGTGGGCGTAGATTCTTAAGGGCAGGTGTGAACATTCTACACGTATCTCAAATTGATCCGCCTGGATCTTCAGGTTAGTGAAGGTTTAAGACATATATATAAATATTGTTTAGGGGAGGACCGCAGGAGGACAAAAGGAGGAGTTTGGTAGCGTTTCCTGTTTGCTACAGCGTCTGAAGAAGGCTTGAAATGCCGAAATGCATTATGCTTTGCATCCTGTTATTAAAGTTTCCTCCATCAGTTCCCCGAAGTGGCCTCTGATCTCTTACAATTAAGCGGTCCATTGGAAACAATTTTATGCGCTTGTCGGCAGCGCAAAGGGGCCCCACTCTCCAAGTGTGCTGCGGTACCTGCTGACATGAGTGGCAATGCTTTTGAAAAAATCCCCGAGGTATCGGATGACCGCAGGACAGCCGTTTACAACAGCGTGGGCAGAGGGCTGCTGCCAGGAGCAGCTCATCATTGAGAGAAGGTGGGATCACTAAAATCCACACTTTCAGCCCTACCCGACATTGGTGTACTCAGGCAGAGAGTTGGGGACCTGAGGAGGTACTGGACATTCAATACAGCGCAACCAACAGTCACATTATCCCCTCGCTTTTGCCAGGTATTACAGCGTGCACCAAGCAAGAACTTCGCCAATGCACTTACCACTCAGGTGCATGATGGGAGTTGTGGTCTATGGCACTCTGACTGCAGCTGCCAGTGATTTGGCGTGGTCAGCTGACTTTCCCTTGTTTAGGGGAGGACCGCAGGAGGACAAAAGGAGGAGTTTTGGTAGCGTTTCCTGTTTGCTACAGCGTCTGAAGAAGGCTTGAAATGCATTACGCTTTGCATCCTGTTATTAAAGTTTCCTCCATCAGTTCCCCGAAGTGGCCTCTGATCTCTTACAATTAAGCGGTCCATTGGAAACAATTTTATGCGCTTGTTGGCAGCACAAAGGGGCCCCACTCTCCAACTGTGCTGCTGTACCTGCTGACATGAGTGGCAACGCTTTTGGAAAAATCCCCGAGGTATCGGATGACCGCAGGACATCCGTTTACAACAGCGTGGGCAGAGGGCTACTGCCAGGAGCAGCTCATCATTGAGAGAAGGTGGGATCACTAAAATCCACGCTTTCAGCCCTACCTGACATTGGTGTACTCAGGCAGAGTGTTGGGGACCTGAGGAGGTACTGGACATTCAATACAGCGCAACCAACAGTCACATTATCCCCTCGCTTTTGCCAGGTATTACAGCGTGCACCAAGCAAGAACTTCGTCAATGCACTTACCACTCAGGTGCATGATGGGAGTTGTGGTCTATGGCACTCTGACTGCAGCTGCCAGTGATTTGGCGTGGTCAGCTGACTTTCCCTTGTTTAGGGGAGGACCGCAGGAGGACAAAAGGAGGAGTTTTGGTAGCATTTCCTGTTTGCTACAGCGTCTGAAGAAGGCTTGAAATGCCGAAATGCATTACGCTTTGCATCCTGTTATTAAAGTTTCCTCCATCAGTTCCCTGAAGTGGCCTCTGATCTCTTACAATTAAGCGGTCCATTGGAAACAATTTTATGCGCTTGTCGGCAGCGCAAAGGGGCCCCACTCTCCAAGTGTGCTGCGGTACCTGCTGACATGAGTGGCAACGCTTTTGAAAAAATCCCGAGGTATTAGATGACCGCAGGACAGCCGTTTACAACAGCGTGGGCAGAGGGCTACTGCCAGGAGCAGCTCATCATTGAGAGAAGGTGGGATCACTAAAATCCACGCTTTCAGCCCTACCCGACATTGGTGTACTCAGGCAGAGTGTTGGGGACCTGAGGAGGTACTGGACATTCAATACAGCACAACCAACAGTCACATTATCCCCTCGCTTTTGCCAGGTATTACAGCGTGCACCAAGCAAGAACTTCGCCAATGCACTTACCACTCAGGTGCATGATGGGAGTTGTGGTCTATGGCACTCTGACTGCAGCTGCCAGTGATTTGGCGTGGTCAGTTGACTTTCCCTTGTTTAGGGGAGGACCGCAGGAGGACAAAACGAGGAGTTTGGTAGCATTTCCTGTTTGCTACAGCGTCTGAAGAAGGCTTGAAATGCCGAAATGCATTATGCTTTGCATCCTGGTATTAAAGTTTCCTCCATCAGTTCCCCGAAGTGGCCTCTGATCTCTTACAATTAAGCGGTCCATTGGAAACAATATATATATATATATATATATATATATATATATATATATATATATATATATATATATATATATATATATATTACCTACTGACGGTCACCAGTAGGTATATATAGTTAGGATTTTTTCTCTATGGAACTTTTGAAAATTCTATGTCTAATAACTTTGGCGTTTGTGGATGGAATCGGCTGAAATTTTCAGGAAAATGGCACATTTTGTTTCTGATCAGCCCCTGAAAATTTGGGGGGGTTTCGTCAAGGGGGGGCCGAGAAAAAAGGGGAATCCTAAAACGCGTTTTTCCCATTCATTTTTCCATAGGGCCTTTGGCCTCACTTTTAGCTCGAACGGCTGAATGGATTTACACGAAACTTGGCAAAATTGTAGGGACTGTTTGCCCGATGTGCCTTTGCTGGGTCTCAATATATGTGCTCCAGTGGATTTTGAGAAATTAACGTTTAAAAAAACAGATATATCTGTGACAGCGTCCTAGATAGCGCTCCAGATCGCGTACTTTTCGCGTAACGGAGCTTTGCGAAGCGAAGCTGATTGGCTCTCCGGTGTCTGTAAACATTCTAAACAGTCCGTAGCGGCCGCCATCTTTTCTCTCGGTAGGATCGAGAGACAAGAGGAGGCCAAAACGAAGGGGGAAATGAAGGAAAGGGGGCAAGGTAGACCCCTTCTGACCCTCTAGGATTGATGAGGGGGATATTAAAGTGCCCCGCGGGGCCAACAAAAAAAAAAAATTTGTTTTTTTCGTGGCGTGCGCCCGGTTCGTGTACTGGAAAGCGGTCTGGGGAGCGTAGTATAAGGAAACAAGAATGATTGACTTTTAACTTATTGTATGTTTATTGATTGTTCGTTTTGTTGTTTTTTTTGTTTATTTTTATTTACGTAGCTACATGTAGGTATCAATGTAGAGTCTATAATTTAATAAACGCCGTCTCCTTTGTAGATATGTTGCTTGTTGTTAAAGAAGGTATTGTGGTATATGGAATTCATACCATAGTCTGTCTGGAAAGCCGAAACAACATGGAGGCAGGAGATGATAAAGAGATGTTAAATACACATTGGAGATAATATAGTGGGAGAAAGGAAGTAACTATGTACAAAGTTAGTATGTAACACCAAAAAGTTGCACAGTATATTTAAAGTCTGACTTCACGTTATAATCAATTTGCTACTAGTTTTCAATATATATATAAAAATAAATAATGTGTCAAACAATTTTTAAATTAAGAAATTAAAATTTATTTTTCAGATTGTTTTTCAAAATTTAATAGAAAATCTAAAAAATCATGATCATTTTTTTCTTCATTTTTCAGTAGAAAATCTACTGCATCTACACATTGCACAAGTTCATTGTTTATTGTGTCGTCGTAGAAATCCATGTCAACTTCTGTCTCAATTTTTTTTTTCTGTTTCAGTTTTCAAGTTGTTTTCTTGTCCTTCCATTTTGAATTCTGAAAAATGAATTTTTAAAAAATATATCAGTACAGAAAGGGTATTGTTGGGTTTCAGTACAGACAGGCAGTTTGGTTATTTAAACAGTGTTTTTTTTCTTTGGGCAGTGTATGGTATCAAATTGGAAGTAGAAATATGAAGAAAATTATCAAATAAACTCTTAGTCAATTCTGAATTATACTAGAGAAGTCTAACTCTATCCTTAACTCAGGGCCGGCGCTAGGCATGGGCAGCGTGGGCTGCAGGTCAGGGCCTCGCACTCAGCCTATCAGCATGGGGCCACACACTGGTGATGTGCCCTTTTGTTTTCCTGGAGATCTATCACAAAGAAAGGTGTCGCCTGCAATTAAGGTCCATTGGCGGGGGCCCCTCCTTGGGCCTCTCATGGATGGTGTCAGGAGGTATAGGGGAGGGAGAAGGAGACGCTCCCTCAATTGCAAGGAGACCATTCACAGGCACTGTGGGGGGCCCATTGTCCAGCATTTTGGTGCACCCTCAGTTTTAAAAATAATATCTTACCTTTTAAATATAATTTGAAGTTATCAGTTGATTTTTTGTTGTTCTGCACTTCACGAAGTAGTAGTCAAAATGGCTGTGTTTCTTTATCTTTGTTTATATATTCAGGTACATAACCAATCAAATGTCATGATATAGTAGTAGAAATTGAAAGTAATATTTTAATTGGTTGTCATTTCCAACACTTTCGATATGTTTTGTGAAGTGATTTACCTCAGGGATTTTAGAGAGTTCTACATGCTAAATGGCTAAATGGTATTCCAACTAAATTTGTGAAAATGGTAGGGATTGGTATGTAGTATGAGCTACTGTTTAATTGGTGAAAGTATCTCCAGTGGTTTTTCTGTAAATTACTTTCCCACCTTTTTTGAGCGAGTGCTTGTCAGTGCGTTTCCCGGTATGCGAACTTGCAGTGTTACAGGAGTCCTCCATTTTGTGTTTCGGTAGAATTGAGATACAAGATGGAGGGTAAATAATGTTCAGAATGGGTAGATTGGGGTACTTTAGACGTATGCTGTTTCCCTAAGTTTTCTGAGGGTGGCTGAGGAGGCTCATATATGTCGATTAAAAAAAAAGTTTTTTTTCGTGTGGTTAGCTGCAGGTACGCGAATTGGGTAGTGTACCGGGAAGCGAATATAGGTGAAATTAAGTGAAAAAAAAGGTTCATTCGAAATTTTAAAAGAGTACACTAAGTTAAGGTAGCTCTGAAAAGAGCTTTTGGTTTCTGTGTATGTTCTAGAAAGTTATAAGTAGGAACCAATACACATTCTTAAATTTAGTATGAAAACTCTGTTCCCCTCATCTGAGAAATGCACGCCATCTCCTCTGTAGATATCTTGCATGTAGTAACGCAAGTTATTGTTGTAGATGCAGCCCATTCCATGGTCCCTCATGTAAGCTGAAACAGACTTATTTACACGCTTCCTCGATTTCTCAATTTGTGGACAAAATTGATTGGACCACCTCCATTTTTGTCTTTGGCATATATTAGAATATACCAAGGCAGTTTGAGGAAAAAGTGTCATCAATTGCTCAAAGGTGTCCTTTAAAAGCATTTCCAGACCTACCCCCGTCAAAGTGCCCAAATCGTTTCCTCCACAGTGCACTATTATGAGGTCAGGGGTTGGCAAATGTAAAAAGGTTTTCACCAATGGTATCAATTGGTGACATTTCAATCCTCTTCGACCAATCCATTTGATTTCCACATTTTGTAAATCGAGGTTGTCTAAATTTCTGTTATCAGTATACCTGTGAGCCCAGTGGATGTAGCTATGTCCCAGAATCCAGACTGAAAACATGGCTAGAGGAGTTTTTGCTGCAGTCAGATGAAGTGTGGGAATGAAATGGCAGTTGAAATAGTGATGTTTGTAATGTAAAAAACTGTGGAGTTTAAGTGCAAATGATTCATTAGCAGTGATTGGTGTATTTTCATTGCTGAAAACAGAAAGTTAGGGTGCATGGATGTGTTCTTTGAAAGATGTATTTTGAATGGTTATTTAAAAATGTTGTTATGAAAGATTGCAGTGGATTAGCAGGTGTACTGAGAGTTCAGAGTTCATTTGAAACATTGTTGTGTGAACTTGTGGCCATGATAGGTCAGGCAGGCGGTAGTTGCTATGGAAAAGAAGTAGAAAGGGCAGAGGGGGGAAGGGTGTTGATTTGAAAAAAGTGAGGGAAGAGTTTTTATTGGCTGACATGAGAGATATGTGTGTTGAATATCAGCGTTTCGGTGCCTTTGTTGGTTCCAGCCTCTGGAGTGCATACCTTTAATTCTGGTACAGAATAATTGGTGTGTTTCTGAGACTGTTTTCAATTTCAAAAAGAATTTGTAAAGGTGAGTTATCGTTTATATATTTTAGTTAAAGAGTAGTATGCATTTTTGCGTAAATAAGAAAGTCAGCTGTGTATTTAAAGTGATGTTTTGCGTTAAGTGTTTGCATTCTGCTTTCAAAGGCGATTTTGCATTCTTCATTTATAGAATCGGAAAAATTATTGGTTTGGTAAAATACCGAATCGGTAATTTTACCGATTCTGTAAATTTGCTATGTAGGGGGGAGTCTTCTGAGTCTCAAATGACTTAACAAATCGGTATTTTAGCATGAAATCAAACTTCATGGTAAAATACCGATTCCGGTGTGCATGCACATTTGTGCATGCACACGTATGTCATGTGAAAGGCAGACCTGCCCTTACATGAATGTAGGTGTATAATTGTTTTACATAAAAGGTTTTAAAACTTTGTTTGAAATCAAATGCATGCACACTTAGGGCCCGATGTAGGTGGTCGTTTAGGCCATTTACCGACCGGTTACGGCCGATTTCGGTCGTTTCCGACCTGTAAATGGCGAAAAGGTATGTAGGCGCCTAAATCCAGGGTCACATGTAGGTAAATTTACATTTACAGAATCGGAGAAATTGTTTTTGATGGTAAAATGATGTGACTCCTGCAATGCGTCGCTTTTGCGGAACAGATATATGATGTAATTGTGTTGTTAATGTTACGGTGTACATGTAAAAAATTATGCATAAGTGTTGCACGGGCATTGTAGATACTCTCCTATGTGTGCTTAGCAATTTAAAGTCACTTCCCCCGGGTTCAAGGGCCTTGTAAATACGTCCCCATGTGTGTCTGGTCATTTGAAGTCATTTTCCTTGTAGTGTAAGGCCCTTGTAAATACGCCCCCATGTGTGCCTGGCAAATTTTAATTTTGATTGTTTGAGTTACATAGCCATGTTTAAAGTTATTGAAAAAAAGGTGCAAGTTCCTTAAAAAAACGTTTTCATGTGTATTAGGGCATTTTAAGTCTGTTCCCCATGAATGTAGGGGCCAGATGTAGGTGGCTGAAAATAGCCATTTACCGATCGGTAACGGCCGAATTCGGCCGTTACCGACCGGTAAATGGGCATTGACATGTAGGGGCCCTTAAATGTTGCGTTTTCGGTAATTTTACCGAATCTGTAATTTTACCGATTCGGTAATTTTACCGAATCGGTAATTTTACAGATTCGGTCATTTTACCGAAAATGCAAGATTGAAATGTGGGTAGCCAATTTTCCATTGGCACATGGCTTTCAGAATCGGTATTTTATCATGGAATACAAATCCATGGTAAAATACTGATTCCTGTGTACATGCACATCTGTGCATGTACACATATGCCATGTGACAGACAGACGTGTCCTTAGGGCATGGCTGTGTGCCACATTGCACACATGCCCGTTTTGGGGGTGCTAGATGGTGTCAAAGTGATACCCCTTGCACCCTTGACAAATTCGGTATTTACCGATTCGGTAAATACTGAATCGGTATTTGAATTGAATTCTATGGGCTTCAAGGCCCATAGGATTCAAAAGCAAATACCGATTCGGTATTTACTGAATCAGTAAATACCGAATTTTTAAGGAATCGGTAATAAATCAGATGTTGGTACCTACATCCCATTTACCAATTTTGAAATACCGAATCGGTAAAATTCGGTAATATTCGGTATTTCAAAATCGCTAAATGTGATTTACCTACATCTGGCCCTAGGTGTATTATTGTTTTACATAAAATGTTTTAAAACTTTGTTTGAAATCAAATGCATGCACACTTAGGGCCAGATGTAGGTGGTCGTTTCAGGCCATTTACCGACCGGTTACGGACGTTTTCGGCCGTTTCCGATCGTTAAATGGCAAATCGGTATGTAGGGGCTTAAATCCAAGGCCACATGTAGTTAAATCTACATTTACAGAATCGGAAAAATTATTTGTTCGGTAAAATACCGAATCGGTAATTTTACCGATTCTGTTAATTTGTTATGTAGGGGGGAGTCTTCTGAGTCCCAAAGGCCTTAACGAATCGGTATTTTAGCATTAAATCAAACTTCATGGTAAAATACTGATTTCCGTGTGCATGCACATGTGTGCTCGCACACCTATGTCATGTGAAAGGCAGACCTGCCCTTAGGGCTGGTTTGCTTGCCACATGGCACCTGTGCCTGTTTTGAGGGTGTCAGAAGGTGTCAAAGTGATACCCCCTGCACCCTTGTGCATACTTTTTTTTTTTTTATAGCATTCTAGTTCTTACTGTAATTGATTTACTGTTTGGTAATAGTGGTTAATAACATTTTTTATTATATTTCACCACAGATTCAACTGCAGATTATTTGGGAATTAGACAATGCCGTCTAAGGATAGAATTCGAAAGGCTACAAAACGTCAAAGACAGCAGTTACCTAATATTTTGCAGCAGTCCTCTACATTAATATTACCTCAACGGACGAAGAGAACACCGGGTAAGAGAACCACATCATTCCTTAAAAACATTTGTAGAAACAAAAGTATAACTACAGAACAAGTTTTAGTCCAGAAAAAGAGAGCCAATTTAAATGGAAAGGAAAGGCCCGTGAAAAAAGTTTGTGCTAGAGCTGGAGATAACTCTGTGCATGGCAGTAGAAGGGCAAATATTTTCAGGGACATTCGTAAGCGAATGTTCCGTAACAGGGTAATTGTCAATTTGGTAAAACAATTTAAAAAAGGTCAACAGAAAGTGTCATTTTATAAGAAAAAGAAAAATGTAGAGAAAATTATTGATCAGGCTTTCGAAATCAAGCGAAAGTTATTTCTTTTGCTAATTAATAGAATTAGGAAACTAAACAAGGTAATCTATGTTTTCAAATCTAATAGTAGATGGAAGAGAGACGTTAATCGGAGTAATTTTTGTGAAGTTTTCTTAGGAGAATGGATGCATAGTTCAAATAGTGAGGCATTTTTTAATGAGGAGAGTTATTTTCAGGTCAATGTTTTGGTGCATGCAGTTGATAGCAGTGCTCGAGCATTTGAGGTAAAAGATGGTCATCCGGTTGAAAAAGAAATACTTGTGTCTGCAGATGCAGAAGAGGCGCTAAGTGATGAGGTTTTAGGGAGACGTCCTAAGGGACCAGTGTACACCTGGAAGTGTAGTTCTATTTGTAGTGTGCGACAGGATTCTATCAATTTGCTTTGTGATTTTATACGGACATTTCATAAGAAAAGTGTAAAGCAAAAAATAAAGTTGTTGCAAGAATTAGATCCTTGCAGAGTGAGACAAGTGACAGGTTTGCGTGGTTATTCACTGGCTTGTCTTTCTAGGAGAGTATGCCAGAGTGTATTTCATCATTTCAGGATGCTTGCAGTGCATCATAATAAAGTGAGGAAATTAGTTAGAATGTTATATTATGCTAAGAGTCCAGCAATTATGCTTAAAAAATTAAGCAAAGCTCTTTTGCATGGTTCTGAAGTAGATGTGAAGAATATTTGTCAAGAAATTGAGTTCTGTTATTTTGCTGGTAAAGAGAACAATGTTGATATTGAACCACTAGAAGATGGTAATGTGGAAGACAGTGAACAGATTTTAAGTACAGATAAGTTTCACAAGGAAATTTCCACGTTTATGGTGAAATCAAGTGAGAGGCCTAATTTCACTTGTGTGTGTTGTCGACGGACCTATTATAAGAATCAGACTAAGTTAGTGGATATATATGCAAAGAGTGATATGGAAAACAATAGTGAATGGAAGGATTTTGCCACATACTTGATGGTAGAAAATTGTTTTGATTTGGGAGCAGACCAACGTATGTGTACTTATTGCTATAACAAATTAAACCAAAACCAGATGCCTGCTAGAGCGGTTTATAATAATCTGGATTTAAATGACATTCCTTATGAATTGAAGGATTTAAATACTTATGAATCTATTTTGATTCAAAGTGTCCATCCCTTCCAGGCTATTGTACGAATGGAGCCAAAGACAGGGAAGTTGCCTCCATCAGATTTACAGAGAGGATTAAAGGGAAGGGTTGTTTATTTGCCTTTGGATTTGAAGAAAAACATTAATACAATTGGAGTAGAGAAAGTGGAAGAGGAACCTCTTGTTATTATAGTTAATGGTGTTCCGACAAAGAGTAAGAAAATCTGGCAAGATTCAGTGGATGTTAGGAAAGTTAAAAAGGCAACATTGTATTTGATAAAAAATATTAAGTACTACAAGAATGTATGTGTTGCCGAAGAGGAAGTAAGTGAAGAAGAGGACAGCGATTTGTGTCCTGGTCAAATTGAGAAAATAGAAGCCTCTAAAAAGGAAGAAATATATGAACATTATAGTGTTCTTCCTTTGCATTCCAAGGAAGTCATGGGGAATGCTATTGAGTTGTTTCAAATGAAACAAGCCAAAGGGAGTCCTATTAGTGTTTGGGAGGAAAGTTTGGAAGCTCGGTGTTTCCCACAGTTATTTCCCACAGGTCGAGGAGGACGTTATGATGAGCGACCTGTTCAAATTCCTGCTTCAGAATACCGGACTTTACGATTGTATACAGAAGATCCTAGGTTTCGACAATGCATTCCCTATTTATTTCATCTATTGTTTGAAAGTGATCTCTCTGGATTGTCTTATGCAGTGAACTACATCTTGAAAAGTGGTATACAACTGCGAAATATCTCGGCAAGGGACTTTATGGATAAAGTCAATGTGCAAGACAGTATTTTGGATTCTCACCTGATTAATCTCATGGCTTGTCAGCGTGGTACTAATGAGTATTGGTACCGCCGTCATGGTGACTTAAAATGTATGCTGAGGAACTTAGGAACTCCCACATGGTTCCTTACTCTCAGTTGTGCTGAGTATGGCTGGGAAGACTTACTTGAATTTCTACGAGAGGTAAATGGAAACATTGAAAATATTGAATTTAAGACACCCGGAGAACTGTGCTCTTTGGATCCTGTGAATGTTTGCAGGTACTTCAATCATAGATTTGAAGCTATGATGTCTTTCATCACGAACAAGAAAAATCCACCTCTTGGAGAGGTATTGGATTTCTTTTGGAGAAAGGAGTATCAAGCAAGAGGTGCTCCTCATATACATATGCTACTATGGATCATAGATGCACCCAAATTTGGAACAGATCCGGATGACTTAGTGATGAGTTTCATAGAACAGTATGCTACATGTGCTGTTCCAAAGACAAATGAAGACAAAAGTCTAAGAGAACAAGTTTTACGGTTTCAAAGCCATCGTTGTGGAAAGTACTGTAGTCGAAAATTCAGAAAGAAGGACAAATACTACACCAAATGTCGTTTTGCATTTCCACGGTCGGTGTTATCAAAAGGAAGAGTTAACAATTTGATGTCATCGCTGTGACATAATGTGACGAGGAAATCACCCAAAAACACATACAATTTGAAAAGAAACGAAGAGTCCAAGTACATCAACGACTACAACCCAGTGATTTTGTCCATGTGGAATGCTAACATGGATATACAGTTTGTGGCTGACAACTGTATGGCTGTTGCTCGGTATGTGACGTCTTACATCACTAAAAAAGAAAAGACAGAACTGAAGGATATGTGGGAGGATATTTCTCATGAAAAGAGCCTCAGTAAGAAGTTGTACAGTTTCAGTCTGAAGATGTTGTCGCATCGAGAAATTGGAGCTTATGAATGTTCTGACCGGTTATCTTCAGCAAGTCTCTATGCCAAATCTAGGAGTATCATTTGGGCGAGTCTTGGTCTTGCTGCAACGCGTAATCGAGTTCTGAAACCTGTATGGGAAATTGAGTATTTGGCGGAGAAGGAGCCAAACAGTACAGATATTTTGAAGAGCAACATGTTGGATACATATTATCCAAATAGAAGCAGTCACCTGGAGAATGCTTGTCTGTATGAAGTTCTTCAAAATTACGTTTTCAAGAGGAACATCAAAGAAGATATTGATAAAGGTGTGTATGCTGTAATTGGAAGTGAGGGATGCCTGGTCAAGCAAAAAAAATGTCAATTGATAAATCATCAAAAATTGGATTGCGAATCTCCCGAAAGAAAAGAGTTTTTCTATTTAGCTCTTTTGCAACTTTTCAAGCCTTGGCATGCAGAAGAGGAACTGCTTGGAGATTTCCTCTGTTACGAAGACTCTTTCAATGCAGCCAAGGAGTCCATAGAATGTCCTGTTTTTCCAAAATATCTACAAATGTTGAATGCAGAAATTGAGCAGGAAGCAACAATTGCAGTCGAGATTGCTAGAGACAGTTCTCAGGACAGTCAGAGTTCTGTTTCATTGAGTCAGGATCCACTAGGAGAACCAGTTATTGAAAATGAAGCTGCTACTGCCATGATTGAAGTGGAAAGAGCCATGGCACATGCTCAGAAGGATGCGGTTAACTTAGAAGAATTAGAAAGACAACTTAACGTTGAGCAGAGGAAAATATATGTCGAAGTTACCAACCAAATTGAGCATGGATTAAGTCATGAGAAGAAAGAGTGCTCATGTACGTCGTTGAAGCCTGTCCGACTATACGTGAGTGGAGAAGCAGGAACTGGAAAAAGTTTCCTTATTAAAGCAATTTCATGTTATATGCAGAAAAGGACTGATTCATCACTGTCTTGTGTTGTGACCGCTCCAACTGGACTGGCAGCTCATAACATTAAAGGGATTACTTTGCATCGGTTACTGATGCTGCCAGTGGAGCATGATAACAAATTACAATACCACAAGTTATCTGGAGATGCTTGTTGTGAAGTATCTCGAGTTTTGAAGAAGATGGAACTTCTTATCATTGACAAAGTAAGCAAGGTTTCAAATCTCATGCTTGCTTTTGTGCATTTAAGAATGCAGGAAGTTCTTAAAACAGAGTATGATGTGTTATTCGGTGGCAAACACATCATTGTTTTTGGTGATCTTCTGCAGCTGACACCAGTGAAAGGACAACCAGTGTTTAAACTGCTTACACATGAAGATACCAAGAAGTGCCTAGGTAGCATTGGCAACGTTAACATATGGTTAAACTTCAGCTATGCTGAGCTGCGTGAAAATATGCGTCAGGCGAAGGACGAAGATTACAAGAATATTCTACAAGATATTAGAATCGGGAGAGTGACTGAGCGTGGTAAACAAGCTTTACATGCACGCTTACTGTCAAATTTATATCCAGAAGAAGACGTTTTGCCAGAGGATATTTTTCAGAAAATTACTGTGAAGAAATCTGGAATATGTTTGATGCCAACTCTTGCAGAATGTTCCATCTTCAACAACAAAATGTTGAATTTAGAAAAACAAGAGATTGTAAAACTTGAAGCTATTGACAAAATAGAGCATATGGGAGCAACAATTATTTTGTCAGAGAATTTGAAATCTAAATTGGATTCATTAGAGAAGACTATATCTAAAACTGCGGGTTTTGAAAAGACTTTACATGTTGAAAGAGGTCTGGTAAATGGATCAATGGGTAATGTTGTTGATTTTGAGAAATACAGAAATAGAGATGGAATTGAATTTTTAAAAATTAAATTTGATGGCATTGAGGAAGTACAGCTAATTGGTCGTTGCTCTGCTAGGTTTTTGCTTGTTAAAGACTTATATGTTCGCCGTAAGCAGTTTCCTGTTTGCTTGGCATATGCGGTGACAATTCATAAATCGCAAGGTTTAAGTGTAGACACTGCTTTAGCGAATATTGGCAGTTCTGTATTCAAAGAGGGTATGGCTTATGTAGCATTGTCACGAGTCAAAACTTTATCGGGTTTATACTTGATTGACTGTGATGTCACAAACATTTGTGCAGATCTAGATTGTGTTAAGGAATACAATAGGTTAAGAAGAGAGTATGCGCCACATTTGCCTCAATATCCTTTGATTGAGAAACGTGTGGTAGGCCGGAAACGAAAAAATATCAGTAATAGTAGGGAGGTTGTAGCAAAAAGAGCAAAAGTCGATGAACCCAAAAGTGGAAGCAGGAATAAAAAGAATTCTGTTGAAAGTGTTGTTGGTTTTAAATTTGAAAATAGTTCTGGTGTCAACTGCTATGCTAATGTAGTTGTAAATGTTCTCTTTTCACTAGAGATTTTCAAAGAACAGATTGTGATTAATTCGGAACAAAGTTTATGCTGTTTGTTGAATTCTGTGTTAGAGAAATGTAGTGCTGATAAAACGAGAGTAGAAAGTGTGTCTGAAATTCGTTTTCTGTTAGACGAATGTTCAGGTCAAACAGAATTCTCTGAAAATATTCAGCAGGATTGTCAGGAGTTTTTAATGTATATGCTTGATGTATTGCAAGATGAGGGTGTAGATGTAGATTATCTATTTGGCCTTTCTTATCAATGGCAGCATGACTGCGAGAACTGTAGGCTATCAAGTACTACTAGTGTAGACTCAGAAAGATTTATATATTTAACTTTGTCTGACAGTAAATCAGTATCCTTCAATAAGCTAGTAAATGCAGCCGATTAAAACATGGAGTGCAGCCAATGTAAGTCTGGAATGCTGTCCACGTTAATTTTACGAAGTTATGGCCAGTATGTCATTTTAATGTTCCAACGATGTAGGCCTGATGGAACTAAATTGACAACTTTAATTAATATTTTTGTGGCTTCGCAGTTGTCAATATCAGGAAGGACTTTTAAAACTACTGCAATTATATATCATATCGGTCGTTCAACTAATTCAGGACATTACACAGCTTATTTGAAATCTGGAAACGGATGGTCATTCTGCAATGATTCTGTTTTAACTTTTAAAAAAAGATTGCCTTTCCACCTTCAAAATTCTTACCTGGTGTTCTTACAACCAAAATTTTAGGAAAGGAAGCTTGGGATTTCTTTAGAGGAATTTACAGAGGTTCTAATGGCTCCTACAATATATGGCCTTGCGGATAATTGTAGTACAGAGCGAAAACTATTTGTTTTTATAAGCAAAGTCAAGCAGCAGATCAAAAAAAGGAGTAGAGGAAATGTAAGTCTGCAATGCTGTCCACATTATTTTTGAAAACTTATGGATGAAACGTCATTTTACAATTTCAACTACATAAACTAGAAGAAAATAAGTTGTCCAGTCTAATTAAAAATGTTTTTGCTACACAGTCATCGATTTCAGGAAGAACATTTGCAACTGCAGTTATTACATAATATGCTGGTCCTTTGACAACATCTGGATATTACACAGCTTATTTAAAATTTTAAAAATGGCTATTCTTTCAGCAAACATTACTAATTGAGTATGAAGCAATGTTGCCTTTTAACTTGATTTTTGAAGTCAGAATTTAGGGTAGGTAATTGGACTACAATGATTCTAGGTGTTGCTGTAACTTAGTGTGCTGTTTCAAATTGCTTTGTATGTCTCAGTTTTCTTAAAACAATTGAGTTTATCTTTCAGAAAGTGGCGGGCAGAAAATAGTAACAGCACAACTGAGTATAAGCTGTTCATAGGATATCCTTTGACGTCATAGAAAGTAAGTTACTTTGGAGAAGTTCCTATTTCTGCTTATTTATATTATTTGGGTTTTTTAAACACAATCATTTTGATTGTGTTTTTTTTCCCCGCTGTTATATGATGAATACCTTCAACTCACTGTTTTCAGTGAAATTTGATTTTTTCTGATAACAGCAAAAATAAACCATTAAATATGTTTAATTAATTTTCTACTTTGAATTGTGATTTTGTAATATGTATATGGATTGGTGTGGCTCACTGATTAGAGGCGGTAGACCCAGAAGCAGAGGTCGGCCTGGGCCTTGGTCAGCGGACTCGATAATTTTTGCTTCGGTGCCTACTCCAACCATGGGTCCCACTCAGCAACTTTGGGTAATAGCTTGCTTAATCTCAACTAACAGCCCCATCAGCGCCGGGGATGCCTGGCATCACCTTGGGGATGCTCAGGAGGGTTTATCTCACATGGAAAGCCAGGATGGGTTCCCCAGCAAAATACAGCGCCGGGACGCTTCTTTGCTGGGTCAGATGTACGCTTTACTAGTATACCACATTTAACATTTAACATTCATTTTGTCTTATGCTCACTCTTTTTTTACCATCTTGTATTAATTTAAATTTTTTTGTTCTTTCGTACACAGATAAAAAGTATGAAAATGACAATACAGTACGGTAATGACAATTATAAGGTAAGCGTTTAGTACTTTTTACGTTACATGTCTATCAGATTTAACTTTTATTAGTTCCTCTGCTTCTTTTTTATAACCCTTAGTTTCCTGTCTTTGCTACTTCCTTCATTTCTTTTTCTATTACTTATTTATACTACTCTTTTCACTTCTTTTATCAGTTCCTCTTTCTACAGTAACTGTGTGTTACTCACTCTATTTTTCTTTGTTTTCACATTACTCTCTGTTTATTAATTCGTCTTTTTTAAAAAAAATATTTTTTTTACTTCGCTTCCGGTTCGCGTACTCGGACGCTAATCGGGAAGCGTATCAATAGAAATAGAGGATGCTAGAGCGCTAAACATTCTAGCAATTTTTTGGGAAAAGGGAAGGTAGTTCTGAAAACAACTTTTTTTTATTTTTTTTGATGTTTTATATTTTTTTTGGTTTTTTTTGAGGAAGGAGAAACAAAAATGATTTACTTCAAAGGGCTCAACAGGAGCAACAAAAAAAAAAATTACTTTCTAGGACGTTTTGGACATTGATGATTTTCAAATGATCTATTTATTAAAGTAATACTCATTTCTCCGCATGAAATTAATTTTCCACACTGTACACAAGTCAATCTCATCTGCCCAAAGTTCTTTTGCAGATTTGGAACCATTTCCCTTGCCTCAGACTCACTTATTGTAAAGTCATTGGTGGATGTTTTTGCCGGTCGGGGGTTTTCCACCAAATCTCGAAATTGCGCTTTGGAATAATTAAGAGGGTGCCAAGTCTCCATGTGCCGATGCATGGTATGATTACCAAAGCTTTTTTTCGGTCCCTCTCGAGAGTGTTTTTTTGCAGATGAGGCAGGTAACGTACCTAGCATTAACTTTCTTTTCATGAGAAGGAAAAGAAAAAAATTGCCAGATAAAATTCACTTTCACACGGGACGTTCTTGGCATTTCTTTCAGAAAGCCACTTGTCCCTTGCTCCTGTTCCTCGTCTTCCTCTTCTTCTTCTTCCTGGTCGAAGATGACCTGCCTAGTCGGTCCTGTCTTCTTTGGTGGTGGTGGAGGTGGTGGAGATCCACCAGCTGCAGCTAATAGAAATACCATGTCTTAGCAAACAAAAACAGGTCATTCTCTCATAAAAATGAAAGTCGGAGTGAGGAAAAAAGGTGGGACTTTCATCATTTGAGAAAACAAAATGTTCTAAACCAATGAAAAGTGTTTGTTTTACATCATATGATCAAGCGTTCCATCATTAGGAAACTAAAAGTAAAATCAACCAATGAAAAGTTTTATTAACTAGTCACATGACCTGTTATGCTTACGTTCCGCGTTCCGCACCGCGCCTTGGATCGAATCCGGGGCTTTACATTTCGCGCCTTTGTTCGCGTTCCAGAACGCCTCCGGGTGCGCTAACGCAGCACGTCATAAGGGGCATTACGTAGTAACGCGATATGTTACGTTTATGGGACGCGTCACGATGTGCCTTTCTAACGCGGTATTTGCACTAACGGAACGTTTACCGATTCGCGGACCGGCAACGAAACAAGAAAAAATAATTTTAACTATAATATAAATTGATTAAAAAAAATATAATACAAATATATATATAAAATATTTGTGAATTAGAATAAAAATATATGTTATAGCTATTTGCTATTAAAAAACCATTGAAATTCACAGAAAAAAACCATAGGTTTTAGGCCATATATAGTTAGGGATTAGCATTTACAAAACCTTAATTTACTCGCACAAAACCATAGAAATTCGCATACATAGTTACATGCAATAACTATATATCGCGCACCCGCAACCCACTGCTGATGATGTCACATATTACATCATTCATGACATGGTCAGTGACATCACTGATGACATCACTGATGACATCTCAAATGACATCAGTTATGACATGGTCAGTGACATCACTGATGACATCACTGATGACATCTCAAATGACATCACTGATAAAATCACTGATAACATCTCATTTGTCATTACTGATCACATCACTGATGATATCATTCATGTGATAATACGATCAACCTCTTCAGACTCTAATATAACCTTAGATACAATCAGTGTAAACAGACTCTCACAGACTGTCACTCATCCATGGAGTTACTCACACACCTAGTCAGTCATGCAAAGAATCAATCAGACCTCCATTTCCTCAACTATACAGTTATACACACCTTACTTAATCAAACATATACTAACACATATTTACCCTCTTATACAATCCCTGATAAGTTCACAATGATCCATACAGCCACTCACACATTCACTGGCTCTTATGTACAGTTATTTATATATGTCAACTCTTACATGTACTGTGTTTTACATATGTACTTACTTTGACATGTAGCACTGAGAAATCCAATTACTCACCAATGCACTCATGCTGATAGTCAACCGCCCATACAGCTGTTTTCACATGCACTTTTGAACCCATACATCTACTGAATCAACTGCTCACACATCTATGCACAGAGTCACACACCTCCCAGCCACCCCCACACACACACTCACTCTCCCATACAAATATTTGGGCAACCAATCAATAACCCATATAGTTACTCATATAGCTACTGATCAACACATGCAGCAGTTTACAGAACTACAGTAATAATGATGCACAAATTAAGACAGTTTAGTCACTAACCCATGCACTCAGTGAGACACATTTAATCATTCTCTCATACAGTCAGTCATGCACCTACTAAATCCTTCATCCAAACACTTATACATCCACTCATTCTTCAATATGTAAGACATATTTTAACTTTACAGAAATATACAGTCACTGGATGTTGTCATTTGAGATGTCATCAGTGATGTCATCAGTGATGTCACTGACCATGTCATGAATGATGTAATATGTGACATCATCAGCAGTGGGTTGCGGGTGCGCGATATATAGTTATTGCATCTAACTATATATGTAAATTTCTATGGTTTTGTGCGAGTAAATTAAGGTTTTGTAAATGCTAATCCCTAACTATATATGGCCTAAAACCTATGTTTTTTTTCTGTGAATATATATATATATATATATATATATATATATATATATATATATATATATATATATATATATATATATATATATAAATATTTTTTTTTTCATGCATAATAGGAAATCATTTTTCCTAACAATTCCACAATCTACAGGGCAAAGGTCCATAAGAGACATTGTAAATATTACCCTTGTATGAAATGAAAATCTTGTTTTAAAAAAATGGAATTGTTTGCTTAAATTTTCTTTACTGTGTTTAATAATTGTGTAAAATATTGTGTACCAATAAAATTACGTTACATGATTTTAATGAGCACTATGCACTTTTACTTCAAGTCGCCATTTGTTAGCCTTGGATCCTAATGCAATTTGCACATTACAAGATGGCCACCATTCTTTTGTAGACCAATAGCCCCTTCTTTATGTTTATGAAATGTCTAACTGGCTAATGGCTTTAAATGGCGAAAGGAACTTTGCACTAACGTAACACTGACGAAGCCTGTAAAGGCGAAACGCGTCTGTTGGGGTTAGGGGGGTTTGGTGTTAATAAATCTTTAAACTGGATACCAGCGTGCCAGTCACTTTTTTTCTGAAACCAGCACATGGACACAGGAACGTGTAGCAATATCGAAGCGTCTCACCAACGCTGTCGTTTTGGCACCCAGAGAGAAGCGGAGCAACGGGCGGTGAACGAAACTGTGCCAGAAACTAATATGACCGTATGCCCCGAGGCGGACTAAGCAAAAGGATTGCGCTAACATCGGAAGAAAGTGTGGTGACTCAGAAGTTGAACTACACACGGAAGCGCTAACTGGCGGGTCTGCCAAACGGTGACTGGAAAAGCGTTGTCGGCGGCTGACGGGAACCAAGAACTGGCGGCTAACTCGGTGAGTGAACGCTGATTTGAATTCATCATACACACGCTTAGCCTCATCTTCGAAGGTACCGCAAGCAAAACACCAAACCCCAAACCACAGTGACTACGTCACCACCCCTTCTTAGTAACAAACACAGTAAACAGCAGTGCAACATAGACATGTCAAATGTTGATGGTATCTCAGGAAAGAGAGAGTCTGCTGCCAACTTCATGTTCAGGAGCTCAACAACACAGGCGCAACCAAATAAACCCACAACCTAAAACGCCCCCGCCAGTATTTTGAAAACGCTATTCTCCAGACTAGAAAAAGTACAAGAACGAGAGATACGTAAAGGGTGGGAGGCCACCTCATTGGAAAGATATATCGAGTGTGGCAGGATACCGAGAGGGCTACGCATCTATACTGTGCCCTCATATGAAAACCCGGATCCAGCGTTACTTAAGGATTGGGCAGAATATACTGCAGAGTCAGCGAAAGGAATGGTGCGCATACTTATTAAATATGCATGGAGTGACAGAGCAAAATGTCTGAAGGAAAAAGCAGACATAGGGGAACAAATAGCTAAAGAAAAAGACTCCGAAGAAATAGAAGAACTAAGAGATATCATGAACAAAAGGATTAAGGACTACGAATTAAGCATCCGAAAGAGAAAGCAATCTAAATTCCTCAGAGATGAGCAGGACTACCTCTCAGGAAGAATCTTAACATTCGCCAGAAAATGCGACGCCACCAGAAAACGGATGGCCCAGATAAATGCGACACCTACAAACGAGGATATCGAGGAATCTGAAGTCTCAGAAGGTGAACAAACTGAAAGCATTAAAGAGAAAACAGTGGCAACTGAGAGTCCTTTTTTCGACGAGTTCGAGGTGATCAAGGAAACCCGTCTCCGCCCCCAACAAAGGAATCACCCACCGGCACCCCAACAAAATCAAAGAGGAGGACGCGGAGGGGCAAGAGGGGCAAGAGGTGGGGGCCAACAAGCAGCCGTATCCCCGAGGGTCACCAGGAGCGGATTGAATCGCAGAAGATAACAGACAAACAAGACAACAATGTCATTAACCTTTCTAAGAGAAAACTAACAAACAATGAAATTTCCATTCTCAAGAAAGGCTTAAGCTTCTGCCCAGCCAGTGACTTCGATCCTGTAAAAGTACGGATTGATTTATTCAAGTACATCAGGAAACTCAAGTTCAAGAAGATTTTTTTACAATCTCCAAAAATTGAAATCACAAACCCAAGGTCTGAAGTTCCAATTACAAATCAGAATGATGTACAAACATGTGAAGAACTGGCAGATATACTCCTGACACCTCCTCAAGAACTAATGTTAAACACCACAATTGCTGAGTCGGCAGAACAGACTAACATCACGCAAAAAAGAGACCCAAGTATCATGAAAAATTAGTCAAAAAAGTTGCCTATTACAAACTATGATGCCATTGATCTCTTTAATGAAGCGGTACTTGAAGATCTTGATAAAATCTCATATGGAGCAAAAAGAAAAATGAATCAAAAAACATCAAATATATCGAAAAGAGAGTGGCAGGCAATTAGATCACTCAAAGAAGATACAACTATCGAAATCAAACCTTCAGATAAAGGAGGAAACATTGTTATCTTTGATCGAGATCATTACCTTGCAGAGGCACACAGACAATTGAAAGACAAGGAATGTTATACTCCTATACAAAAAACAGAATATAACAAAAGTATTTTGACTTTCCATAATATGCTAGACAACTGGCAGAAAGAAGGTATGTTAACCATGGTTGAGTACCTTTTTCTGAAATGCGAAGCACCAATTGTACCAATGTTTTACCGTCTTCCAAAGGTGCACAAACATGCAAAATGACCTCCAGGACGCCCAATTGTGTCCTCTATTGGAAGCCTCCTCGAAAATACCTCCAGATTTATTGATTCATATTTAGCACCCTTCGTAAAAGACCTTCCATCCTATCTGAAGGACACCCAGGATTTCTTAAGCATCATGGACAATATAACATGGGACTCCCAAGTTACTAATTACATTAGATGTAGTGAACTTATACACCTGCATCAATCACGAGGAGGGCCTAACCGCCATTAAGTGGTTTTTGGATCAAAACCCCGAACATTTTCATAGTCACAGTACCATGATTTTGTCTATGATCAGATTTTACTTATTTAATAACAACTTTTTATTTTGATGGGACTATGTACAACCAGAAGAGGGGTACTTCCATGGGTTCATGCTTCTCCCCCAGCTACGCGAACTTGTTTGTGGGCTGGTGGGAGAGGCATGAGGCATGGAAAGATGCCAATAACGAATGGACTGAAAAAATCCTTATGTGGACTAGATACATAGACGACCTGTTCCTAATTTGGCACGGTGATCGTCTATCTGCGGAAAAGTATATTGCCATTTTAAATACCAACACTCTCAACCTAAAATTTACAAGTACTATTAGTACTACCAGTATCAACTACTTAGATCTGGAAGTATTTGTGCACAATAACATCTTGCAAACCCGCTTGTACAGAAAACCTACTGCGGGCAATGCAGTTCTGCATGCCAGCTCATACCATCCTAAAAGTCTGGTAAAGAATGTACCCTATGGCGAGTTTCTCCGCCTGAAGAGAAATTGCTCTTTGGAACAAGACTATAGGCATGCGACGATTGAGGCACAAGAAAGGTTTGAGAGTAGGGGGTATAACAAAAACATCCTCAAACAAGCCAGTGTGTAAGCCTCCGGGATAAATAGGAGGGATCTCCTAATACCTAAACCTAAAACAGAGGCACCTGATGAGGTACGAATGATAACTGAATTCAATACCAAATCAGGAGAAATCGTAAATATTTTTCAGAAACACTGGCACATACTCACCGCTGATAGGATCCTCAAAAAGAATCTGCCACAGAGACCATTAATTACACACAAAAGATGTCCTTCTCTGGCAGACCATCTGGTCCACAGTCATTTTAAAACAATAGTTCAACCCATCAAATTATCCAAATCAGCGGGCTTTTTTCCTTGTCTTAAATGCAAGGCATGCAGATTTAGTGGCAAAGTGTCTGAGTACCCCAATCGTACAGGTGACAAGAAACCCAATATAAAAATAAAACAGTTGCTCAATTGCAACTCGGAATATACTGTCTACTGTCTCACCTGCCCTTGCAAGCTGCGATATATCGGCAGCACCATAAAACCTGCAAAACTAAGGATCCTAGAACATATGCGGGCAATTACAAATAGGGACAAAGCATACCCTGTTGCCCGCCACTTCGCCGAATGCCATCAGAGCAACTGGGAAAAACTTCGTTTTTACTGCATTGATCAGGCACCCAAATTAGAGCGGGGTGGTGACAGAGATAAGTCCCTGCGCATTCTTGAGTCAAAGCACATCATCAGTCTAAAAACCATGACTCCGTGGGGACTTAATAACAATGAAGAACTTTGGGTTCACCTATAAATTGGGTAAAGATACTAACACGTGTTAAAAATAGGACGAAGATGATTTACAAACCAACTTACAGTAATAAGTCCAATTTCCCACTGATCTGCATGTCCTTATAAGAACTAGTTGCACTGCATGTAAAATTGCCCATTCAGGGCTTAATAACCAACATCACGCATAATAGGAAATCATTTTTCCTAACAATTCCACAATCTACAGGGCAAAGGTCCATAAGAGACATTGTAAATATTACCCTTGTATGAAATGAAAATCTTGTTTTAAAAAAATGGAATTGTTTGCTTAAATTTTCTTTACTGTGTTTAATAATTGTGTAAAATATTGTGTACCAATAGAATTACGTTACATGTTTTTAATGAGCACTATGCACTTTTACTTCAAGTCGCCATTTGTTAGCCTTGGATCCTAATGCAATTTGCACATTACAAGATGGCCACCGTTCTTTTGTATACCAATAGCCCCTTCTTTATGTTTATGAAATGTCTAACTGGCAAATGGCTTTAAATGGCGAAAAGAACTTTGCACTAACGTAACACTGACGAAGCCTGTAAAGGCGAAACGCGTCTGTTGGGGTGAGGGGGGTTTGGTGTTAATAAATCTTTAAACTGGATACCAGCGTGCCAGCCACTTTTTTTCTGAAACCAGCACATGGACACAGGAACGTGTAGCAATATATATATATATATATATTCACTGAAAAAGCCATAGGTTATAGACCATATATAGTTAGGGATTAGCATTTACAAAACCTTATTTTACTCGCACAAAACCATTGAAATTCGCATATATAGTTAGTTGCACTAACTATATATCGCGCACCCGCAATCCACTGCTGATCATGTCACATCTTACATCATTCATGACATGGTCAGTGACATCACTAACTATATATGGTCTAGAACCTATGGTTTTTTCAGTGAATTTTCAAGGTTTTGTAAATGCTAATTCCTAACTATATATGGTCTATAACCTATGGTTTTTTCAGTGCATTTCAATGGTTTTTTAATAGCAAATATCAAAAGCAGTAAAATGTATTCTTTTTCTAATTCAAAAATATATTTTATATTTTTGTAATATACTTTTTTTATTTATATTTTTTTTAATTATTTTTTTTTGTTTCGCTGCCGGTCCGCGAACCGGGTAGCTTCCCGTTAGCTTCATTTTGTTCCGCGACCCGGTCCGCGAACCGGTAAACGTTCCGTTAGCGCAACTACCGCGTTAGAAAGCAACATCGTGACGCGTCGCGTAAGCGCGACGTATCACGTTACCGCGTAATGCGTCTTATGACGCGCCGCGTTAGCGCACCCGGAAGCGCTTCGGAATGCGAACCGAGGCGCGAAGCGCAGCGCCCTGGAAGCGATCCGGGGCACGGAGCGCGTAACGTAAGCATAACAGGTCATGTGACTTGTTTATAAAACTTTGCATTGGTTCATTTTACTTTTGGTTTCCTAATGATAGAAGGCTTGGTCATATGACCTAAAAATAACACTTTTCATTGGTTTAGAACATTTTTTTTTCCCAAATGATGAAAGCCCCACCTTTTTTCCTCACTCTGACTTTCATTTTTATGAGAGAAAGACCTTTTTTGAATACCATAGAAATGGCTTAATTGATTGCTGCAGCTGGTGGACCCCCACCACCACCACAACCTCCTAGGAAGAGAGGACCACCTCCTCAGGTCATCCTACAACAAGAGGAAGAAGAAGAGGAAGAAGAGGAAGAGGAGCAAGGGACAGGGAGGTTTTTACCTGAGGAGCCAAGGAGGTCGCATGTTAAAGAGAGTTATATTTGGCAATTTTTTTCAATACCCCCGGAACAAAAAAAGGTAAATGCCCGGTATGTTACCTGCCTGATTTGTAAAGATGAAATGTCCAGAGGAACAGAAAAGAAATACAGTTACGGTAATTATACCATGCATCGTCATATGGAAAGGTGGCACCCTATAAATTACAGTGCTGCACAACTACGTGATCTGGTGGATAACCCCCGACCTGTGGCCAGTACATCCACCAATGAAGAGGCAGTGACGGGACCAGAGGGGAGGGAGATGGTCCCAAATATTCAAATGAAATTTGGCAATGTGAAGCATGTATGCATTTTTTGTGGCCAACTTATTTGCTTCAGAGAGAGCAGCATAAACTTAGGAATAAAGCAATTGACAATCACAAATGTGCAAAACGCCCCAGGAAATAAATTATCTTTTTTTTTGTTGCTCCTGTTGACCCCTTCATAATGAATCATTTTTGTTTCTCCCCCCATCAAAAAAACCAAAAAAAATATAAAACCGTTCAAAAAATACAAAAAAAAAATTGTCAGAAAAATAAAAAAAATATAAAACAACAAAAATAATTAAAAAAAGTTATTTTCAGAACTACCTCCCCTTTATAAGAAATTGCTAGAATGTTTAGCACTCTGACAACCTCTATTTTTTTTGGTTGGCTTCCCGGTTCACGCGCCGGTACGCGAACTGGGAGCGAACTCCAAAATTTTTTTTTTTTAAAAAAAGAAGAGTAAGAAAACTGAGAGTAATGTTAAAAGAAAGACAGTTAGAGGGAGTAACACAGAGATACTGTTTAAAGAGGGACTGAGAACAGGAGTGGAAAGAGTAGAGTAAAAAAAGTAATAGAAAAAGGAATGAGGGAAGTAGCAAAGGCAGAAAACTAAGGGTTAAAGAAATGAAGCAGTGGAACTAATAAAAGTTAAATGTAAAAGAGATATAACAGAATGAGTACTAAACACTTACCTTATAATTATCGTTAACTTAGTCACGTGTTATTTTTATACTTTCAATCTGTGAATGAGAGAACAAAAATTTTAAAATTGATAGAAAGTAGTAAAAGATGAGTGAGCATGAGACAAAATGAGAAAATATTAAAAATCACAATTCAAAGTACAGAATTATTTATACATATTAAATGGTTTATTTTTGCTGTTCTCAGAATATATCAAATTTCACTGAAAACAGTGAGTTGAAGGTATTCATCATATAACAGCGGGGAAAAAAAACACAATCAAAATGATTGTCTTTAAAAAACCCATATAATATAATCAATCAGAAATCAGAACTCCTCAAAAGTAACTTACTTTCCATGACGTCAAAGGATGTCCTATGAACAGCTTATACTCTGTTGTGCTGTTATTATTTTCTGCCCGCCACTTTCTGAAAGATAAGCTTTATCGCTTTAAAAAAAATGAGACATACAAAGCAATTTAAAACAGCACACTAAATTACAACAACACCTAGAATCATTATAATCCAGTTACCTACCCTAAATTCTCACTTCTGAAAACAAGTCAAAAGGCAACATTGCTTCATAGTCAAATTCTAATCATTGCCGAAAGACCAGCCTTTTTTAAATTTCGAATAAGCTGTGTAATATCTTGAAGTTGTTAAAGGACCATCATGTCATATAATAGCTGCAGTTACAAATGTTCTTCCTGAAATCGACGACTGTGCAGCCAAAACATTTTTAATTAGACTTGACAACTTATTTACATCCGGTTTATATCATTGGAATTGTAAAATGACATTTCACCGATAAGTTTCTATAAATAATGTAGACAGCATTACAGACTTACATCACCTCTACTCCTTCTTTTGATCTGCTGCTTGAATTAGCTTATAAAAAAAACAATTTTCACTCTGTGCTACACTTATCCACAAGGCTATATAGTGTAGGAGCCATTAGAACCTCTTGAAATTCCTCCGAACAAATCCTGAGATTCCTTTCCTAAAACTTTGGTTGTAAGAACACCAGGTAAGAATTTTGAAGGTGAAAAGGCAATCTTTTTTTGAAAGTTAAAACAGAATCATTGCAGAATGACCAGCCATTTCCAGACTTCAAATAAGTTGTGTAATGTCCTGATGTTGTTGAAGGACCCTCATGATATATAATTGCTGCAGTTAGAAAAGTCCTTCCTGATATTGACAACTGAGAAGCCACAACATTTTAAATTAAAGTTGTCAATTTAGTTCCATCAGGCCTACATCGTTGGAACATTAAAATGACATACTGGCCATATCTTCGTATAAATAATGTGGACAGCATTGCAGACTTACATTGGCTACACTCCATGTTTTGATCGGCTGCTTTTACTAGCTTATTAAAGGATACTGATTTAGTGTCTGGCAAAGTTAAATATATAAATCTTTCTGAGTCTACACTAGTAATACTTGATAACGTACAATTCTCGCAGTCATGCTGCCAATGATAAGAAAGGCCAAACAGATGATCTACATCTATACCTTCATCTTGCAATACATTAAGCATATACATTAAAAACTCCTGACAATCTTGCTGAATATTTTGAGAGAATTGTGTTTGACCTGAACATTCGTCTAACAGATTTCTAATTTCAGACACACTTTCTACTCTTGTTCTACCAGCACTACATTTCTCTACACAGAATTCAACAAACAGCAAAAACTTTGATCCAAATTGATCACAATCTGTTCTTTTAAAGTTTCTAGAGAAAAGACAACATTAACCACTACATTAGCATAGCAGTTCACACCAGAACTATTTTCAAATTGAAAACCAACAACATCTTCAACAGAATTCATTTTCTTTCAGCTTACAATTTTGGGTTCATCGACTTTTGGTCTTTTTTCTACAACCTCCCTACTATTAGTGACATTTCTTCGTTTCCGGCCTACCACACGTTTCTCAAACAAAGGATATTGAGGCAAATGTGGTGCATACTCTCTTTTTAACCTATTGTATTCCATAACACAATCTAGATCCGCACAAATGTTTGTGACATCACACTCAATCAAGTACAAACCCGATAAAGTTCTGACTCGTGACAATGCTACATAAGCCATACCCTCCTTGAACACAGAACTGCCAATATTCACCAAAGCACTGTCTACACTTAAACCTTGTGATTTATGGATTGTTACCGCATATGCCAAGCAAACAGGAAATTGCTTACGGCGAACATATAAGTCTTTTACAAGCAGAAACCTAGCTGTGCAACGACCAATTAGCTGTACTTCCTCAATGCCATCAAATGTAATTTTTAAAAATTCAATTCCATCCCTATTTCTGTATTTCTCAAAATCAACAACATTACCCATTGATCCATTTACCAGACCTCTTTCAACATGTAAATTTCTTCTCAAAATGATACGGCAATTTAAGCACACATTCAGAGTCTTTTCAAAACCAGCAGTTTTAGATATAGTCTTCTCTAATGAATCCAATTTAGATTTCAAATTCTCAGACAAAACAATTGTTGCACCCATATGCTCTATTCTGTCAATAGCTTCCAGTTTCACAATCTCTTGGTTCTCTAAATTCAACATTTTGTTGTTGAAGATGGAACATTCTGCAAGAGTTGGCATCAAACATATTCCAGATTTCTTCTTAGTAATTTTATAAAAAATATTCTCTGGCAGAACGTCTTCTTCTGGAAACAAATTTGACAGTAATCGTGCATGTAAAGCTTCTTTCCCACGCTCAGTCACTTTCCCGATTCTAACATCTTGTAGAATATTCTTGTAATCTTCATCCTTCGCCTGACGCATATTTTCACGAAGCTCAGCATAACTGAAGTTTAACCATATGTTAACGTTGCCAATGCTCCCTAGGCACTTCCTGGTATCTTCATGCGTAAGCAGTTTAAACACTGGTTGTCCTTTCACTGGTGTCAGCAGCAGAAGATCACCAAAAACAATGATGTGTTTGCCACCAAATAACACATCATACTCTGTTTTAAGAACTTCCTGCATTCTCAAATGCACAAAGGCAAGCATGACATTGGAAACCATGCTTACTTCGTCAATGATAAGAAGTTTCATCTTCTTCAGGACTCTAGATACTTCACAACAAGCATCTCCCGATTACTTGTGGTATTGTAATTTGTTATCATGCTCCACTGGCAGCATCAGTAGACGATGCAAAGTAATACCTTTAATATTATGTGCTGCCAGTCCAGTTGGAGCGGTGACAACAAAAGACAGCGATGACTCAGTCCTTTTCTGCAAATAACATGAAATTGCTTTAATGAGGAAACTTTTTCCAGTTCCTGCTTCTCCACTTACGTACAATCGGATAGGCTTCAACGACGTACATGAGCACTGTTTCTTCTCATGACTTAATCCATGATCAATTTGGTTGGTAACTTCATCATATATTTTCCTCTGCTCAACGTTAAGTTGTCTTTCTAAATCTTCTAAGTTAACCACATCCTACTGAGCATGTGCCATGGCTCTTTCCACTTCAATCATGGCAGTGGCAGCTTCATTTTCAATAACTGGTCCTCCTAGTGGATCCTGACTCAATGAAACAGAACTCTGACTGTCCTGAGAACTGTCTCTAGCAATCTCGGCTGCATTTGTTGCTTCCTGCTCAATTTCTGCATTCAACATTTCTAGATATTTTGGGAAAGCAGGGCATTCTATGGACTCCTTGGCTGCATTGAAAGAGTCTTCGTAACAGAGGAAAACTCCAAGCAGTTCCTCTTCTACACGCCAAGGTTTGAAAAGTTGCAAAAGAGCTAAATAGAAAAACTCTTTTCTTTCTGGAGATTCGCAATCCAATTTTCGATGATTTACCAATAGACATTTTTTTTGCTTGATCAGACATTCCTCACTTCCAATTACAGCATACACTCCTTTATCAATATCTTCTGTGATGTTCCTCTTGAAAATGTAATTTTGTACAACCTCATACAGACAAACATTCTCCAAGTGACTGCTTCTATTTGGATAATATGTATCCAACATGTTGGTCTTCAAAATATCTGTACTGCTTGGCTCCTTCTCCGCCAAATACTCAATTTCCTGTACAGGTTTGAGAACTCGATTACGCGTTGCAGCAAGACCAAGACTTGCCCAAATGATACTCCTAGATTTGGCATAGAGACTTGCTGAAGATAACCGGTCAGAACATTCATAAGCTCCGATTTCTCGATGTGACAGCATCTTCAGACTGAAACTGTACAACTTCTTACTGAGGCTCTTTTCATGGGAAATGTCCTCCCACATATCCTTGAGTTCTGTCTTTTCTTTTTTTGTGATGTAAGACGTCACATACCGAGCCACAGCCATACAGTTGTCAGCCACAAACTGTATATCCATGTTAGCATTCCACATGGACAAAATCACTGGGTCATAGTCATTGATGTTCTTGGACTCTTCGTTTCTTTTCAAATTGTATGTATTTTTGGGTGATTTCCTTGTCACATTATGTCGCATCGAAGACATCAAATTGTTCACTCTTCCTTTAGATATCACCAATCGTGGAAATCCAAAACGACATTTTGTGTAGTACTTGTTCTTGTTTCTGAATTTACGACGACAGTACTTTCCACAACGATGGCTTTGAAATCGTAAAACTTGTTCTCTTAGACTTTTGTCTTCCTTTGTCTTTGGAACAGCACATGTAGAATACTGTTCTATGAAATTCATAACTAAGTCATCCGGATCTGTTCCAAATTTGGGTGCATCTTTGATCCATAGCAGCATATGTATATGAGGAGCACCTCTTGCTTGATACTCCTTTCTCCAGAAGAAATCCAACACCTCTCCAAGAGGTGGATTTTTCTTGTTCGTGATGAAAGACATCATAGCTTCAAATCTATGATTGAAGTGCCTGCATACATTCACTGGATCCAAAGAGCACAGTTCTCCGGGTGTCTCGAATTCAATATTTTCAATGTTTCCATTTGCCTCTTGTAGAAATTCAAGTAAGTCTTCCCAGCCATACTCAGCACAGCTGAGAGTGAGGAACCATGTGGGAGTTCCTAAGTTCCTCAGCATACATTTTAAGTCACCATGACGACGGTACCAATACTCATTAGTACCACGCTGACATGCCATCAGATTAATCAGGTGAGAATCCAAAATACTGTCTTGCACATTGACTTTATCCATAAAGTCCCTTGCTGAGATATTTCGCAGTTGTAAACCACTTTTCAGGATGTGGTTCACTGCATAAGACAGTCCAGACAGATCACTTTCAAACAGTAGATGAAACAAATAGGGAATGCATTGACGAAACCTAGGATCTTCTGCATACAATCGTAAAGTCCGGTATTCAGAAGCAGGAATTTGATCAGGTCGCTCATCATATCGTCCTCGTCGACCTGTGGGAAATAACTGTGGAAAACACAGAGCTTCCAAACTTTCCTCCCAAACACTAATGGGACTCCCTTTGGCTTGTTTTATTTGAAACAACTCAATAGCATTCCCCATGACTTCCTTGGAATGCAAAGGATGAACACTATAATGTTCATATATTTCTTCATTTTTAGAGGCTTCTACTTTCTCAATTTGTCCAGCACACAATTCGCTGTCTTCTTCTTCACTTACTTCCTCTTCTGCTACACATACATTCTTGTAGTACTCATTGTTTTTTATCAAATACAATGTTGCCTTTTTGACTTTCCTAACATCCACTAAATCTTGCCAGATTTTCTTACTCTTTGTCGGAACACCATTCACTAGGATAACCAGAGGTTCCTCTTCCACTTTCTCTACTCCAATTGTATTATTGTTTTTCTTCAAATCTATAGGCAAATAAACAACTCTTCCCTTTAACCCCTTCTTTGCTGATGACGAGCCCAGGCTCGTCATGCAGCACTGTGCTCGTGTGCTGGTGACGAGCCTGGGCTCGTCATGAGCCGTGGAACGCTCACACGCGGGGCTAATTTCCCCGCTGTGCTGAACGTTCCATTGCGCGGGCGGGTTCATGACGAGCCCAGGCTCGTCACCAGCACACGAGCACCGTGCTGCATGACGAGCCTGGGCTTGTCATCAGCACCGCGGCGCAGTGCGCGGCCCCCCTCCCCCCCACGCCGTGGGGAAATTAGCCCCGCAGCGAAGGGGTTAATCCTCTCTGTAAATCTGATGGAGGCAATTTCCCTGTCTTTGGCTCCATTCGTACAATAGCCTGAAAGGGATGCACACTTTGAATCAAAATAGATTCATAAGTATTTAAGTCCTTCAATTCAGAAGGAATGCCAACCAATTCCAGATTATTATGAACCGCTCTAGCAGGCATCCGGTTTTGGTTTAATTTGTTAAAACAATAAGTACACATACGTTGGTCCGATCCCAAATCAAAACAATTTTCTACCATCAAGTATGTAGCAAAATCCTTCCATTCACTATTGTTTTCCATTTCACTTTTTGCATATGAATCCACTAACTTAGTCTGATTCTTATAATAAGTCCGTCGACAACACACACAAGTGAAATTAGGCCTCTCACTTGATTTCACCTGAAAGATGGAAATTTCCTTATGAAACTTATCTATATTAGAAATCTGTACACTCTCTTCCACATTACCTTCTTCTACTGGGTCAATTTCAACATTGTTCTCTTTACTAGCAAAGTAACAGAACTCAATTTCTTCACAAATATTCTTCACATGTAGTTCTGAACCATCCAAAAGAGCACTGCTCAATTATTTAAGCATAATTGCTGGACTCTTAGCATAATACAACGTTCTCACTAATTTCCTCACTTTATTATGATGCACTGCTAGCATCCTGAAATGATGAAAAACACTCTGGCATACTCTTCTGGAAAGACAAGCCAGGGAATGCCCATCCAAACCTGTTACTTCTCTCACTCTGCAAGGATCTAATTCTTGCAACAACTTAATTTTCTGTTTTAAACTTTTCTTATTAAATGTACGTACAAAATCGCAAAACAAATTGATGGAATCCTGTTGCACACTACAAATGCTACTACATTTCCAGGTGTAGACTGGTTCCTTAGGACGTCTTCCTAAAATCTCATCACCTAACACCTCTTCTGCATCTGCAGACACAAGTTTTTCTTTTTCAACCGGACAACCATCTTTTACCTCATATGCTCGACCACTGGTGTCAACTGCATGCACCAAATCATTGTCTTGAAAGTAACTCTCCTCATTAAAAAATGCCTCACAACTTGAACTATGCATCCATTCTCCTGAGAATACTTCACAAAAATTAGTATGATTAACTACTCTCTTCCATCTACTATTTGATTTGAAATCAGAAATTACCTTGTTTAGTTTCCTAATTCTATTGATTACCAAAATAAATAACTTTCGCTTAATTTCGAAAGCCTGATCAATATTTTTTTCTACATTTTTCTTTTTCTTATAAAATGTCACTTTCTGTTGGCCTTTCTTGAAAATTGTTAACAAATTGACAATTATCCTGTTGCGGAACATTCGCCTACAAATGTCTTTGAATTGAATATCCCTTCTACTGCCATACACAGACTTATCTCCTGCTCTAGCAGAAACTTTTTTTACAGGCCTTTCCTTTTCCTTTCAATTGTCTCTCTTTTTCTGCACTAAAACATGTTCAATACTGGTATTTTTTTGTCTAAAAATTGTTTTTAAAAATGATTTTATTTTCTTACCCGGAGCTTTTTTGGCAACTTGATACAATTTCATATTACAGGACTGTTCCAAATCTTTACCAAGATGGAGTGTAAGTCGCTTTGCTTCTTTTAGTTTTCGCTGCCTTGAGGGCATTTTTAAAGTTTTCTAAAGATCTTCAGTTAAATCTGTGGAAAAATATTTAAAAAATTGATATTAACCACTATTACCAAACAGTAAACTAATAACAGAAGGCAAACAATTAACACACTAGATGTCAATTCCATCTACAGTAATTTAACAACATAGACAAAGGGGGCACATTTACAAGGCACTTGCACCATGAGGGAAATAAGTTAAAATTCCAAGAACACATAGGGTCGTATTTACAAGGCCCTTGCACCAGAAAGAAGTGACTTGAAATGGCCAAGCACACATGAGGGTGTATTTACTAGACCCTTGCATCAGGGGGAAGTGACTTACAATTACCAAGCACACATGAGGGCGTATTTACAAGGCCCTTGCACCACCATAAGGTGTGGCCTATGCAGAAGTATGCTGGATTGTCTGTCTGCCATGGTAAAACCAAGAAATATCTAGGAGCAAAAAGGCAGGTCTGGCAGTCACAAAAGTTTGTTTGAGATGAGGCCTACTCAGCTTGCAGATGAAATTTTGGCTTATTGAAGAGTACAGAAGACATAATACATGTGCAGGCCAACAGATGAAGTGAGTCATGTCCACTGCACACTTCAACAAAGACCAGACCTCCTCTGTCTCCCTGGACAGGCCTAAACCTCATCAGCACAATGTGATTAGTAATGTTAGGAAACACAGGTGATGTAATTGAAAAACGTGCACCCTTGCACCAGGGTGAAATGACTTAAAATTACCAAGCAGACATGAGGGCACATTTACCACAGCCATGCACCAGGAGGAAGTGAGTTAAAATTGACAAGCACACATGAGGGCGTATTTAAAAGGCCCTTGCACCAGCAGTAAGTGACTTAAAATTGCCAAGCAGACATGACGGCGTATTTACCACACCCATGCACCAGGGAGAAGTGACTTAAAATTTACAAGCAGACATGAGGGCGTATTTACCACACCCATGCACCAGGGGGAAGTGAGTTAAAATTGCCAAGCACACATAAAGACGTACTTACAAGGCCATTGCACCAAAAAGAAGTGACTTGAAATGGCCAAGCATACATGAGGGTGTATTAACAAGACCCTTGCATCAGGGGGAAGTGACTTAAAATTACCAAGCACACATGAGGGCGTATTTACAAAGCCCTTGCACCACCATAAGGTGTGGCCTATGCAGAAGTATGCTGGATTGTCTGTCTGCCATGGTAAAACCAAGACATATCTAGGAGCAAAAAGGCAGGTCTGGCAGTCAAAAAAGTTTGTTTGAGGTGAGGCCTACTCAGCGTTGCAAATGAAATGTTGGCTTATTGAAGAGTACAGAAGACATAATACATGTGCAGGCCAACAGATGAAGTGAGTCATGTCCACTGCACACTTCAACAAAGACCAGACCTCCTCTGTCTCCCTGGACAGGCCTAAACCTCATCAGCACAATGTGATTAGTAATGTTAGGAAACACAGGTGATGTAATTGAAAAACGTGCAAATATTTTTGCTCATTTCACAATCACATCACCTGTGTTTCCTCAGCTTAGGTATCTCATTGAGCAGATATAGTCTAGCATATCCAAGAGTACACAGAAGGTGAGGACTGTATGCAGCAGTGCAATGTACATAATTCTCCTCCAATGACAATTACAGAAGCATTAGCATATCCATTCCCCCTAAACAGTCCTAAATGTATATCATAATTATCATAGTGACTATTGAACTCTACCAGTACATATTGAGAAACCTAAATGACTTCAAGAAACGACTTTTTATACCATCAAAAAAGCAAATTATTCTCCCATATTCATATTGAGAAATAAAATATTTATTTAAAAAAGCAAACCCCTTGTTGTCCTTCTCATAAATGTGAAAAGTATTTCTTTTTTTTTTTAAACGATTTTCTGGTCATAATTTCAAAACACAAAACAGCTCCTATGTACAAGCACACCCTAGCTGGCTTCCTTATTTTCTCCAATAAGCATACTAATCTCCTTCTAAATTAAAGGAATCTTTTCTCACCTTAGCACGATTTTTAAACACATCATGTAAGGAAATTAGTCTCCCAGATTCCTGGGAGAAGTACCTTAAAATTGTCTAGCACACATAGAGGCGTATTTACAAGGCACATGCACCAGGGGAAAATAACCTAAATTTGCAAAGCACTCATGAGGGTGTATTTACAAGAACCTTGCACCACCTTTAAAGTCACTTTTAAAATGAAACAAGAAACAAGCAAATAATTCTCCCATATTCATGTTGGAAAGTGAAATATTTATTTAAAAAATAACACCCCATGTTATCGTTCTCATAAATGTCAAAAGCATGTCTTTTTCTTAAAAAACGATTTTCTGGTCATAATTTGAAAACACAGCACACCTCCTATGTACAAGCACACCCTGTCAGTACTAATACTTCACATTATCTATAATTATAATTTGTCAAAGAAGCAAAATCATTTTTTGAAAAAATAATGAAAACACTTGACACAAAACAACATTTTAAATGTACAGCTAACTTCCTTATTTTCTCAATATACTATACTACTCTCTATCTAAATAAATGATTTTTTCTTACCTTAGCAAATGCTTTTTGAATTTCAAAACAGTCTCAGAAACACACCAATTTTTCTTTAGCAGAACAAAAGGTATGCACTCCAGAGGCTGGAACTAAAAAAGGCACTGAAATGCTGAAATTCATCACACATATCTCTCATGTGACCCAATCAAAACTCTTCCCTCACTTTTTTCAAATCAACACCCTTTCCCCCCTCTGCCCTTTCTGGCCCTTTTCCATAGCAACTACCTCCTGCCAGACCTCTCATGTTTACAAGTTCACACAACAATGTTTCAAATGAACTCTGAACTCTCAGTACACCTGCTAATCCACTGCAATGTTTCTTAAAATCATGTTTTCTTAACCATTCAAATTACATGTTTCAAAGAACACATCCATGCACCCTAACTTTCTGTTTTCAGCAATGGAAATCCACCAATCACTGCTACTGAATCATTAGCACACAAACTCCACATTTTTTTTCTTTACAAACTCCTACTGTTTCAACTGCCATTTCATTCCCACACTTCATCTGACTGCAGCAGAACCTCCTCTCGCCATGTTTTCTGTCTGGATTGTTGGACATAGTTACATTCACTGGGCTCACAGGTATGCTGAAAACAGAAATTTACACAACCTCAATTTACAAAATGTGGAAATCAAATGGATTGGCCAAAGAGGATTGAGATGTCACCAATTGGTACCATTGGTGAAAACCTTTTTACATTTGCCAAACCCTGGCCTCATAATAGTGCACTGTGGAGGAAATGATTTGGGCACTTTGACTGGGGTAGGTCTGGAAATGCTCTTAAAGGACACCTTTGAGCAATTAATGGCACTTTTCCCTCAAACTGCCTTGGTATATTCCAATATATGCCAAAGACAGAAATGGAGGTGGTACAATCAAATTTCTCCACAAATTGAGAAAGCGAGGAAGCATGTAAATAAGTCTGTTTCAGCTTATATGAGAGACCATGGAATGGGTGCCATCTACAACAATAACTTGCGTTATTACATGCAAGATATCTACAGAGGAGATGGTGTGCACTTCTCAGATGAGGGCCACAGAGTTTTCATACAAAATTTAAGACTGTGTATTGGTACCAACTTATAAGTACCTAGAACTTACACAGAACCCAAAAGCTCTTTTCAGAGCTACCTTAACTATAATTACTCTTTTAAAATTTCGAATGTACCTTTTTTCACAAATTTTCACTTACGTTCGCTTCCCGGTTCGGTACCCGGTTCGCGTACCGGCAGCTAACCGCGCGAAAAATTCAAAAATTTCTTTTTTTTCCCGACATATATGAGCCTCCTCAGCCACCCTCAGAAAACCTAGGGGGTCAGGATACATCTCCCGTGCCCCCTTATACTCATTTCCCCACATTGTTTTTCCGCCATCTTGTGATTAAATTCTAATGAAACACAAAATGGCGAATTCCCGTTACGCTACCGGTAAGCTACCCGGTTCGCGTACCGGGACGCGCCTCTACGGCGAAAAATCGCTAACATTTTTTATTTTTTATTTTTTGCCCCGCGGGGCACTTTAATATCCCCCTCAACAATCCTAGGGGATCAGGAGGGGTCTACCTTGACCCCTTTCATTAAATTCCCCCTTCATTTTTCTCCACCTCTTGTCTCTCGATCCTACCGAGAGACAAGATGGCGGCCGGCCCAGACCGTTTAGAATGTTGACAGACAATGGAGTACCAATCAGCTTTGCTTCGCGAAGTTCCGTTACACGTCAGGTACGTGAACCGGAGCGCTAACCGGAGCGCTGTTACAGATATATCTGTTTTTTAAAATGTTAATTTCTCAAAATCCACTGGAGCACATATATTGAGACATAGCAAAGGCACGTCGGGCAAACCATATCTACAATTCTGCCAAGTTTTGTGTAAATCCATTCAGCCGTTCGAGCTAAAAGTGATTCCAACCGCCCTATGGAAAAATGAATGGAAAAAACGCGTTTTGGGACCCCCCTTTTCTCGGCCCCCCCTTGACGAACCCCCCCCCAAATTATCAGGGGCTGCTCATAAACAAAATGTAAACACAACAGGTGATGGACCGAATGTGGATCAATGTCACACACTCACCCCAGTCCAAAGATCTGGGCCCAAATCCATTGTTTTTTTGCACTCCACACCACCCTGGGTTAGACAATGGCGATATGCAAATCAGCTCTGACCCTGTGCCCCATGGGAACAGTCCAGTCCGAACTACAAAAGCCATGTCCTTTCCAGAACGGAATCAAGCATCCGAGGACCGGACCGGTTTCGAGGTAATACCTCTCATCAGCCCGGCTAGCTTGACTCCAGTGGTGTGGAGTGCCTGGGACCCACGTCTGGGCATCCCCAGCGCACTTAGGGTGGAATATGCAAACACAACAGGTGATGGACAAAATGTGGATCAATGTCACACATTAGCCCCAGTCCAAAGATCTGGGCCCAAATCCATCGTTTTTTTGCACTCCACACTACCCTGGGTTAGACAATGGCAATATGCAAATCAGCTCTGACCCTGTGCCCCATGGGAACAGTCCAGTCCGAACTACAAAAGCCATGTCCTTCCCAGAACGGAATCAAGCATCCGAGGACCGGACCGGTTTTGAGGTAACACCTCTCATCAGCCCGGCTAGCTTGACTCCAGTGGTGTGGAGTGCCTGGGACCCACGTCTGGGCATCCCCAGCGCACTTAGGGCGGAATATGCAAACACAACAGGTGATGGACCGAATGTGGATCAATGTCACACACTCACCCCAGTCCAAAGATCTGGGCCCAAATCCATCGTTTTTTTGCACTCCACACTACCCTGGGTTAGACAATGGCGATATGCAAATCAGCTCTGACCCTGTGCCCCATGGGAACAACAACCCCAATGATCATCAGAATCTTCCAACCCCAGGTCGGCATTAGGCCCCAAAACCACCCGAGGAGCGTCCAATCCCCTACGTCCACGTGTATGGACTCAGAGATCTTATGCAACCTCGAGATGGCTTGATAGACAGTCGGAGCGTTGTCTGGAATGAAAATACAACAGCTCGGATGGATCACCTTACATACTCCACCTCGATCTGCTAAGACAACGTCTAAAACCATGCGATTTTGTAATGTCATCAGCCTATCCGCCTGAAGCTCTGCTGTAATATTACCAAGGGCACTGGCAGTGATATTAGCTGTCGATTCCACCACTCGAGTCAACTGTCTCAGGTTCCTACTATTGACCATAGGTCCCCAAAACGGAAAGAAACCATTGAAAAAGTCTCCTGCCTCTTGACCGGCAGTGTCCTCTTTGCTAATCACGCCCCTCACAACTCTGGTCTTGTGGTAATCTGAGGCATCCGTAAAAGTCGGTGGCAACAAGTTTGCAATATAACAGGTGCCCGCGAAGTCAAGGGGCAACCATGTATATGCACGGTCGTAACAGAAAAAGTACGTACCCTTGGCAGTCAGGAGAACAGGGGAAGAGAGCATTGGTAAGACATACGTCTCAGAGCAAGCACTCTCCCCAAGGTGAGCTCTCGGGCTTCGGCCACGGCCTTTCAGACAGAAATTACCAAGGTGGGGTACGATCCATATTGGAGATGAGCTTCTAAGCTGTCTTTCGCCCACGAGCGCACTATACTCAACCTCACTCAGATCCCTATAGGCTCGCACCTCTTCCTCTGGGATGAGCGACGGCTCATAGATATCAGCAATCGCTATTGCCAAAGACTTATGGTACGGACCGGGACCAAAGTGTGGAGGACGTGGCTCTCGATTGGGGTAAGAATCTAGTGCGCTTCGAAACATTGTTTGGAATGCTCGAGCTGAACCCTGGGAACTGTAAGGAAGGACCAAGTACGGAATTCCCTTATCGGTGGTATGTGGCATTAACCCACACACCAAACAATTGGTAGTGTTCACCACCAACTGATGCTGATGAAGGAGCTGAACGAAGGAATTGTTCATAAATTCCGCACGTCTAACCTGCTCGTGTTGGGGTAAGATGTGGAAGGAATGAGGAGAAACAGTGGAGGTAAGTTTAGGTTCAGAAGAAGGGGTAGGTGAGGCAGTAGGCAGCAATGACTGTATCATGTAATACACCCCACCCACCAATAACGAGGAAACAGTTAGGAATAAGAAGAACATCTGAAACATGAAACATTTTGTATGTGCCATACTGCGCAACTCGAATCTATGGGCCTTAGCCTTTTCCGATTCCGACAGCTTTGAGAAAGCCATCCTCTAAAACCGTCCGCAACGTTCTTGACGCACTTCGTTCTGTGTAGCAGTAGCCAATCCCCAGGAGTTCCCAGGAATCGACGATCTTCGACCTAGTGTCAAGACCTACTAACCAGAAGGAAGTACCCGCGCGGCCCTACGGTCCACCCGGATGTAAGGTATTTTAATCAACAATATATACAAAATCTCCTACATGTGGAAGCAAAAACACATATGTGGAAAAAAGGACTCAAAATTTACAAAAATCACAATTATACAAGTGTGTTCAAACTGGTCAGTGATAATGGGTTAACATAGATGTCCGGGGAGAGAGCAAAAATATCTTTATTAGTCTCTAGTACTGGATCGAAGAAAATATCGGCTTCTCCCAGGACGAGTCTGTTCGTCAAACAGTTGGTCCGATGATGAGACAGAGTTCTGTTGACCAGTCAATTGCTCAGATCTTGAGTTCTGTGTTAACAAATGTTCAACAATATCGTTCTGTTGCACTGAGGTATCTCCGACAGGCTGAGCGTCGCTGAAAGGGACAAAATTCGGTACGGTCTCAACTTCAGACGAGGCGATGCCCTTCCTTACCCACGAGTCTGCTGGTAAAGGTATAGGTACCTTTTTGGTATGGGTGGCATGCACCCAGTTCTTACGCCCTTCCAAATGAACAGCAGTCCTCGTGGCAAGGAGCACTTGGTAGGGTCCGGTAAAACGAGAGACCAGTCGTAGCCTGAATCTTCGCTAGTTTTAGTTTAAGGGTGCCATTATACCCTTCAACCAAACCTGCTGACTGGGGATGATTGGCGCTATGGAATTTCTGTGTAATTCCAAGGCCCTTACACACATTCTTCATCACACTCCCTACAAACTCACTTCCGTTATCAGACCATACAATCCGTGGCATTCCATACCGAGGAAAGTATTCCTTCAGTAGGATTTTTGCAGTGGACAGAGCAGTGTTGTCTTTAAGAGGGTAGGCTTCAATCCATCGGGAGAATGCGCAAACCACAACTAAAACGTACTTTAGGTTATTGCATCGCTCCATATGGATGAAGTCTAGCTGAATTGCCTCAAAGGGACATGAAGGGGGAGCGAAATGGCCAGGGGGTGTAGGGGTTTCCTTACCAGGATTGTACATCATACATACCATACAATTCTTTACCAATCTCTCAGCACACTTAGTAATACCATCATTCTTCCATACAGGGGACAACAACTTACAGATGCCTTTCGCACTAATATGTGCCAAGCCGTGTGCCATCGTCACAACAGCTAGCACATACGCATCCGGCAACATCCACCTCTTATGCTCCGACAAATCAACCCAGCAGCCATTTGCATCCAACTTTCCCGTACTCTCTTTCCACTTCATCTTTTCAGATTCAGTGGCCTCGTTCTGAATCGCTTTCACACTCTCGATAGTGTTTTCACACATACCTGTTTCTGCAGGCCACCTTACCGAACTCGTCACATACATCCTAGTACTAAGATTTCGGGCAGTCTCCTTAGCAACTTCATCAGCGAACGCATTGCCACGACCAACATCATCCGTCACCTTACGATGTGCACTACATTTAATAATCGCCACCTGCTCGGGCAATGTAAGTGCATCGTAAAGATCATTCACCAATTGTCCATGCTGAATCTTCGTACCATGCGACGTCATAAAACCTCTCTCTCTCCACAATCGTCCAAACCTATGGGCAACACCAAATGCGTATTGGCTGTCCGTGAACACATTCACCCGTTTTCCTTTCGACAACACACACGCTCTAGTCAAGGCAATCAGCTCTGCCGCCTGTGCAGAATTCTGATTCAGTCTCGCAGTCTCCACAACCGTACTCAACGTCACCACAGCATACGCAGTCGTTACATCACCATTCTGCAACTTAAAACACGACCCGTCCACGTACAAAGTACCATCAGGGTCTTCCAATGGGGTATTTTTCAGGTCCACACGACCTTTCGTTTCCTCCTCAGTTCGTAAGTAGCAGTCATGAGGTGCTACTTCGTCTGACTCCATACTGATTGGCAGCAAAGTCGCCAGGTTCAGGACATTACAACGTTTTATTTGAATGTGACTTGCCAGAAGCGTCAACTCATACCCAGACAACCTTGCACTCGTCAGGTGTTGAGTTTTCGTACGATTTAAGAGAGTGTCAACTGCATGCGGAACCATCACCGTAAGCATATTATCCATGGCCAATCCTGCAGATTGTCGGATGGACACCGCAGCTGCCGCTGTTGCTCTCAAACAACTCGGCAATGCTCTAGCTACCAGGTCCAAGGTCGAGGAAAAATATGCACATGGACGCTGTTTACCACCAAATTGTTGCGTTAGGACACTCAACGCACAACCTTCCCTCTCGTGAACGTATAGTGTAAACGGCTTACTGTAGTCAGGGGTACCTAACACAGGAGCCAAACACAACGCATCACGCAGTTCAGAAAAACTTTTCTGACATTCCTCCGTCCATGGTAAAGGAGTTGGAACATCCTTACACGTAAGAGCCACCAATGGTTTCGCTAGCAATGAAAAATTTGGAATCCATTGCCTGCAGTAGGACGTGATACCTAAAAAGGCACGCACATCTCTCTGAGTTGTTGGCACAGTCATTCGAGCGATTGCTGCAATTCTCTCTGGGGTCAACCTTCTTCCCTCCTTTGACAACAAGTGACCTAGATAGGTTACTTCTTGGCAACAATATTGCAGTTTAGAAGGTGACACCTTGTGATGTAAGTCACAGAGATGCTACAACAACGACACCGTAGCAATTTTGCAAATGTCCCGAGTGTCCGCAGCCACCAATAAGTCATCGACGTATTGGATCAAAGCCACACCAGCCGGCAACGCAAACGCATCAAGTTGGCCTTTCAAGGCTTGACTGTATATCGATGGACTCTCACAGTAGCCCTGAGGAGCACGTTTAAACCGAAAGCTGCGACCACCAAGAGAAAAACCGAAACGGTCTCTACTCTCCTCAGCAATCGGAATGCTGAAGGAAGCATTCTTCAGATCGATCACTGAGAACCAAGATGCAGAGGCTGGAATCAGAGTCAGTAGAGCCGTAATGTCAGGCACCACAGGGAACTGAGGAATCACAATTTTATTCACCTCCCGTAGATCGATAACAAAACGATAAACAGGAGGTTTTGATGGATCAGTGCGCTTCAAAATGGGTAGCACAGGACTATTGCACACGTTTCCCCGAGTCTCCTCGATAACATCTTTCTCAATCAAATCGTAGATGATCGCTAACAGCGCTCGCTCACCATCAAGGGAGATACGATACTGGGGAATACGTGGCAAACGCACATTAGATTTCAAGTGAACAACATAAGGGGAAATATCAAGCAGGCCCACATCATTGGGACCTGTTGCCCACAAAGATGCAGGAAGAGAACTCAATTCCGGTGGAAGCTTATCGAGAGACAAGTACATAGGAGAGATAACTCTCTCACCCAAAGTAAGCTTCACTCCCGCAGGAGAACAATACAAAGTCGCATATAGTCGTTTCAGCAAATCCAGGCCCAAAAGATTTTCACCACAACCAGTAGTCAAAATCAAAGGAGCTTTCAGCTCACGAGGCCCAATTGAAAGGGGCAATGGGCATGAAACCGGATTGCTAACAGGGGCGCCAGAGAATCCAACGGAAACATTTGTTAAGCCAGACAAAGGTGCGCCAGGGAGTTTCGAATGCATGATGGAACTTTTCGCTGCACCAGTGTCCAACAGAAAAGGCTCAACGACGCCCGAGGTGGCAACTGCGACGTAAGGCCCTCTCTGATCGACCGGAACTGATACCACTCCCTCTCCTTGTCTATGGCTGTCCTAGTAATTACCGTCGTCAGTGCCCTGATCGACGTAATAATCGTCCACATTCTACTGTGCAGATCTTCCTTGCGACGATCCACGCTGATCGAAACAATTATTAGAATCGGAAGAATTATCAGAGCGATCATTTTGAGCACCGCGGCCTCTACCACGTGATGCTTGTTGAGGACCACTACGACCTCCTCTAGATGAATTACCACTATTTCGATCACGCAAAACTGGGCAATCGAATTTCAAATGACCCTCTCCCCTACAATAGGCACACTGATTGTACCCCAACGAAGATCTCTGCGAAGGGGAGTCATTCCGTGATTGCGACCTATTCGACTGAGACTGCGATCGATTCCGCTGTTGCGAATCATTCTGATTCGAACGTGGAGGATACGCTTGTTGCAACAACACTTTAGTTTTGAGCTCTCTTGTCTTTTTATCGGCACGATCATTTTCCTCTTTCTCTCTATTTTAATAATATTGGGCGGTAGCCAATATCTGAGCAGAAGTGGAGACAGCCCACGCACTCTCTGAATTCCTTAATTTATTGCTTAAGTCCGGCAGCAAATTAGACACAAATTTGTCCACGGACAACCTTTGACCTCCCTCAGTGCCCATATCTTGACCACTATGATCAATGAAAGCCTCCTCAAATCTCGTAAAGAAATCGGAGACACTCTCATCCTTCTTTTGTTTACAAGCGGACAACTTGTCCCAATTAACCTTCATAGCTAGCATAAGCGTCTTCATGAGAGTGATTATTCTCTGAGGGAGATTAGCAATCAACTGTTCGGGCTTAGCCCCACCAATTTGTTGTGTATCCGCCGCTATAAGAGCAGCCCAATCACCACCTAATTCAGCCGCATGATTTTCTTGACAAATTTTCGCCCAAGCCGGTTGCGGGACTACGTTACCGAACAACATATCAATATCGGCAAGATTCATTATCGTAGCATCCACTAGCTGCGACAATTCCTTATAGTACCCTGCAGGATTTTTGCGAGGATCGGGTAGCGATTGTTTTACTTGCAAAACTTCAGACCGTTTCCATGGAAGATGTATCCACACTCTCTGGAAATGTGGCAAAATCGGTGGAGCTTGAGTAGCATCACCGGGCATCCACACTGGTGGAACTTCGCGCATAGGATACTGACCAGGCGCTGCTAGCGGTCCCTCAATGTCTTCTAGAAACAACGCCCGAGGCATTATAGAAGGACGAAAAGATAGCAACTGCTCAACAGCGCGTCGAACATTGCTACCCACCATTATTCCGCTCGCAAACTGGAGCTGGAGATTAGTTAAAGCAGTCAATACATCATCAGATGCATCAGCCGATATTTGATCGCGTAAAAGCTTGCACATTTCCTCAAACACGAACCTCTGTGTCGGTACGTTGAATTGAGAAAACTTATCAAGTACTACCCGTGGAGGATTCCTAAGAGGGTACCTATTCCAACCCATCGCCATATTATATAGTGAATCACGTTCCCTACCACCAGGAAGCTGACTTCGTCTTTGGGGACCTTCAGAACCAGCTGACTCAAGAACTGGTCCAAGAGAATCGAAAAAGTTAGCAGCAACAGAAGGAACTCGACGTCGAGCAGATGGGTTAGTAGAGTAACACACTGGGGTAACAAGAGAAGTGTCAGGAACAGAAGAGACAGCAGGAGTAAGCAGAACTGTAGGAGCAGCGGGAGCAGGAGTATGAAGAAGTACAAGCGGAGGAGCAGTAGGGACGGGAGCAGGCAAGGGAGCAGGAACAGGTTGAGGAACGGGTACAGGTTGGGGAACAGGAACAGGAGCAGGAGCAGGTGGAGGAACAGGGACAGGGGGAACCACAGGTACTGCGGTACCCTGTGCATACGGAGGTGGTGATTTCAAGAGATAAGACAACAAGGGATCCTCTACTACTTCCTCCTTCTTATCCGTACCCGTCGGTAAGGCGGGGTAACACTTATCGACAGTCATGCGCTGTAATCTATTAAAGACTTCCTTTTCCTTTTCCTCCTTATCTCGCTGAAACTGCTCTGCGTTTCTTACCGTTGTAACAATACCTTCTCTCCTATTACGTTTAATCTGCTTGATTTCTTTCTGCTTGGCTTCTTTACGCCACAACCGAAAGGAATCAAACATGGCCGGCCTTGCTTTTCTCTGAAATAATTTAGCTTCAAGATTATCCAAGATCGGGGCCTCAAAACTACCATGAGGTGGCCAACTAAGGACACCGTCCTTTTTAGTGTAACAAACCCAACACTCATTTAATGTAATTGGACCTAACCCGTGTCGACTATACAACTCGTAAGTTGGAGTTCCAACCGGAGGTATCGGACACGAGTCCTCCAGTCGGGAATCCGTACCGCAACCTCTAAAGCAACTGAACAAAGTACTACGGCTAGGCATCGTGCACACTAACCAAGTTTCACAAACGTCAAGGGTTATAGGATTACAATGTCCCTGCAAAGAGCAAAAACCCTCGGTTTTTGGCGACTGCAGACGTCAAATATCACAACAAAGAACGAAATACCAAGAACCACAAATGCAATGGAACCATGCAACAACTAAGCACCCACAACAAAGGACTCTGGGAGTGACCCACAAATACTTAACTCAAAGATCAATGGCGTCACCAGGAAGGCCCGTCAATCGTCTCGCTGTACCAAGGTCTACGCCAGGCGCCAAAACAGGTCTACAGTCAGGGCAGCAGTCCGTTGCAGCCGTCAGGAGGCGGGAATCTTCACGGGAAAAGTCGTCGGGCCACTTGTTTCGACAACAGGATCGATGAAGCGGGGTGCACCTTCCCTCGGAGATTTCACACGAAGTTCCTCACGATCGTCGGGCTTTGGACCGGAACCGCTGATGCAGCCCTACGTTGGGCGCCAAGTGAAGTACTGGGTTTTTCTAAGACCCAGCGGTGCCAGGGAAAACACCTAAAACCTTCGTGGGTAACCTGTTCCGGCGTACAAATGACAGAGACACGGTACACTTCCTTCGACGTCAAAGATTCGAGGTTTATTTACTGCAGGGAACACAGAAGTCACAAGAAGTACAACATGTGTAGGTTCGAGGAGACTGCTTCAAATTGTATCTGTGGATCGCTCTTTTTATACAGTTTTTAAGCATAGGATAACATGGTACACAAAGGATTACAACTTGGTTCCCATCGTAAAGATCATATGGGGTCGCTTTCATGTATTCAGAGCCCGGAACATAATTACAGTAACATTTGGCAGTTCCCAACTGTAAAAGTACATCTTCCCACCATTAGTACATTCCATTCAGCAGTAAACGAGTCGGGGAAGAGACGGAAACAGGTGCAGAGGAAGACGAGGACAACGAACAGATCGAAAGAGAGTGTAAAAAGGGGGGGTACCAGGAAACACGAGTTGCAGGCATCAAAGGGGCGCGCTTAATAAATGCACAACTGAGACAATAGACCGGCACGGCAAGATGAGCCTCGAGCGGGACCATCTGCCCTACAGTGTCATCCCCCTCATCATAAAACACCTTCAAAGGAGACGTGTCTTCCGCAAGAGCTTGGGAATCCCAGGGTCGTGAAGCGGACAGCGTCCGTTCGCTGGCTACTTGAGGGCAAGAAACAAAATGGATGCCGTATCTAAGATGGAACCCGTGGGTTCAGATGAAGAAGCCCACGAAACAAACGAACGGTTCAGGTTAGCACAGCGAAAACGCGTACACCCACTAAACTCGTCATTTGCGGTTCATAGATACCAGACTCGACCATATTCGTGCGAGTCAGAAACACCACTTACAATTGTCACGGAACCTCAACTGGACTGTTCCCATGGGGCACAGGGTCAGAGCTGATTTGCATATCGCCATTGTCTAACCCAGGGTGGTGTGGAGTGCAAAAAAACGATGGATTTGGGCCCAGATCTTTGGACTGGGGTGAATGTGTGACATTGATCCACATTCTGTCCATCACCTGTTTTGTTTGCATAAACAAAATGTGCCATTTTCCTGAAAATTTCAGCCAATTCCGTCCACAAACGCCAAAGTTATTCAACATAGAATTTTCAGAAATCCCATAGGAAAAAAATCCTAACTATATATACCTACTGGCGACCATACATACATATTGAAAAACACCATGCCCACTGAGAATTTCTCTTAGTAAAATATGCTGATAGCGACCGAATTAAACTGCAAAAAGAAATTGACATCCTAGAACTAGAAATTTCCAAAATAGAAGTCACTGATCAGGTCACAAAAATGAGAACAGACATGATGAACCGACTGAGTAAGGAAGAGGAAACTATCAAAAAAAGAAAGGCATTCAAGTTTGAACGGGATCGAGTTGATTATTTAAATGGCCAAGTGTTCACCTTTGCTCGCAGATATGAAGCGGTCAAAGCAAAAGCAAAAACCAACAAAATAAACCAACAGACAAATGGTGGCACGATGTTGCCAGCAACTTCATTCTCCAACCTGAGTTCTGCGGTAGAGAGTGATCCTGAGTCAGACCCCACTCGAGATACTTATTTGGGGTTTACAAAACTTTCCCTGGCTCAAGAAGTCAACTGTCTGTGCCAGGACCGTCGAGAAACACTAAGATCCTAAAGAAATTTATGGAGCAAAAAACAGTGGACAAACTACAAACGCTGGCAACGCAGGAAATGCCGTGCCCGGAACCTCAAGCGGCAACAATCCAACAAAACAAGGCCATTGGAAACGATATCAGAAAAAAGCAACAAAGAAATCGAATCCAAATCCGTGATCAATCTGTCCAACTTGAAATTAACAACTGCGGAGACAGCTGTCTCAAATCTGGGGCTTTCATATTGTCCACCGTGTAACATGAACTATGCCGATACCCGAATGGATGTCTACAGATTTACCCGCAAGTTAAAACTAAAAATGTTTTTTGAACAACATCCTAAGAAAAAAACACACTTTTTGAGGCTGCACTAAGTCCAACTATGAGCACCAGCCAAAGCCAGGCCACTTTTGAGACAATTTGGGAATTACAAAATGAAGGGATGAGAGAAAATGCAACAAGGACAGCGCAAACCTCCAACGGCCAATGTACTACACCTTTTAAAGCAAAACCCACATTCCAATCAGTCATGGTTCACGATAACTTGGATACTTTTCAGGAGATAGTGGTACAGGACATCAAAAAACTATATACCGCTGCTAATAAGAAAAAGTTTTGAATTTCCAAACAGAACAGATGTTACAAACAACTAACAAACAAATTACAAAACGACCACAACATCATCGTGAAACAAGCAGACAAGGGCGGGAATGTGGTTCTTTGGCCAAGAGATATGTACTTGAAGGAGGCAGAAGCACAACTAAATGACACCACCTGCTATCGCAGAAGTAACATCCAAGTTGTGAAAGCTATGTGGGTGGATCAATACCTCAAGTTGCAGGCATGGAGAAGCGCAGGACTCCTTTCACATGAGGAGTTCCGTTATTTGAAAAAAGAGCATCCAGTTATTCCCTCGTTTTATTTAATACCCCAAATTCATAAATATACTGATACACCCCCAGGCCGGCCTATAATTTCAGCTATTGATAGTTCATTGGAACATGTCTCTAAATACATAGACTTTTTTCTTTAAGACTACGTCAAGACTCTTAATTCCTATGTGAAAGACTTCCTCAGCAAAATTGAAAGTTTTGTTTGGGAAGCAGACATGATAATAATGACTTTGGATGTCTCATCTTTGTATACCTCCATAAAACATTGCGATGGTCTCATGGCTTTGGAACACTATCTTAATTAATGACCTCCGAACTCGATGGCACACAACAAAATGTTAATGAACATGACCAAAATGTGCCTTGAACAAAATTTCTTCATCTTCAATGGGGTTATCTACCAACAGGTCAGAGGTGTGGCGATGGGGGCCTGTTTCTCACCTAGCTACGCATGTTTACACGTGGGGCTATGGGAGGAACAGGTCCTAGCTGGCCAACACCATGATGTTATTTCCAACAATATTTCAATGTACCTACGCTACATTGATGATGTATTTCTTGTTTGGAAAGGTAGTGTTGAGAGTGATAAAGCCTTTGTAGAAGTGATTAACATAAACAACATCAACTTAAACTTTACTTCTAACATGAGTTCCATCTCCATATGTTTTCTGATGTAGAGGTATTCGTGGAAGGCAGCAATTAGGCACCAGACTTTATTGGAAGCCCAGTGCGGGTAATACTATATTACACATGAATAGTCAACACCCAGCACACCTGATCCGGAGCATTCCCTTCGGAAAAATGCTCCGGATCAGAAGAATCTGCAGTACAGAAACCGAATGTGCGGCTGCACAGGAGGCTTGCAGATTGCGCTTCCTTGCCAGAGGTTATTCCAACACTAGTCTGGTGAAAGCTATTCAGCGGTCTAATTCTGTCAGCAGACAAGAAGCCCTAGTTCCTAAAAATAGAACCAACATGAAAGATGACCAACAAGAGGTTGGGGTACAAGTAATTTCCCCACGAGTCATTTTGACCTATAATCGTCAACATGGAGATCTTAGAAAAATCCTATATAAAAACTGGAATTTAGTACAAAGTGACCCTGTCATCGGTCACAAAGTGAGTAATAAGCCTATGCTCACCTTCCGTAAATCCCCCTCCATGTCCAAAATGTTGGTCAGTGACACCATTGAACCTAGGGCCTCAAGCACTTGGATGGCACTCAAAAAGGGTTTTAAAACTTGTCCTCAATGTAAAGCCTGCCATTTTGGCAGCAAAAGGACACACTTTAAGAGTCCTTTTCGTACAGAACCTACTGCCATTACCAAGTGGCTCACCAGCAAAACCGAATTTGCTATCTATGTGTTAGAGTGTCCGTGTGGGCTACAATATGTGGGAAGCACTAAACTGCCCGCCCACAAATGGATACTCCAACACATACGGGCAATTTCGGGACATGACCAAAATTATCCGGTTGCCAGGCACTTCGAAGTTAAACATCAAGGCATACCTGACCAGCTCCAGTATTTTGTGATCAATGCAGTTGAGGCATCAAGGAGAGGAGGCGACCGTGAGGCCAAACTCCGTCTCCTTGAAACCAGATATATACTGGAGCTCAATACAAAAAATCCAAACAGATTAAATGACAGGGAAGATCTTTACACCTGCATTTAGTATCTGATAATATGCCCATAAGACCTGTCCGGACACTGTCAAAAACTGTCCTGGTTTTAATTAATCTATTTTCTTTTCAACTGAAAAATATTAAGAAATGTGGTGACTCTTTTGGATATTCTGTAACTCTTTTTAATCCTTTTATAGAATATTAGGAATCTGTTGTTTTTCATATACTATTGCACTTTACAAGAATATTTTGCATAAACACTGTTTTGCACTTTATATGCTTTAGCAGGCATTTTCTTGTGGCAGGCCCACTTGGGCTCTATTCCTATTTTTGAATTATTCAAATTACACTACATGAGTTTTACAATACTCGATTTTGATTACTGATCTACAAAATCAAACACTGTTTTTCTCTACCAATAATTATGCAAACTGTTTATGTAGATAAGGGATCATTTGAACATCATTTTACCCTGATAGGCATTGCAGATGATACTATTATATGACCTATTGATTTCCTTACATAGACAAATTTGGTCGTCATGTTCATTTAGGAAGGTCAAACCCGTATTTCTCTTCAGAATGTAAATAGATGTATCATTTGTATAAAGTTGTTGAAATGACTCGATAATTTTAAAACTATCTATATTTATAAACAGTTTTTAATTCCATTTATAGCATTGTCTGAAGATATTGAGATCACGGCGTTGTTTGCACAGTATTTTTACCATGTTTATTGTAAGTCATGTTGCACTGTCACTTTAAATTGTCCGCGCTATGGCGAGCAGTTTGTCATGTGATCAAGCCTCCTTCAAGGTGAAATGCGTTATGGCGGCAGCGCTGGCATCCATTGAATGAATCACGCTTTGCACCAGCAATATTTGGGTCGACTCCTCATCATTTTGGTAATCCGGCAGTCTGATACTGCGACGTGTGGCGAACTTCGTGAATATATATATATATATATATATATATATATATATATATATATATATATTACCTACTGGCGGTCGCCAGTAGGTATATATAGTTAGGATTTTTTCTCTATGGGATTTTTGAAAATTCTATGTCTAATACCTTTGGCGTTTGTGGACGGAATTGGCTGAAATTTTCAGGAAAATGGAACATTTTGTTTCTGAGCAGCCCCTGACAATTTGGGGGGGTTTCATCAAGGGGGGGCCGAGAAAAAAGGGGGGTCCCAAAACGCTTTTTTCCCATGTTAATTTCCATAGGGCGGTTGGCCTCACTTTTAGCTCGAACGGCTGAATGGATTTGCACGAAACTTGGCAAAATTGTAGGGACTGTTAGCCCGATGTGCCTTTGCTAGGTCTCAATATATGTGCTCCAGTGGATTTTGAGTAATTTAGGTTCAAAACAAGATATATATCTGGGCGGAGCCTAACCACACATCTGATCTGATTGGCTGTCAGCACTTCATCCAAGAAGTGTTGGCAGCCATCTTGGGACCAATATACATGATAGCACCTCATTAAAAAGCATTGTAGTTAATAGAGGGTTTTAGGACTTTAGTTACATTATAAATCATTTGTTGATGGTACCATACTCGTTTTAGGAATTGTGGTGGGTTCTAAGGTGATTTTACCATGTGAAAAACCTTCTGCTGTGATATCATGAATATTGTTTGAAAGAAAACTAATATTTCATGATTTTCCCACAGTGGTTTGGAAGGGGATCTTTAAGCTAAACTGAAAGCACATTTTCTGTAAATTCACATTATCTTTCTCAGTCATGTGAAAATGAAGTCAGACATTCTCAGTAAAACATGTACATCCAACAAGGACAGAGACTGTCAGTTGATTCCTTTGTGTTCTACTGCAGCCTCCTAGAGTGTTCTAAAGAACAACTAGAGAGCTAACAGTCCTACTTATTACAAAGGTATGGCACACCTGAAGCCATCTTGATTGGAATAAAGTGGTAACTCTTAAAACATTTAATTTAAAAAGAAACAACATGAGGGGGTATATTTTGCCATAGAAAGTATGATTAGTGCTGCAGAATGAAAAATTAGGGCACATTTTGAGTGACTTCTCAAATCCTTTTCTATTTCATTAAAACATTCTGACATGCAGTCTCCCAAAATGGCCACCAGAGACAAAAGAGCCCAAATGTAGCCCAAATATCACCCAGATGTAGCCCAAGTATAGCCCAATGACAGAATGTCCCAGAGTGTTCTAAAGAACAACTAGAGCGCTAACAGTCCTACTTATTACAAAGGTATGGCACACCTGAAGCCATCTTGATTGGAATAAAGTGGTAACTCTTAAAACATTTAATTTAAAAAGAAACAACATGAGGGGGTATATTTTGCCATAGAAAGTATGATTAGTGCTGCAGAATGAAAAATTAGGGCACATTTTGAGTGACTTCTAAAATCCTTTTCTATTTCATTAAAACATTCTGACATGCAGTCTCCCAAAATGGCCACCAGAGACAAAAGAGCCCAAATGTAGCCCAAATATCACCCAGATGTAGCCCAAGTATAGCCCAATGACAGAATGTCCCAGAGTGTTCTAAAGAACAACTAGAGCGCTAACAGTCCTACTTATTACAAAGGTATAGCACACCTGGAGCCATCGTGATGGGAATAAAGTGGTAACTCTTAAGACATTTAATTTAAAAAGGAACAAAATGAGGGGGTATATTATGCAATAGAAGGTATTATTAGTGCTGCAGAAAGAAAAATTAGGGCACATTTTGAGTGACTTTTCAAATCCTCTTCTATTTCATTAAAAAATTCTGACATGCAGTCTCCCAAAATGGCCACCAAAGACAAAAGAGCCCAAATGTAGCCCAAATATCACCCAGATGTAGCCCAAGTATAGCCCAATGACAGAATGTCCCAGAGTGTTCTAAAGAACAACTAGAGCGCTAACAGTCCTACTTATTACAAAGGTATGGCACACCTGAAGCCATCTTGATTGGAATAAAGTGGTAACTCTTAAAACATTTAATTTAAAAAGGAACAAAATGAGGGGGTATATTTTGCCATATGAATTATGATTAGTGCTGCAGAAAGAAAAATTAGGGCACATTTTGAGTGACTTCTCAAACCCTCTTTAATTTCATTAAAAAATTCTGACATAGTCTCCCAAGATGGCCACCAGAGACAAAAGAGCCTAAATGTAGCCCAAATATCACCCAGATGTACCCCAAGTATAGCCCAATGACAGAATGTCCCAGAGTGTTCTAAAGAACAACTAGAGCGCTAACAGTCTTACTTATGACAAAAGTATGGCACACCAGAAGCCATCTTGATTGGAATGAAGTGGTAAGTCTGAAAACACTCAATTTAAAAAGGAACAACATGAGGGGGTTAATTTTGCCATAGAAAGTATGATTAGTGCTTCAGAAAGAAAAATTAGGGATCATTTTGAGTGACTTCTCAAATCCTCTTCTATTTCATTAAAAAAATTCTGACATGCAGACTGAAACATGCACTTTGAATACCAGCAGCAGACGTCCCTGGTGAGCAGTGGCTTTACTACAGTGATCTAATGTGCAACTAGAGTGCTAACATTCAGAATTTATGGCAAATGTGTGACACATCTGAATGCCTTCTTGATGGAACCAAAGTAAACAAGCATTGAAAATGCAATAGATCTCGCCCTCGTTTAAGTTAAAGCCATTCTGTTTGTAATGAGGTGGCTTTTTAGCTTTGCTTTTATTAGTGTTTTTTCAACTTTCATGTAAATAACGCACCGTTTTCACCAAATCGACTTTGCCCAAGCACACCCTTCCCTTCGGCCAACAAATCCCAAAAATTCGGCACACCTGCCGATCCACTCTCCCTACAGCTCACCCAAGCCCCGTCCCTCTAGCGCAACTGGAACACCCCAAATTCACCTTCTCCATGCGCACCAAAAACTCCCATTGAATAACATGGCAATTCGCTACTCCGCACAGAAATTGCTCTTTAAAGCACTTCCACTGCTCCGATCCGCTTCAAACTTGGCTGGACACTACTTCCAGCGATTCCCTAACATCTCACCAAAAATCAGCCCAATCCATCCACTGGAACGGGGACGAATTTCAACCCGAATACGCGCCCACCCGCAAACACAAAAAAAAGCCATAAAACGGCCAAATCTCGACCAAAAACCGCCAAAATCCCTCAAAACCTTGCCAACACCAATACGCACGAAACTGAACCGGCCCCTCAGCCCTAGGCTCCGGGAACCCTACTTAATTGACCCAAAAGCCCTAAAAAAGCAACATAATACACACGAAAACGCCCTAACAACCCTAAAATGCATATAAGTATATGTATGCATGCATTTATGTTTGTATTTATATAGATATACAGATGATATATGTTTATATATGTATGTATATATATATATTCACTGAAAAAACCATAGGCTATAGACCATATATAGTTAGGAATTAGCATTTACAAAACCTTGAAAATTCACTGAAAAAACCATAGGTTATAGACCATATATAGTTAGGAATTAGCATTTACAAAACCTTGAAAATTCACTGAAAAAACCATAGGTTATAGACCATATATAGTTAGGAATTCGCATTTACAAAACCTTATTTTACTCACACAAAACCATTGAAATTCCATATATAGTTAGTTGCACTAACTATATATCGCGCACCCGCAATCCACTGCTGATGATGTCACATATTACATCATTCATGACATGGTCAGTGACATCACTGATGACATCACTGATGACATCTCAAATGACATCACTGATGACATCACTGATGACAACATCCAGTGACTGTATGTTTCTGTAAAGTTAAAATATGTCTTACATATTGAAGAATGAGTGGATGTATAAGTGTCTGGATGAAGGATTTAGTAGGTGCATGACTGACTGTATGAGTGAGTGATTAAATGTGTCTCACTGAGTGCATGGGTTAGTGACTAAACTGTCTTAATTTGTGCATCATTATGTCTGTTGTTCTGTAAACTGTTGCATGTGTTGATAAGTAGCTATATGAGTAACTATATGGGTTATTGATTGGTTGCCCAAGTCTTTGTATGGGAGACTGAGTGTGTGTGTGGGTGGCTGGGAGGTGTATGACTCTGTGCATAGATGTGTGAGCAGTTGATTCACTAGATGTATGGTTTCAAAAGTGCATGTGGAAACAGCTGTATGGGCGGTTGACTGTGTGCATGAGTGTATTGGTGAGTGAATGGATATCTCAGTGCTACATGTCAAAGTAAGTACATATGTAAAACACAGTACATGTGAGAGTTGACATATATAAATAACTGTGCATAAGAGCCAGTGAATGTGTGAGTGGCTGTATGGATCATTGTGAACTTGTATCAGGGATTGTATAAGAGAGTAAATATGTGTTAGTATATGTTTGAATAAGTAAAGTTTGTATAACTGTATAGTTGAGGAAATGGAGGTGTGATTGATTCTTTGCATGACTGACTAGGTGTGTGAGTAACTCCATGGATGAGTGACAGTCTGTGAGTGTCTGTTTACACTGATTGTATCTAAGGTTATATTAGAGTCTGAAGAGGTTCATCGTATTATCACATGAATGATATCATCAGTGATGTGATCAGTAATGTCAAATGAGATGTCATCAGTGATGTCATCAGTGATGTCATTTGAGATGTCATCAGTGATGTCATTTGAGATGTCATCAGTGATGTCATCAGTGATGTCACTGACCATGTCATGAATGATGTAATATGTGACATCATCAGCAGTGGATTGCGGGTGCGCGATATATAGTTAGTGCAACTAACTATATATGGAATTTCAATGGTTTTGTGTGAGTAAAATAAGGTTTTGTAAATGCGAATTCCTAACTATATATGGTCTATAACCTATGGTTTTTTCAGTGAATATATATATATATATATATATATATATATATATATATATATATATATATATATTGAAAAACACCAAGCCCACTGAGAACTTGAAAACCTTTATGCATAAATTTGTATCCTTTTTTTTGGCATGTGAGACTAAAGTGTTAAATGGAGCTGGCCTGGAGAGAGTAGGTGTGCTTGATATTAATATTAATGTCAAGCATTCAAATCCCCATATTCATGAAGTAGATCCTTGCTCTAGCACTGTCTCTCAGAATAATCATGTAAGTTAATCCAGGGGAAGGCATGATCTACCTCCTGCAACTAAGTACGTTTTACAAGACAATATGGAAAGTGTATGCTGACTCGTTCCAGTAGCATTTTAGTGAATATTTGTAAAGAGCTTTCACTGCAGGCAGAACATAGAAGCACCTAATCTACTAACATATAAAAAAATAATTTTTAAGCGTCTTTTGTCCAGGTTCTCACCCTCAGTCAATCTTATTGTGTGTACACTTAACGAGATCCTATAGAATGATCAGGAACAGAGGTTAGACAACCAATGACTTTGCAAGGTCACATTCATCTAGAAACAACATGATAACAGTTGTGCAGCATGAAGCCCAATCCAAAGAGGCTACTCTGCTGGGGCCCGTCCACCAAGCAGTGAGAAAGCCTGACCCTCTCTCCAAGAATCAGGAACACCCAGGTCGACCTCCTAACCTCCTTCCCTTCCCTAAAACAACTGTGAGCACAGTACCAAATGTTTGATTTTACATAAGAATTTCCTAAATAAAAAATTAACGAATCCAACAGGGAGTGCAACGAACAGGGACTGGGGGGCGGGGGGAGACGGGCACAATGGTACACATGCATCTCCCCTACACATCGCAGAGGGGCACACAACACCTCCAGTAGAGCACACAAGACAACACATCTGCGATGCTGGAGAGGACCGCCACACCTCCGACACCGACGCCCCACAACAGTCCATGGATATCCCACGCAACCCACCACCAGGACCAGGGCACAAAAGCTTCTCAGAGGAGAACACAGCACCTACAACAGACCACACAGCACGAGGCACCCGCAATCACGGCTGACTCACAACACTTTACTGACCCACAAATGGCACCCCAATGCCAGGTGTCAGATCACTATAAGTAGGTGGCCCAACAGGTGCGGGTGTGGCCGAACACATGAAATGCGAACCAGAACACATATGTGGGTGCCCAATAGTCTCCAGGGACCACCCACAAAGAAGACCCACACTGCCATAGAGACACATACAGATGCACATTCACAGTCCAGGGGCACGCACACATTAGTCACACACCCACTTTGGCTCTGCGGACAGCACAGGCCACTCCTCTCACAAATTGAGCGGGTGACGATAAAGCTACATGTCCAGGTTCCAGCCCGCTGCCTGCAGTGACGTGTCTGCGTCCGCTGTACACAGCACAATGTAATGTCGTAGGGGCCAAGGCTCTCATACATACAACAAGACCACAGGGAATCATGCATATCATGTTGAATTGGCTATGGGCACGTGCGCCCGGCCCCTTTATTGGCAGGGCCACATGTACAGTGACGCCTGTGCTGGATGTGTGTGGGGTGAGTACAAGCCAGCCTGCACGGTGTGACGCGTGCTGGCAACAACATGAACAGTAGACACCAATGCAATGTAAACAAAAAACACCAGCATAACAGTCAACTGCAGAGCAACATGGAGGGAGCCGGATGAAGGACAGAGGTCACCAGATAGTCAGTAAGGAGGTTCCGTGAATTACAGTGCACTGAGGTAGGGGCACTAGCGATGAGCGCTCTCATGTGAAAAATTTGCTAGGATTGTGTCCCTTCGGGTCAGTCCTGATGCAGATTCAGTGAGGTGTGTCACACCTGCAACAACTACCCCATCAACCTCACTGGTCCACCACACTGCCTGAGGTGACAGTTGCATCCGCAGTCCACAGCGCATTACCCAGTAATAGAACCAGGTGTGTAGCTGACTACCACCACCAGTGTGCATTCCTGCCCTGGGGATGTTACCTCCTGCCCAACCATTGTCTGTGCCTTCTACCGTCCGCACACTTGACACATCCTCCTCATCATAGTCCCAGGTCCCCCCTCACTGCCTGAGGTTACATTGCTGCACACATGTCCACAGCACAAAAAACAATCAGCAAAGGGGCAACAGCTTACGGTGCACTGAGTCACTGGCAACTGGAGTGCTGAGCAGGGTTACAGGCTGATGATGGCATCCATGACAGGTCTGGGCAACTCTGTAGGTCTGTTAGTACCACCGTTTCAATACTGGCAGATTGTGTTTGGAGATGGTCCTTGCTGTGGTGGTGTGTGCCTCTTGCGGTGATGCGACGTCCGGGCAAGTCTGCACCCGAATCCATGTGTGGTCCCTGGAAGCCCGCAGCGGAGGCCGGAGCCTGCGGACCGCGCAGGGCCACATACACATGGTGTTGATGAGCATAAGACCATCACTCCAGGGGCCATCCAATGTTTCAGCAGAAGGGGTCCCGGTCATGGCCAGAACAGAGTTAGTGGCCCCAGATGCTCTGCAGCCGGCACAGGCACCCAGCCATGGGACGTGACTTGTGGTGCAGTCAGATGGGCCGTGCCATCAGAGCGGACCCTCACGATGTTCAAGGTGGATGTGGCAGAGGGTTGAGGTGTCCTTCAGGGCATGAAGCAGATGTTTGATGTTATCCAGAAGCAGCAAATGGGGGAGTGGAATGCACAACCCTCATTTGTACCAACAATTCGGGATCAGCTACATGAGGAGGAACATTAGTCAGTGGACTGAACATCAGCAATGCACGACCAGCGAGTGTCCATGAATGTTGGTGACAGACTTAGTGGCACAGGTGCTGAGTGGGGATTCAGTCTGCGATGATGCCGGTACACTGACATGAACTCCACCATTGCCAAATCAAGACTGTGACCTACTGGACCGCAGTATAGGCCAGAGGCAGCGGTCAGCAGTGGTCCACAGCCACGTGTTGTTGTCTGGCGAGGCACAGAGTTAGTGACACAAGGGCAGTTGTTGGTAGTGTTCTATCACCTCCGTAATGATGATCCTGCTCCCTCCGGACTGCAACGCGTCATCCTCATACGCTTCTCCCTGTGTGCTATAGAATATATTCTTACCAATGTTCAGTTCCAAATCTGGGACCCACTCGTGCACAAAGTAGGCTGAGGGCAGTAGTCTGCATAGGCCCACAGACATGTGTGGTTTTGATGCCATGCACAGACTTGTTGGCGCAACATTGATGGGAGCATAGTGACTTGCACTATGCCTGAAATTATGTTCACTGCCATGGTGTAATCAGGACTCAGTTCCAAATGTGTGACCTACCTGACCCTGGTGTAGGCCTGAGGCAGCACTCAGCTCGGCCCTTTCACTGAGTGTCGCCAACATAGGTTGGATGGCCCCACCGGCCTGCATAGTTCAGGTTCAGTGGCACCACGTGCCGCAGGCTAGCGTTGAACAGGGTTAGTGTCACCATGTGTTGCAGGCTGGCGTTGAACAGGGTTAGTGGCACCATGTGTCACAGGCTGGCGTTGAACAGGGTTAGTGGCACCACATGTCACAGGCTGGCATTGAATAGGGTTAGTGGCACCACGTGTCGCAAGAAGCCATATGGAACTTTGCCTTACTGATCGGGTGGGGTCTGGTGCTGGTGCTGCTGGCCCGGATTTGGGTTCACTGCCAATTATGACTAAGGACACAGTTTCACATATGTGACCGAATGGGACAAAGAGCAGGCCGTATGCGGCAGTAGAGTACGTCAACAAGAAAGGAGTAAAGCAGGCCGGTGGCTGAGATGGTCTGAGGTGGCTGCCAAGGTTGAGGGCCTCGGGCTTAGAGCTTGCGCTGGCTCGTGGTGGGCCCTCCTTGACACGCGCTGGTGTTGGCACGTGATCAGTGTGGCCTGGCTGCACAGGGGCATGTCTGACTGGTCCATGGTCCAGCGTGCCAGGGTCTGGCAGGCGCACAGCATCGCAGGCAACTCCGCTTAAGAGAGGAGAACCACACCTAGGGCTACGTGCTTTTTATTCACACCCCGATGCTGGTGTGGCGTATGCCAAGCCATCCCACTCTGGTCACACTTAGGGGGGGCATAACAGGCAATATTTGCGCGCGGTCCCCCACAGGCTGTGGTGACATGGTTGCCTCCACTGTCCACTACACTTCATACACCAGAGGTGTATGTCGCTATGGATCTGAGTGTGTACTGCATACTGCGGTCTGTCCAGCACAACTCCGCCAAACTTGGCATTGTATACTTTCCCAATCATTGTTCAACGGAATCCTTCACACATGCCTGGTTGTCACCTCTCCCCACATTTGCCTGTTGTGTGGCTGAGGTGCCCTGCCGTTGATGGCTCATGTTCAGGGCTTGCCCAGTTAACCATTGTGAGTTGTTGGGCATGCTGTTGTGCATATTGGTTGTGATTTTGTGACGTGTGCATTGCCAGAGTTGTGATTTGCATGGTTGTGGGGTGTTCATTTGGAACTTGCCATTGGGCTGTGCATTTCCCTGGTTTCCATCCTGGGTACCCTGGCTGATGTTGGGCTGTCGGAGGATGTAGGAATCATGCACACTGGCTGTGTATTTGAAGGTGACATTGTTGTGTTATGTATCATTTTTAGACCCTAGTGTAATTTTCCCGATTCATGCCCTTATATAGGTATAAATCTCCATATCCTTACATAGGCATAGAAATCATTACCATATTTAGACTTAGCCCATGCAGTCCAAATAAGGCATGGCTACTTCCATTAGTTCTGAAAATCCACAACGATTTCTTGGAAAAACTAGCCTTCAGCAGTCATGGATTTCCCCTTGCTTGAATATTGATGTATCCAAGACCTCATGGAGTTTTCAAAGAACTGCGAGTCTTTAGTGATGTTATTATGTCCAACCTTACGTCAAACTCGGCATCCTCAAGGTATAAATATGCCCACACTTGCCCTAGCAAACACACAGTGGTTTGGAGCAGTTTGACTATGTACTTGCCCGACGCAGCTCGCTACAGCAAGTGCCTAACGAAGCCGACCCTCCAGCAGACGCACTGAGAGAGACGCTGTCTTTTCTCCTTCCGAGAAAGCCAGTTCCAGTGTTTCCAAGCTACCCTTGCGGGTTGTTGGAAAATCGAGTTCTGAGAAAGAGATACCAGACCTCCTTCATTCTAGAACCAAGGTACGGAGCAGATTAGACCCTGAGAGAAATCTGGGATAGATTCTTTGCAAAATACTAAACCAATGCGACACCTCACTTACTTCTTCCCTCGTACTAGACCTAGGTTAGGTACATTGGGGTAGGCGTATTTTAGAAGCACCATTGGAGTACGTTTTAGTCTTTATTCATTTATGTATGTATTTTATGGCTTAGAAACCATATCATGCTTTTACAGTATTATTTCATGATACTCTTTTTACTGTACGCATTGTACTATATAACAAGTATTGCGATTGTAGCAGTTTATTTCTTTTGCATGAGAAAGAAGACTGTTCAATACATACTTTTATTGAAAACGCCTGTCTCTCTATTTCTCTTCACCTCTTGTGAAACGAAGCATGCACGATTGACTGAGTAAAATAGCTATCTATTGTTTCCGCGACTCTAAAGATATATTTCTTATTCTTGGGAAACAAAGTTGTCATGTTTATGCAGGTGTCAGAAATGAATTCCTTCTTGTGAACTCGAGAACGTTTCTAGTGACCTCTGAGTTAGCTGGCACACTCACAATTAAGTTTAGTATATTCAATAGAGACCTAGTCGACTTAAGTCCTACGTCAATTCTAAAGTATATGCTATTTCAATGCGCAGAGCATATTGGGAATATAGAAACGACACTACATGGCGCTCAACGTTTGGTAAGGCACTCATTTATTGCTAGATACTAGACCCCTTTTTCCCGTAAAATACTTCAATAGACGTCTGGAGTGGGTAAAAGGATAAAATATCCACCAAAAACGGAGTAGGGCGAAAAATCCTATATATTACTTTTTTGGTTTGTTCAACGTTGAAGGATACAGTGTTCCAAAATATTGGGCACCTTATCTTTGTTTCCTTGAAACTTGCTTTGCAAACTTTCGGTCAATAAAATGACTGAAAACAAGACTGGGGGAGCTGCAGCAGTAGCCCAACCAGCCGTAGAAGACACAGGTTTTCAACAAAACGACCCGGATGCTGTAATCAACCCGGTAAATGTAAGAAAAAACATTACTATAAAGCTTAATACAAATGGCGTTTCATCGAGAGGTGGTGTCAGGCCCAGGGGCGCTTGCGGTCTAGGGCCCGCCCTATTTGGCCTTCGGCCATGTCCCAAACGTTTATGTGGAAAGACTCATGGGTCTTCCCCTGCTGGACATTGGTGGTTGCTTTGTTATAGGGCTAGGGCAGGCTAAACTTTGGAAATGTATTTTGCCCTAAAAATTCCATTGATTCCCTATGGTCCGCAAGATGAGTGAGGTTTGGCAGGGTATGCGAGATGAGTGAGGTTTGGCAAGGTACGCGAGATGCGTGAGGTTTGGCAACCGCGTACCGCGAGATGCGTGCAATTTGGCATGCTGTCGCATTTCAACGCCGCAAGCAGGGGAAATTACGCGGGTGTGGTTACGTTGATGTACGTGACCACACCCAAGGATCTGTGCTCACTATTCTGGAGATTTCTGAGAAGGAGGTTGATTCCAGGCAGGCTCTGTGTTTTGGTATGCTGTTTAACCCTTTGATGCAGATTCGTGTGTGCCGCGCTGGAGCAGACCTTTCCGGAGGAGCTTCTTGAGTTGGTAACTTCTCCGGCAGTCTTTGAGAAGGTGGTTTTGGACCGGATTTCTTCGAGGAATTTCTTCCTTTGGGGTCCAGAGTTTGCAGATGAACCTATAATTAAGAGTAGGTCGTACTCTTTAGGTATGAAGGCGATTTAATGCACAAAAAGGTTTTTATTTTTTGTATTTACAGAATCTAAAGAGCAAGAAAGATTTAAACGCTGTTTCAGTTTTTTATATCATGTTATTTAAGGAATTAGAAATCTTCAATGTTTTTGGTATGAAGTAAACCCAACATAATATTTCGAATAGAAAGTTATTGTTTTAGCACAGAAACAAGATACATCTCTTGCTTATGTTTTCTACATGTAACTTGATTATGAAGCTATAACAAGACAAAATTAGAGTGTTTTTCAATACACAGTTTCGTGCTATGTGAACAAGTTTAAAGGTTTTGATACTATCTAACAGTGAACAATTTACAGAAGATAATGTAAATCGTGCTATTTTTTCTGAGAGAGTTTTATCAGAAAAGTACATATGTTTTATGTGCAAAGAAATATCAAGCATTTGGAGAATAATTAGTATAAAAGGTCAAATTGCAAGAGGTTTAATTGCGATATTATTCCACAGAATTTTGTGAAGTGAATCTAGTTTAACATGAAAACTCCATGCTTAGATTGCTGCTTGCATTAAGGAAAACTTACTGAAATATAAGTAAATAGGTATTAGTGTGTGTCTAACTTTTTCCTTTTCAGATCTCCCTCCCAGCTGTTCCCTTCCCAACTCCCCTTTTCCCCCGCTTGATCACTTCAATATTCTGTGTAATAATTACAATCAGAATTGGAGGTATCGAGAGGTGGGCCCTTATATCATCGCATCAGATTCCGAGGAAGACTTCGTCTGACAGAATAGTGAGCCACGAATTATTTTCCTCCCGATCTGACTGTGTTGACATAATGGCCACCATGGATGATTTACTTGCGGCAATAGTTAAAATGCAGGCAGATTTAAATGAAACTATGGCTGCTACAGCATTGTTGTCTGATAAAGTAGATAATATTCAGATTTTGAACACTCCCCTTCCTGAGGAGGCGCAAGACACTAGAGCTTCCACAAATATATCAGTAATTGTTCCACCACAAATTCCTCTGGCTGCGCCAGAACGTTTTTCAGGAGACCCTTCTAAGGTTCAAATATGTTTAACACAAATAGAATTGCATTTCTCTTGTAGACCTGCAGCATTTCCCACCCCTCAATCCAGAATAGCTTTTCTAATTTCTTATCTGTCTGGAGATGCTGCAAATTGGGCAGTTCCGCTAGTACATCAAGATAGCGCTCTATTGTATAACTGGCGGCGCTTTGTAGAAGAATTTGAGAAAGTATTCGACAGACGAACAGTAACTTTGTCTGCAGATCGAGAACTGTTACAATTAAGACAAGGAAATCGAGATCTTATTGCCTACTTGTCACATTTTAATAGATTGGTCGCAGAAACCTCTTGGCCTGAAGAAAAAAGAGCAGCACTTTTCTATCAAGGGTTGAAGGACGATCTGAAAGATGGGTTAGCTCAAATTGACCCACAACCAACAACTTGTTCAGATTTAATTAATCTAACTTTGAGATTGGATCACAGACTATCAGAACGAAGGGGTGATAAAAAAAGAGGAGAGAAACCTAATTGGAAAAGTGAAACTAAACTCAGAACTCAGTTCACACATTCTGAATCTAGCTCTGAACCAATGGAAATTGGAACCCTTAGACAACCATTGTCAAAAGACGAGAAAGAGAATAGACGCAAAAATGGACAGTGTCTCTATTGTGGACGCAAAGGACACTTTGTGAAAGATTGTATGTTGAAACCTAAGAATAAAACTCCAACCACAGGTAAAGTGTCAGTTTTGGAAACAAAAAACTTTGAGTCGGGAAACTAACATGCCCAGGATTGGTAGAAGGGGATATCTTGGGAGCCATTGCTTACCCTTCAATAAACTCTTGTGTAAGTAATTACAAAGCACATTTGCGATTAGCAGTTCAAATACAACTGATTCACAAAATCTGGCAAATGGAAGTTTTAATTGACTCTAGGGCCACAGGAAACTTTGTCGATTTAAAAACCGCCCAGCGATTGAGTATCATCTGTGAGAAAAAAGACACTCCTGAAATAGTCCAAGCCGTAGATGGAAAAGTTTTATCCGGAGGTCCAGTCACCATGCAAACCTCAAAGGTAATAATGAGTTGTGAAGACTCAAAAAAGAGATATCATAGAGAGGAGGTTCAATTCGATGTAATCCAAGCACCTCAATACGGCTTTATTTTAGGAATGCCATGGCTCTGTCTACATAATCCAATTATTGACTGGCAAAAGAGAGAACTTGTATTCCAATCTGATTTTTGTCAATCATCTTGTATGGGAACTCTCACAAACACAATCAGTCAAATTGCTACTGCAGAAGAAAAAGAGACAATTCTACCCAAATGTTACAAAATGTTTCAGGAGGTATTCAGTGAAGAGAAAGCAGCAGTCCTTCCTCCTCATCGCAGCTATGATTGCCAAATCGATCTCATGCCGGGTTCATGTGTACCGAACTGTAGGATTTATGCACTCTCTGAAACAGAAAATCAACACTTGAGAGAATACTTGGATCAATATCTTGAAAATGGGTTAATTCGTCCTTCAAAGTCACCAGCCGCCTCCCCTTTGTTTTTTATTCCAAAGGCAAATGGTGAATTAAGAATGTGCATTGACTATAGGGCTTTGAACAAAATCACCATCAAAAACAAATATCCCTTACCATTAATCCCAGTTCTTTTAGATCAAGTAAAAACAGCAGTAATTTACACCAAGCTTGATCTAAGAGGAGCATATCATCTGGTGAGAATCAGACAAGGAGACAAATGGAAAACTGCATTTAAAACTAGATATGGACTGTTCGAATATTTGGTAATGCCGTTTGGTCTTTGTAATGCGCCAGCAGCCTTCCAGTTTTTCCTCAATGATGTTCTACGGGAATTTCTAGATTTATTTTTTATTGTCTATATAGATGATATCTTAATTTATTCCGATTCAGAAGAAAAGCACGAAGGTCATGTCAAACAAGTTTTAAAGGCATTACAATCACACAATCTGTATTGCAAGTTATCCAAATACGATTTTCATGTCTTTGAGGTCGAATTTCTTGGAGTACTGCTCACACCAACGGGCATGAAAATGACTGATAGAAAAATAAAGTCAGTAGCAGAATGGCCAATCCCAAAATCTGTTCGAGATGTGCAATGTTTTTTGGGCTTCGCAAACTTCTATCGACGATTTATCGATCACTTTTCAGCAGTCGTAGCTCCCATAACTCGTCTGTTACGAAAAAAGGTGAAGTTCGAATGGACTACAGAAGCAAATGAAGCATTCCAAAGTTTAAAAAAAGCTTTTACTGAAGCCCCAATTTTGATGCATCCTGTTGTGAATGAACCTTTTATAATCGAAGCGGATGCCTCAGATGTTGCAATTGCGCCATTTTATCTCAGAGACATCACAAAACTGGTCAAATGCATCCTGTCGCTTATATGTCTCGTAAATTGAATGCAGCTGAACAGAATTACATAATTGCAGAGAGAGAGTTGCTTGCAATACTTGAAGCATTCAAGGAATGGAGACATTATATTATCGGAGCAAAATTCACAGTAACAGTGTATATAGATCACAGAAACTTACAATTCATGAGTTCAGCCAGAATGTTAACTCCACGACAAATGAGATGGATGATGTTCTTTGCAGAATATGATTTCATAGTAACCTATCGACCTGGACAAGACAACAAAAAGGCGGATGCTTTATCCAGGAAAGACTCAACATTACATAAGTGTGAAGGAACTCCACAAGCAATAATAGAACCTGACAAAGTGATCTGTTTGTTGAATGCTGATCAGTTCTTAGACAGTATACATGAGAATTTTCCTCCATCACAATGGGAGAAATGGAATAACAAGAAGAAAAACCAAACAATCAAAGAAGGAATACCATTTCATGGAAAACAAGTCTACCTTCCAAACAAGGAATTACATGAGACGGTCTTTAATTGGCTACATTCCCATCCTATGGCAGGACATCCAGGTCCAAAAAAGACTGTAGAAAAGATTCAAAACTTGTTTTGGTGGCCAACTCTCAAAAAGGATGTTTCTTTGATGGCTCAAAACTGTGAAACATGCGCTAGATTTAAAACTGATCATAGCAAACCAAAAGGTTTGTTACAAGTCTTACCAACACCAATCAAACCATGGGAACATGTTTCTTTAGATTTCATCACGAATTTACCACTAGTGATTCTTCATTCAGTAATTTTGGTAGTAGTGGACAGTTTAACAAAATATGCCCATTTCATTGCTTGTAAAAAATTGCCAACAGCAGGACAATTAGCGCAAATACTACTAACAAACATTGTGCGATTACATGATTTGCCTTCAGTGTTACTGTCTGATTGAGGGTCTCAGTTTTCATCTAAATTCTGGCAGCAATGGTGTCAAAGTCTACAAAATCACATCTAATATGTCTACTAGTTACCATCCCCAAACTGATGGTCAAACTGAACGATTAAATCAGACATTAAAGCAATACTTAAGATGTTACGTAGAAGACTCCAAGAGATCTTGGTATGATTTGCTTTGGATTGCAGAAATGGCTTATAACACATCACCGCATTCTTCAACTGGGTCATCTCCATTTGAGGCTCTCTATGGCTATTTACCAAACACAATTCCTTTAGTATTGCCCAAACATGTAAGTGATACACCTGCAGTACAGGATGCTATACAACATAAGCAAACTGTTCACCAACAAACTCACCAACGTTTACTACAAAGTAAGGAAAAGTACAAACAGCAGTATGATAAACATCATAGACCTGGTCCAAGATATGTTGCTGGGGATAAAGTTTGGTTGTCTACCAAGAACTTAACCTTCAAAAGAAAAAGTATGTTTCATCCTAAGTTTATTGGACCATATTCAGTACTTCGTCAAGTCAATCCAGTAACGTACAAATTGTTACTTCCAAAAACTTTGAGAATCCATCCAGTGTTCCATACATCCCTTTTGAAACCAGCTAGACAAAATGTTGCAACTAGGCCAGCGCCAGTTTTGGTTCAGGGTAACTGGGAATACGAGGTAAAGGACATACTGGATTCTAAACTAAGGAGAAGCAGATTGTGGTATCTTTTCTCCTGGAAAGGTTACGGAGCTGAGAATGATTCTTGGGAACCGGCAGAGAACATTCATGCCTCTCGCTTGGTGCGACGTTTCCACCTCCTTCATCCCTCGAAGCCGGGCCCTAGACCGTTCCAGGGAGGGGGGAATACTGTCAGGCCCAGGGGCGCTTGCGGTCTAGGGCCCGCCCCATCTGGCCTTCGGCCATGTCCCAAACGTTTATGTGGAAAGACTCATGGGTCTTCCCCTGCTGGACATTGGTGGTTGCTTTGTTATAGGGCTAGGGCAGGCTAAACTTTGGAAATGTATTTTGCCCTAAAATTTCCATTGATTCCCTATGGTCCGCGAGATGAGTGAGGTTTGGCAGGGTACGCAAGATGAGTGAGGTTTGGCAGGGTACGCGAGATGCGTGAGGTTTGGCAACCGCGTACCGCGAGATGCGTGCAATTTGGCATGCTGTTGCATTTCAACGCCGCAAGCAGGGGAAATTACGCGGGTGTGGTTACGTTGATGTACGTGACCACACCCAAGGATCTGTGCTCACTATTCTGGAGATTTCTGAGAAGGAGGTTGATTCCAGGCAGGCTCTGTGTTTTGGTATGCAGTTTAACCCTTTGATGCAGATTCGTGTGTGCCGCGCTGGAGCAGACCTTTCCGGAGGAGCTTCTTGAGTTGGTAACTTCTCCGGCAGTCTTTGAGAAGGTGGTTTTGGACCGGATTTCTTCGAGGAATTTCTTCCTTTGGGGTCCAGAGTTTGCAGATGAACCTATAATTAAGAGTAGGTCGTACTCTTTAGGTATGAAGGCGATTTAATGCACAAAAAGGTTTTTATTTTTTGTATTTACAGAATCTAAAGAGCAAGAAAGATTTAAACGCTGTTTTAGTTTTTTATATCATGTTATTTAAGGAATTAGAAATCTTCAATGTTTTTGGTATGAAGTAAACCCAACATAATATTTCGAATAGAAAGTTATTGTTTTAGCACAGAAACAAGATAAATCTCTTGCTTATGTTTTCTACATGTAACTTGATTATGAAGCTATAACAAGACAAAATTAGAGTGTTTTGCAATACACAGTTTCGTGCTATGTGAACAAGTTTAAAGGTTTTGATACTATCTAACAGTGAACAATTTACAGAAGATAATGTAAATCGTGCTATTTTTTCTGAGAGAGTTTTATCAGAAAAGTACAGATGTTTTATGTGCAAAGAAATATCAAGCATTTGGAGAATAATTAGTATAAAAGGTCAAATTGCAAGAGGTTTAATTGCGATATTATTCCACAGAATTTTGTGAAGTGAATCTAGTTTTACATGAAAACTCCATGCTTAGATTGCTGCTTGCATTAAGGAAAACTTACTGAAATATAAGTAAATAGGTATTAGTGTCTGTCTAACTTTTTCCTTTTCATATCTCCCTCCCAGCTGTTCCCTTCCCAACTCCCCTTTTCCCCCGCTTGATCACTTCAATATTCTGTGCAATAATTACAATCAGAATTGGAGGTATCGAGAGGTGGGCACTTATATCATCGCATCAGATTCCGAGGAAGACTTTGTCTGACAGGTGGTAAGGTAATATTTGTTATAGAGACACATGAGTAGCGGCAGACAGAGGTATTTTATTCATGGATTCAGTTTCCTACAACGAATCCAGTAACAAATGAGTTCCACTACAACAAAGTAGAGGAACCTCCAGCAGAATACATTCCTTTCGAGGATATTGAAATTCCACTAACTTACCAAGAGCATCAGCTCTGGTTTAAAGGCACCCTACAACATCAAAATCACATTAACAGGCTCGGTCCACTAGGTAGACCAGGAGCAAAATGGCCAGTATTAGCCAGCTATACACCACATCCTGAAATTGAAAGAATGACAGGTCCTGAACTATTAGTTCAGCTAAAACAGTTAATCAAAATTCATAAACAATTGGTACAATATGTCATGCAGAACTTAACAGTCCAACCTGCAATAGGGATTCCACAGCACACCCCTCACTAGGGGAACACAAATAAAATTACACCACAGACTATACAATCAGTCATTCGTACATTACATGCAAAAAGGGAACAAATTCCATTCTGGTTAGATCAAACAATTACTCAAATAGAGGCAGTATTTCCCGATAGTAAACCTCATGAGGAACACAGAATTATAACAATCTGTTTACCAATGGGGATCACACCACACATGAAGGACTGTGACACTTGGGGTGCAGTCTTTGCTTCAATCTACACAAAAACACATGATGTTCCGTCTATGGCGGTAATACCAGACGTCCTGAGACAGATTCAAAATGAACACCGACCAGAACCTGCATTGAATCTTGGTATGAAATTACTAAAAATTTCAAACAGGTCTCGGCTGTATTATTAGCTACCATTAAAGGTGATTATTAAAAACAAGGGGACCCCATACAGTAGAACCTGGGGTAACAAAATGCTTTTGAAAGAACAATGGTTCAGGGTAGGCCTTAAGAGGTCCTTAGTAGGGAATAGAACAGAAAGCGAGTACTTAATAAGTCGCTAGGGAGCAGAGGTAGTGGGTAAAGCGAGTACTTAATAAGTCGCTAGGGAGCAGAGGTAGTAGGTACTGATAGGAGTTTTTATTTTACTCTTTTTTCTCAAGGATATACATAAATAATTGTACTGTATAGCAGGTGCTCAAGTGAATAATATGGTGTAGGACGTGACATAAGAGATCAAAGTGAACGGACTGTCATACAACAACAACAAGGATAAAAACACAACAATTATGTACAAATAGAACGGGTGAAATTCCTTGGGTAGGTCGACGGCGTTTCGATCTATATAGCTTTAGATCATCATCAGGACAGATGAGCCTCCTGAAACTATAAGAATTTTAATTAAGATCTGTTTCCTACATGTATGCTTAGCTGGCATTCCTACATCTGTGCTTTAACTTGCAGATAATTTTGTGCTCCCGGGACAATAGAAATAAAAATAAAAACCATGCACATGTTCATATCTTTACACATGCGCATTTGGTGAACAATTCAATTAAATTTTGATTGAAATAAGGAGGCATATAGTTTAACCTCAACTTAGTATGTGGCGCTTATTTGGTCAAGAGTTATGTATAAGAGCGCATGCATTATTTGGTACAGTTATTTGGTAGAAAATTAATTAAATTAAAACAAAAATTGTACCTTGCCGAAGCTTTTTAAGGCAAGTATGATTGTTTGGCAGTACAGTGGGTTGGGTGTTGCTGGTCTCAATTGAATCTGCAGGTAATGGAGAATAATAGTGAACATAGGATGGACTTGGTAACCTTAATTAAGGAAGCATAGTTCTTGGGTAGGTATGGGGGTTTAAAAATTAGTATCTATTAATACAGAGCCAGTTAATAAAAGGGCGGGCTAGAGAAAAATCACATTGACTTGGACTTACACTGTACTTAATGAAAAAATAGGTCTTCCAGTGAAGAGAATCAAGTAGCGCTCGGTCACTTCTACTTGGACGAGGGTCCTACTTGAACTTATACAGTGAGAAAAATTCAGTTGATTAGGACCTTTAAATTGCTGGTAATCATTACTGGGCTGAATTGGGCCAAGGCTACTTACTTGGAGGGTTAATTGAACAGACACCGAGTTAATAAAAGGGTTCCGTTGCTTTTGCAGTAAAAGAGTTTAGGGCGCCTGAAACTACAAGAAAACAATTGGGTCAGTGCGTGGCTAAAAGAGATTAAAATATGCCAAGCGTTGCCCCGTGGTCGGCGGTCCACTTACTTAATCTGGCAGCACTTCGTGGCAGGAGAAGGGGGTCCGAGTACCTCTTCCGTGGTTGCTCACAGCTATGTGAACGCCCGATCCGCCATTATTAGCGTGTGAGAGTAGATGCGCGCGCAGACACGGTAGTGTGTCATACGGCGCATGCGCGGTAGGGACTCTATGCGAGCATGCGCTGAGGGAGAGTGTTTACTGTGGGCCCATGCGTGAAAAGAAGGAGTTACTATTGGTCAAGGAATGCGATTGAGGGGCGGTATTAATCATTATGGGCCAGAGTCACACTGTTCTAATTAAAATTAAAATTAAAAGGCTAAGGAGCTAATCTATAACCAGGGGCAATGGACATCACCTTAAATGGACACTAATGAGCACATTTCTTTAAAAAACTCAATTGTCACATATAAGAAGGTACTGATGCAGCTTGGAAAAAACATTCAATTGTCACATATAAGAAGGTACTGATGCAGCTTGGAAAAAACATTCAATTGTCACATATAAGAAGGTACTGATGCAGCTTGGTCAGAGAGTAAACAGAGTCCATGGCTCAATGGATACAAGTACACATGTTCCATTCATCAAGTGAATTGAGTCCTTTCTCAATTGTTTTACAGTAGAATATCCATTTGCATTCCAACCGATTTAGTATTGTTTGTTGGTTGCCTCCTCTGGCATTTGGCATCAGTTTGTCAATAACCTGCCACTTCATGTCGTTTTCAGTGTGTCCCAGTTCGAGGTAGTGCTCCACCAATGGGGCCGTTGTCACCTTACATCGGATCCTACTTCTGTGTTGGGATATTCTGGTCTTTATTTGTTGAGTCGTCTGTCCGATGTATAGTAGTTTGCATGGGCATTCAATACTGTAAATTACATTTTTTGAATTGCAATTGGTGAAAAAATTAAGAGTGTGCTTAACGCTTCCATACTCGAATACTTTAGTGTTGGTGGTGAATTCGCATGCCATGCACTTATTACATTTGAAATGCCCTAGGACTCGTGGTAGATTCAATCTGGTTTCAATTGTGTTATGAATGATTGGGTTGCTAGCTGCTCTTACTAGGTGGTCTTTCAGGTTACGACCCCTTTTAAATGAAAAAAGCGGGAGCCCGGTGTTTAGCTCTAAAGGGTCTAGTACATTCCAATGTTTTTTTATCATTTTCGTGAGTTTGTTGCTAGCTGTATTAAAGGTAGTCACACAGGTAATTTTAGGAATGGTTTCCTTGGGGTGAGGTTCAAGTAAATATTCTCTGTGTGTATACCAGGCCCTCTTCATGGCCCTTCTTACCAATTTTCTAGGGTAACCTCTTGTAGTTAGTTTTTTGCAGAGAACTTCTGCTTCAGTGAAGAAATCTGTTTTATGTTTGCAATTTCTCCTGATTCTCAGGAATTGTCCATAGGGCAATCCATCCCTCAGAGCCCTGGGGTGTGCACTATGGTATTGTAGGAGGGTGTTGCGTTCCGTAGGTTTACGAAACAGTGTGGTGTATAGTTGCTCTTCTTCGCATTTAATGGTCACATCTAGGTAGTCGATTTGGTGTTTATCGTATGAGTGGGTGAATTTAAGGTCTGTTTGGTGGGTGTTGAGCCATCTGCAGAAATTTTCTAGTGATTCTTCATCACCACTCCAAATCATAAGGACATCATCGATGTATCGATGCCATGACTTTATTTGATTGCGAAAAGGATTTATGTTATTGAGGATGATACTAGTTTCTATGTCATCCACGAAAAGAATCGCAAAATTGGGGGCAAAAACCGCCCCCATGGAAGTGCCCTTACACTGCCTATAGAAGGTATCTTTGAATAAGAAATAGTTTTTGGTTAAGGCTATTTCCAGAAGGTTTATTATAAATTCTGTGGGGACTTGATGAGGTGCCGGACGATTGTTCAGATGTTTTTTGATTACGTTAATTCCTTTGTCCTGGGGGATGTTGGTGTATAGTGACTCTATGTCTAGAGTCACTAGGATCTCACTATCGGGATGGAATGGCTTTGATTCAATTAGATTGATCAGGTGTGTGGTATCTTTAACATACGTGGCCGTGTCTTGAACCATGTCTCGGATAAAAAAATCAATATATTTACCCAGGGGTTCTACAACTGACCCACAACCTGAAAGTATTGGTCTTCCAGGGGGTCGTTCCGTGTCCTTGTGAACTTTGGGCAATGTGTAAAGCACAGGGGTGCGTGGGTTTTTATTATTTAGGAATAGAAATTCATTCTTACTCAGAAATCCTGATTCAAGTGCTTCTTGGGTGACACTAATAATTGTTTCACTTATATTCTTAATGGGGTTGCCTCTTAGTTGTTCATAGTGGTCTTTGTTATTAATTTGGCGCAGGATTTCATTTTCATATAAGGCGCGGTCTTGGATGGCTATACCGCCGCCCTTGTCACATGGTTTAATGACAATTTCATTGTTCTGTTTGAGTTTAATCAGGCTATTTCTCTCCTCCTTGCTGATGTTGTAAGGTGTAAATCTGTAGCTGTCCTTTATTTTATCCAGATCGCGTAGTACTAAGTGTTCAAAGGTGAGCACTTCTGGTGGCATGGTTACACTGGATGGTCGGAATGAGGAGGGTGGGCATAAGCCTGTAGTGTCATTCCTATTGGGACCCTCACGGTTCTTAAAGAAAGTTTGCAGTCTTACTTTCCTGAAAAATTACATGATTTAAGCTTGGATATTGAACCAATTCGGTTTTTCAGCAATTACAAAAGATAAACCTCTGCTAAGCAGGGCTATGTCTGTTGAATTTAATTGATGTTGGGACAGATTGAATATTGGTATTGTTTCAGGATTAGTATTAGTTGCTGGTTCCATGTCTAGTATTGGTAACCCCATTGATAGAATCTGTTCCTGGTTTGGCGTTCCCCCGGGGGGAAGTTGTATCTGGGTTTGGGCCGTGTCTTCCCTCTCCCTCTCCCCCGAGGAGGGTCTGTGTGCCTCAACAGGCCTCTCCCTAAAAAATGGGGATTTGCACCAGTGGAGGTACCAGGGCCTTCTGACCCCTCCGAGCCTTCTGATTCTGCTGAGGATTCAGAGAATGTTACTGGAGCTCGGTTTCTGAACCTGCCCCACGAGCCAGTAGGAACTCTTTGCTGGTCTGAAGGACCCGCAGTGAAAAAATCTTCCCTAAGATACGGGTAGGTTTTTTCTTTATTATATTGGTTGATGTCTTTAGAGACTTTTGTTGTTTTTTTGTGATGCTCAAAGCTCTCAAAGTCCTTAATAGTGGGGTCTATTTTTTCTAAGGCTGATTTGGCGTCAGCCAAGCTATCCAAATCACGGATTGCTTGTTCTAAAGCTGCAATTTCTTCTAGCTCTTTTTTGCTATGTTCAAGGGCGGTGTCGATGCCCAACACCATCCAGTGGCGTGAACACGTTGTTCCTATATGGGAGAAGCCCAGTTTAAATTTAGGGTCTTGGATGAAGATAGCTGGTACGTTCCGTACCTGAAGGCCTATTGGGATGACTTCTGCTCTTAGGTAATCTGTTAGCATCCGAGCATGAAGTTCTGTGCGTATATGTTTTTTCTTAAGATGTTCTAGTTGAGCAAGCTTCTCACTGGCTGTGTCTGTGGGGGCCCTAGGGTTGCTTACGGGATCTTTAAACAGTGATGGACCTGCAAGTTTTGAGGCGATGTATTCTTCTGTGTAAGTAACGGCTGTATTTGTAGACATTATATGGATAAATGGACCGAGTTTTTTACGTTTTTAGGAGAAAAACCACTCAAGGAGTGATACCCTTGCAGTGTAGCCACTGCGCATATAATGTTTATTAAAAACAAGGGGACCCCATACAGTAGAACCTGGGGTAACGAAATGCTTTTGAAAGAACAATGGTTCAGGGTAGGCCTTAAGAGGTCCTTAGTAGGGAATAGAACAGAAAGCGAGTACTTAATAAGTCGCTAGGGAGCAGAGGTAGTGGGTAAAGCGAGTACTTAATAAGTCGCTAGGGAGCAGAGGTAGTAGGTACTGATAGGAGTTTTTATTTTACTCTTTTTTCTCAAGGATATACATAAATAATTGTACTGTATAGCAGGTGCTCAAGTGAATAATATGGTGCAGGACGTGACATAAGTGATCAAAGTGAACGGACTGTCACACAACAACAACAAGGATAAAAACACAACAATTATGTACAAATAGAATGGGTGAAATTCCTTGGGTAGGTCGACGGCGTTTCGATCTATATAGCTTTAGATCATCATCAGGACAGATGAGCCTCCTGAAACTATAAGAATTTTAATTAAGATCTGTTTCCTACATGTATGCTTAGCTGGCATTCCTACATCTGTGCTTTAACTTGCAGATAATGTTGTGCTCCCGGGACAATAGAAATAAAAATAAATAGCCACGCACTGACCCAATTGTTTTCTTGTAGTTTCAGGCGCCCTAAACTCTTTTACTGCAAAAGCAACGAACGCGCTAAACGGAACCCTTTTATTAACTCGGTGTCTGTTCAATTAACCCTCCAATTAACCCTCCAAGTAAGTAGCCTTGGCCCAATTCAGCCCAGTAATGATTACCAGCAATTTAAAGGTCCTAATCAACTGAATTTTTCTCACTGTATAAGTTCAAGTAAGACCCTCGTCCAAGTAGAAGTGACCGAGCGCTACTTGATTCTCTTCACTGGAAGACCTATTTTTTCATTAAGTACAGTGTAAGTCCAAGTCAATGTGATTTTTCTCTAGCCCGCCCTTTTATTAACTGGCTCTGTATTAATAGATACTAATTTTTAAACCCCCATACCTACCCAAGAACTATGCTTCCTTAATTAAGGTTACCAAGTCCATCCTATGTTCACTATTATTCTCCATTACCTGCAGATTCAATTGAGACCAGCAACACCCAACCCACTGTACTGCCAAACAATCATACTTGCCTTAAAAAGCTTCGGCAAGGTACAATTTTTGTTTTAATTTAATTAATTTTCTACCAAATAACTGTACCAAATAATGCATGCGCTCTTATACATAACTCTTGACCAAATGAGCGCCACATACTAAGTTGAGGTTAAACTATATGCCTCCTTATTTCAATCAAAATTTAATTGAATTGTTCACCAAATGCGCATGTGTAAAGATATGAACATGTGCATGGTTTTTATTTTTATTTCTATTGTCCCGGGAGCACAAAATTATCTGCAAGTTAAAGCACAGATGTAGGAATGCCAGCTAAGCATACATGTAGGAAACAGATCTTAATTAAAATTCTTATAGTTTCAGGAGGCTCATCTGTCCTGATGATGATCTAAAGCTATATAGATCGAAACGCCGTCGACCTACCCAAGGAATTTCACCCGTTCTATTTGTACATAATTGTTGTGTTTTTATCCTTGTTGTTGTTGTGTGACAGTCCGTTCACTTTGATCACTTATGTCACGTCCTGCACCATATTATTCACTTGAGCACCTGCTATACAGTACAATTATTTATGTATATCCTTGAGAAAAAAGAGTAAAATAAAAACTCCTATCAGTACCTCCTACCTCTGCTCCCTAGCGACTTATTAAGTACTCGCTTTACCCACTACCTCTGCTCCCTAGCGACTTATTAAGTACTCGCTTTCTGTTCTATTCCCTACTAAGGACCTCTTAAGGCCTACCCTGAACCATTGTTCTTTCAAAAACATTAAAGGTGAAGCAGCATCTGTGGCGATTTGCCAAAAATTGAAAGAAATGGATGTAAATGAGCAACCATATGAACTGGCCAGAATTATTGAAAAATCCTATGAAGAACTAGGTAGAGACAGTTTGGGTGAGAAACCAATAAAACCCCAACTGACAGAAAATCCTGAAAAGGTCTTTATTGAAAATAATCTCATTACTCCTAAAAAGAAGTGGGAGAACACTTAACAAGCACCTTCCAAAGAAAATCATTCTCAGTCCAGAGGAAGGTCTCCTCAACGGGAGCCTTCTGAGAAGAGGTATAACCTCAGGAATAGGGATAATTTGAGAAAACCTGATAGATATCAAGATATTGATACACGTCCCTCTTGAACTTTTCAGACTTCTTCACAGAAATCGGAAAGAGGAGGACGGTCAGAACACAAGGAAGAACGCGTGAAGTCCAAAGACGATCAGCACATTCCAAAAAATAAGAAACAACAATTCACCAAGAAGAAGGTAGCAAGTGTAAAAATCAGACATGCCGAGGATCTTGAGGACACAACTCAAGAATGAGGAGAAGGCCCCGACAGTGCTAGACAGCGCAGCAGAGGTCACCATAGCTCGCAGGATCCTGAAGGATCATCTGGAGACAGTGGACTTGAATGAATGCATTCAAGTGAAAACTGAGGATACCAAGGTTAGTGTACCCCATAGGTTATACGAAGTAACACTCTGGATAGCGGGGGACATAACTAGGAAAATGAAAGCTCTCTTTTGGCAGAAGCTATCAAAGGGTTATGACATTCTTCTAGCTGAGAAATACTGGCCACCTGAATTTGTCAGGGAGTGCACACATGGAGAAGAGCTAATTATTCCAGCCTTCTCAAATCATATTCCAATTCATAAAAAATACACTTATGCGAGAAAATGGGCAGTGGCCCAGGCTCCAGCATTATGTAAAAATCATGTGGGTTGGGAGGAGGATTCTCCTCATTATAAAATCCAGTTAAAAACTCAACCAACTGCACAAAGGAAGTATCCAGTTAATCAAGAAGCTAAAAAACAGGTCAGGGATATCTTAGATCCACTTGAATACCATGGGGTGATTGAAACATGCATCTCGTCCATGAACAATCCTTTGTTTCCTGTATCCAAACCAGACAATACATATTGTCTAGTCTTGGACTAAAGACTTTTAAACACCTGTTGCAAAACTTTTACAGTTCAAAATTCACACAGTGCAGCACTGATGAACAACATCGTGTGCAAAAAATACAAAATGACATTAGATATTTCAAACGGTTTCTTCTGTCAAAACATTGCACCTGAAAGCAGGTATTTGACCGCTTTTACAACAATGGGGACACATCGTCAATTTTGTCGGCGCCCACAGGGATTCAAGAATAGTCCTGTGTTATTTTCAGCCAGAGTAACAGAGTTACTACAAACGTATGATGATGAGGCATTATCTTATGTCGATGACATCTATCTTACAGATGATGATTTGGAGAGGCACTTGGACAAAGTGAACACCATTATACTTGGGTTCGCCTCTGAAGGGTACAAATTCAACTTTAAAAAATCAATAATTGCCCACCTCAATGTCCTATTTCTGGGATATGAACTTTCAAGTGAAGGCAGAAGCCTGGCAGCCAACTTTTTAGAAAAGTGTGCGCTGCTCCAACCTCCAAAAAAGCTGAAAAACTTACAGTCAATTCTAGGTTTCCTGAATTGCGGAAGAACTTACGTTCTAAATTACGCAGAAAGGGTTAAACCTCTCTACGAACCAGGGCCAGACTGGCCATAGCGGGGACCGGGCAATTCCCCGGTGGGCCGCGAGGGTGGGGGCCGTTTTTGTTACTGGTCTGATTTTGCAGCATTGCAAAATTGGCCCTGTAACAAAATCGTCCGAAAACCGGCCTGGGCAAAGAGCTTGGCCACAGACACCCCCTTGGCAGAGCACTCTGCCAGGGCTGGTTTTGGTTCCCAGTCTGGTCCTGCTACGAACTAATCAAATCTGATTTCAAATCAACTAATTGGATTAAAAAACACACAGAAATTTTGCGTTCATTGCAAACAGACATTTTAGCAAAAACACAGCGACAGACACGCGAAAACGTACGCAATCTTGTAATCCGAATCATCCCAGGAAGATGCGGATTCACCTACCTAACGGTGGTACAAACTGCAGTAGCAAAAGAAAGAGCCTTAGCACAGGGAAAACGCATAATGATCATTACACCTGTACCTGCCCTCGAGGCAGTGACAAAAGCGAGCATTCCAAATGCTAAAGCTTTACTTCCGAGATGGATACAATGAGTTCACTATCTTGCTACAACAGAAGTTGAATACAATTTTGACCCCTACTTGAAAACACAAGAATTCCTACAGTACGAACACGAATGTCCTCTGCCCATTGAGATTCTGCTTCTAGAACAATACGAATGTATAATTTATACAGACGGATCAGCACAACCCGCAATTGGGAGTGAAGAAACTTATAGTGCTGCATGTGTGACTGTTAAAGGTCGCTGGCAAGATGGTAAATTTAGACTTATGGTCACAAAAACTCAATCTCTCGGAGACTGTACAGCTCAGCGAGCTGAACTCCAAGCATTCAAGATGGCGCTTGAAAATGCTTATCGCAAATTCCCCACACTCATAGTGTGCGATTCGTATTACTGTGTACAATCTTACAATGAATACTAGCAGAACTGGGTTCAAAACGATTTCAAAGACGCAAAAGGTGGCACAATCAAGCATAAGTTGCTTTGGGAACAAGTAGTACTGTTGCAGAAAGAACTACAAAGGCTCACATGATACATACACTGAGTCATGGGCATGATGGCGTTCACGCTGCAGGAAATTTATTGGCTGATGAAGCCGCAAAGGCAGCTGTGCAAACGGCTTCCGTAGCTGCAATCACTCGTTCAAAAATAAAAATAGACAGCGAAATAATGCAAGCTGTCACTGCCTCAGTAAAAGACAGTGGTAAAACATTTCCAAAAGGCTTTCCACTCAAGTACTCCTATATAACTGATGCAAATAATGTTCCTTTTGCTCAAATCCCTGGAGTGGGGGATAGGGTAATTCAAAACATGGAACATAGATTAGGACTAATCTTAGCAGCACATGAAGGGCTCGCCTCTGCACATGCAGGTATTACCGCCACAATGTCATTATTAAAACAGAGATATTGGTGGCCACGCATGAGGAAACAAACTAGAAACTATGTTTTTGAATGTGAAATCTGTCAGAAAATGAAGGTTTCAACAGTAAAACGTCCTGCGCAGACGCCCCTTCTTATTTCAGATAAACCATTAGCGAGTGTTTACGTGGACCACTGTGGTCCCTTACAGAGTGATGGTAACTATATATATATCATGGTAGCAGTGGATTCCTGCACAAGATTCATTTGGTTATGGCCCAGCGCTCGGCTGACGGCAGAACTGTTATAAAAGATTTGCGAGTCTTTATCGGCACATACGCAATCGGCACGCTATTTTCTGACCAGGGTCTTGCATTTAGCTCAAATGCTTACAAAGAAACCATGGCCAGCTTGGGCATTGCATTGCGGTATTCTGGTCCCTTCCATCCTGAGGGTAATGCGGTTGTGGAAAGAAAAAACCGAGACATAAAGTAATTTATAACAGCTAGGGTATTCGGTTCAGGCGATGGGTGGGTCAAACAACTAATAAGTGTCCAACGTAGTTTAAATAATCTGCCAAGATCTTCTCTTGGGGGAATCACTCCATATGAGTTACCTTTTGGTACTAGAATGCTCATACAGGATCTTGATCATAACACTTCAGTGGTGGAACAAAAACCCTTTGATATCAAAGACCGTTTGGATGTTTGCAGGACTTAAATGAAACAAGAAAAAGTCTGAGCAACACAATACAGAAGCCAACGACCACTGAAGAAAAACCACCTGTCACAGCAAGGCCTGTCTGGATTCCAAAGATTGGGGATCTAGTCAGAGAGAAAATCACGGTGAAGAAGGAATTTGGGCCTTCTTACAGAAAACCAGTGCCTGTCTTAGAAATTCTCGGAACAAGATCAGTGTTCCTACCACCCCTTGCTGGAAGAAAGGAGAACAGAGTCATGTCCATCAACCTGGTGAAACCACAATATGTGGCTGATAATAAGTAGTAGGCCAAGTGGACTCCGCAGATGTAGCAGACAACCAAATCTGACTACAATCCAAGAAGTTCAAACTGAGAGACTAATCACCTTTGATAATCCTGCAGTGAGAAAAGAAGGACTATGCAATAATGCCATGGAACTTGTGCCTCTTGTTTTAATCATTATGGTCATCATTATTTGCACAAATCTGCAAACCCTAGAAATGTTTTTACTTATAATCAATGGGAACATTGCACAAAGCCTCTACAGGGCAGCTCTAGAACATTTCTTGGAAAATGTTCATACTTTTCAGGTTTTAACATCACAAATCCAGAAAGCTTTTACTTTAAAAATGTAAATAAGACAGGATTGAAAAGTATGTTGACCAATACTAACAAATTTATGCTGCGCACTTTTATGCTGAACTGTCCACATTCGGTTTTAACTTTTGGAGAGACACCATAGAGACAAAAACAGTCTGGAGAACAAAATATTGGCAGGTGCAAGGTTTAGAAGCCCTGTTTAGAGCCTGCATCATCCCAGGACAAATTATGTTTTTAAAAGACACTGTTCAACAGACATCTTGTCTGCCTGGCTAAAATAAAAGATTTAAACAAACCGTCCATACCTAAGCCCACACCTAATAGTAACAGCACTACAGATGAGGAGGTAGACGTAAATTACATTTTACAACAGAACAGAACCAATCCTGATTGGAAAAAATGGTGATCTGGCCAATAGACACTAAACACTGTCAAGATAGATTCCTGAATAATACACAAGGATTTACAGTACATAGGCCAGACCCAAGATATACCCAGAGACAACATCCAGGTATAATACCAACATACAGTGTAGGGAAACTATGACTTGAGTGGCTTCAGAAGTTTACGCCAGAAATTAAACAACACTTAACTTTACTTAAAGATGACGTTGATTTAAGAGATTTCTTACTGGGACCTCGTAAACCACGTCAAAAACGTTTCATATACGCCGGTATATACGCTGCTTATAATGAGCATGGAAGGTCACGCAAATGGAAACTGCAAAATAAAATACGTGAAATTGACCGTATTAATTTGGAGAAAGCACTCTCTGTAGTGGACAATGGGTTAACAACTCTGTCCTCCAGAATTTATTCTCTGGACAGCATTGTATCATCTGCCGTAGACATAATGGAACAAGATTTGCTCATGTTACAACATGGACAGTCACAATTGTGTTCTATAATGCTGCTAGGCTGGACGTTACAAAATCTCCATTCAGGCTACGTGCCATGATGTCTAATCAACACTACATCATTGTTTACTGTATTTAACCTACAGATAAACAAATCTCTTTGACACAAAGGGGAGCAGACTATACAGTGTTGAGCATAGAAAAACTGGAAAGATTACCATTTACAGTTTCTGAGAAGCCTGTCTAAGAATGGATAATACATGGCACCATCACGATACCAGTGGCTATCTTCCAATTTCAATATTGCTTAAAACACATACCAGCAGGCCTGTATGAAAGGTTGGGCAAAGAGTACATCAAGTCGACCTGGGATGTACCATACACACACAAATGTTGGAGTGGGGGAAAGGAGGTATTTCTTAGTGGTGAAGATTGCAAAAACTCACTGAGCGGTACACTTTTATGCTAAGGTATTAATTTGCATGGAGCTTGTGATGGCTCTGCAAATAATTTATCTTGTCACCTGCAAGGTTCACCAGCAGCAGTGATTCAGCCAGTTTTTAGGCAGCTATCTAACGGTAGCTACATAATGTTGAAGGATCACAGCTGTTGAAGAATGATGCCAGGAAAAGCCTATCTCATAACTGTGCCAGCCTGGGTCACTCGTTGCATGCAAGTATTGTTTCCAAAAGTAAGTCAGACGGGGAGTCGCCATTGTGGCCTTCACTGAACATCTCTTCTATTCGAATTGATACTTTAAGCAGAATGAAAGACATTCTTTTGCAAAAAACTGTGCCACTGACTGCGTCCGAAAAGAAATATGATCTGCAAGTGGCAAGGTCCTCTGCAGAGATACATTTACTTTTATCTAGGAACTGCCCTATACATTTCGTAGAAATGTTTGGTCGTATCTTAAACATGTCTGATACAAGTGGTATTGTACATGTATTTAAGACAATTTTTTTCGGGACTGTTAGTACCCTTTGAAGCAGTCCTGAGCATTTTTCTAAACTTCGTGCACTCTGTGTTCGGTGGCCTGCCTCTCGTTTTGGGACTCGAAGCAGGAATTCTATTTTTGTTCCTTCTGCTCCGATATGGCAAGTCCAGTCACCAGCGATACCCAGAATACCATGCAACAAACGCTCCTGGCAATGCGGTATCGTGACCGAATTACACAGATTCTTGGCTTGGCTTGTTTAAGAGATCTGGATACCACATGCTTTCTTTCGTTCAGACCAATCTGGCAAGATTGTATCTTACCTGTTCTACGATGCCTGCTTTGCGGAGAAGAATGCGTGTTAGACATCTGTTCCACACTTCCATCAGCACTGCCTATGGATATTAACGCTTTCCTTGGTTGGGTGACGGCTCATGCATCGTGTTGTCCCCAGCGGCTACCAATCCTGATGACGGCATTCATTGAGGTCTCACCGACTGAGGGTGAGATAAGTGGAACACCAGGCACACACATGTACCATCTTCTGTGAACATTGCTAATGCAGATGAAGCTGACGGTGATTCATCTCATCTATGCACTATTGATCTTTTTTCTGACATAGTCAAACTTTCACCTACTGTGGTAGATGACTTCTTTGCCAGCCAGCCTGCCTGATTTAATGTTTTCTCCTACCAACAAGAATAACTTTTGAAACTAGCACACAGCGTTCTCTGAACTCTGAACTCAACCTTCACTTTTTCAAAACAAAGCTTCTAACTTGGGAACTCTATTTTTTCTACACATTTGAATTCACTTTTTTCCAAAATTGAACTTTTTTTTGGCACAAAGTAATCTGCTTAAAGTAGAACTATTCTTAGAGAACAAGATTTCTTTAAATACTTCCTAGAGACAATATTTGACCTTATCCTCTAGCACAAATACAGCATCATATAATCTGTTATGGAATGGTCTCGACCTTCTCTTCTGTATTACATTTTTGATTCATGATTCATTTGGTTAGCATTTCCAATGTCATACTATATGCTTATAATGATAACACTGCTTAAAATGCGTACAGTACAATGCTCAATTTGTCGTGTACAGCCATTTCAAGTGCATTTTTGTGTATTATGGGCAGGATTGTAAACACATGTTTTAGATGTTTTCAAAATGCTTAATATTTATTAATGATGAACATATAACGTGGAGTGGGTGTTATGTATCATTTTAGGACCCTAGTGTAATTTTCCCGATTCATGCCCTTATATAGGTATAAATCTCCATATCCTTATATAGACGTAGAAATCATTACCATATTTAGACTTAGCCCAAGCAGTCCAAATTCGGCATGGCTACTTCCACTAGTTCCGAAAATCCACAACGATTTCTTGGAAAAACTAGCCTTCAGCAGTCAGGGACTTCCCCTTGCTTGAATATTGATTTATCCAAGAACTCATTGAGTTTTCAAAGAAATGCGAGTCTGTGACATTATTATGTCCAACCTTGCGTCAAACTCGGCACCCAAAAGGTATAAATATGCCCACACTTGCCCTAGCAAACACACGTTGGTTTGGAGCAGTTCGACTATCTACTTGCCCGACGCAGCTCGCTACAGCAAGTGCCGAAGGAGGCTGACCCTCCAGCAGAAGCCCTGAGAGAGACGCTTTCTTTTCTCCTACCGAGAAATCCAGATCCAGTGTTTCCAAGCTACCCTTGCGGGTTGTTGGGAAATCGAGTCCTGAGAAAGAGATACCAGACCTCCTTCAAAAAATCTTTGATAGATTCTTGGCAAAATACTAAACCTATGCTACACCTCACTTACTTCTTCCCTCATACTAGACCTAGGTTAGGTACATTGGGGTAGGCGTATTTTAGAAGCACCAGTCCAGTACGTTTTAGTCTTTATTTATTTATGTATGTATCTAATGGCTTAGAAACCATATCATGCTTTTACAGTATTATTTCATGATACTCTTTTTACTGTACGTATTGTACTTTATAACAAGTATTGCGATTGTAGCAGTTAATTTCTTTTGCACGAGAAAGAAGACTGTTCAATAGATACTTTTATTGAAAAAGCTTGTCTCTCTATTTCTCTGCACCTCTGGTGAAACGAAGCATGCACGATTGACTGAGTAAAATAGCTATCTATTGTTTCAGCGGCTCTAGAGATATATTCCTTATTCTTGGGAAACAAAGTTGTCATGTTTATGCGGTTGTCAGAAACTAATCCCTTCTTGTGAATTTGAGAACGTTTCTAGTGACCTCTGAGTTAGCTGGCACACTCACAATTAAGTTTAGTATATTCAATAGAGACCTAGTCGATTTAAGTCCTACGTCAATTTTGTAGTATATGCTATTCCAATGCGCAGAGACTATTGGGAATATAGGCACTACACTTCAGTTGGAGGTTCCACGGTGTTCTGTTGTTGCCTGCACATTGGGGTGAGACGTGTGCTTCCTGTTGCAGTGATTGTGTGCTGGGTCACCAGGGGGTACAGGTGGGACAAGTGTGCTGTGGATTGCCCTCGACACGTGCATGCATCCTGCTAGGGTGTTTGGTCCTTGCTTGGTCTCTCTCCTGCATGACCTGCACATTGTGTTGGACGTAGGGGGACTGGGCTATCAGGGTGATGGTGATGTCCAGGACAGGTGTAGTGGACTTGGATGTGACTGGCTGTGAGTCTCCTCCGACTCTGGCGGGTGTTGGTTGGGGGTTCCAGGGGCCAACATGTTGGTTGTCCGCTGTGTAGGTGCCATAGTTCTGTTGGGCGATGATGGTCGGGATGTGTGGGATGGTAGTCCCTTTCAGTCTGTGGTAGGCGGTGACATTGTCAGGTGTTGGGTCTGTGCGTCTGGCCCGCAGTCTTTGCCTGCGCTGCGTCTGTGGTGGTCCAGGGGAGGTGTTCCGGGTGTGGGTTGGGGTCCTGGGGTGGTGGCGGTGGGTGTTGTGGCCCTCTTGGGTGTTCAGGCCGCATGATGGGTGGCTCCATGGCATCTGTTGTGCCCGTCTGATGTGGCCCTGGGCTGTGCTCCCTTTTGTGGTGCTGGCTGCTGTCCGACCACACCAGGTCTGAGCAGGTGTCGATTTCCTGGTGCTAACGCGCCTTATCGCCTGTTTTGTGTTCTTATCGCCGTTCGGGCTGGTCGTTGAGAATGTTGAGGTGTGATGTTGCCGCTACTTTTGGCACGGGAACTCCCATTCTGCATCTCATTAGAGATAATTCCAGTGGTCCTCTGTGGCAATGTCTTTTGCGGCTTCTATCGCGTGTAAACTGGTACTGTGGGCTGTCAGCAACAGCTTGTGAATTGGATGATAAATTTATCACAACTTTGACTACGCTAACGTGCTGGTAATTCGGTGATAGCTCCTTGTGAATATGCCCCTAAATTAATTAATTTAGTAGACATGATTGGTAAACCAGCGAAAGGGCAACTTTCATGACAGAAAGAGGCAACCAAAGTTCCATTAGTCCATGTCGGTTATAACTTAAATAGCATGAATTGGCTAATGGGATTCCGGAGTTTGGAGCACACCGCTGACCTCTTCCGCCGTATCGCCCCACTGCATCATGGTCTGTGCAGTTTAAGTATTTTCAGGAAACGTTTCAAAGTTCAAGTTTCAAAGTATTTCACCTCAATCGGTGCAAGTAAGTACTTGTATTTTGATCATCTCTAGACACGAGCCTAGATCGTGTTTCGGGATTGATTCCCTCATCAGTAGAAATAGTTCCGGGGTTGCAGAACAGGTCGCCAAACACCCGTCACGGGCCTCGTTGCCCATCTGGCGCACAGGTGCATCTCTAACAAGCTCGTCAGCTATTATGGCTAAGGGGAGCTATCAAAAGGGGTATCCGGAGTTGGGAGCACACCGCTGACCTCTTCCACCGTATCGCCCCACTGCATCATGGTCTGTGCAGTTCAAGTATTTTCAGGAAACATTTCAAAGTTCAATTTTCAAAGTATTTCACCTCATCGTTGCAAGTAAGTACTTGTATTTTGATCATCTCTAGACACAAGCCTAGCTTGTGTTTCGGGATTGATTCCCTCATCAGTAGAGATAGTTCCGGGGGTTGCAGAACAGGTCGCCAAACACACGTCACGGGCCTCGTTGCCCCTCTGGCACGCAGGTGCATCTCCAACAAGCTCCTCAGCTATTATGGCTACCGGGAGCCATCAAAAGGGGATTCCGGAATTGGGAGCACACCGCTGACCTCTTCTGCCGTATCGCCCCACTGCATCATGGTCTGTGCAGTTCAAGTATTTTCAGGAAACGTTTCAAAGTTCAATTTTAAAAGTATTTCACCTCAATCGGTGCAAGTAAGTACTTGTATTTTGATCATTTCTAGACACGAGCCTAGCCCGTGTTTCGGGATTGATTCCCTCATCAGTAGAGGTAGTTCCGGGGTTGCAGAACAGGTCGCCAAACACACGTCACGGGCCTCGTTGCCCCTCTGGCACGCAGGTACATCTCCAACAAGCTCGTCAGCTATTATGGCTACCGGGAGCCATCAAAAGGGGATTCCGGAGTTTGGAGCACACCGCTGACCTCTTCCGCCGTATCGCTCCACTGCATCATGGTCTGTGCAGTTCAAGTATTTTCAGGAAACGTTTCAAAGTTCAATTTTCAAAGTATTTCACCTCAATCGGTGCAAATAAGTACCTGCATTTTGATCATCTCTAGACACTAGCCTAGCTCGTGTTTCGGGATTGATTCCCTTATCAGTAGAGATAGTTCCGGGGTTGCAGAACAGGTCGCCAAACACCCGTCACGGGCCTCGTTGCCCCTCTGGCGCGCAGGTGCATCTCCAACAAGCTCGTCAGCTATTATGGCTACCGGGAGTCATCAAAAGGGGATTCCGGAGTTGGGAGCACACCGCTGACCTCTTCCGCCGTATCGCCCCACTGCATCATGGTCTGTGCAGTTCAAGCATTTTCAGGAAACATTTCAAAGTTCAATTTTCAAAGTATTTCACCTCAATCGGTGTAAGTAAGTACTTGTATGTTGATCATCTCTAGACACGAGCCTTGCTCGTGTTTCGGGATTGATTCCCTCATCAGTAGAGATAGTTCCTGGGTTGCAGAACAGGTCGGCAAACACCCGTCACGGGCCTCGCCGCCCCTCTGGCGCACAGGTGCATCTCCAACAAGCTCGTCAGCTATTATGGCTACCGGGAGCCATCACAAGGGGATTCCGGAGTTTGGAGCACACCGCTGACCTCTTCCGCCGTATCGCCCCACTGCATCATGGTCTGTGCAGTTCAAGTATTTTCAGGAAACATTTCAAAGTTCAATTTTCAAAGTATTTCACCTCAATCGGTGCAAGTAAGTACTTGTATTTTGATCATCTCTAGACATGAGCCTAGCTCGTGTTTCGGGATTGATTCCCTCATCAGTAGAGATAGTTCCGGGGTTGCAGAACAGGTCGCCAAACACCCGTCACGGGCCTCGTTGCCCCTCTGGCGTGCAGGTGCATCTCCAACAAGCTCGTCAGCTATTATGGCTACCGGGAGCCATCAAAAGGGGATTCCGGAGTTGGGAGCACACCGCTAACCTCTTCCGCCCTATCGCCCCACTGCATCATGGTCTGTGCAGTTCAAGTATTTTCAGGAAACGTTTCAAAGTTCAATTTTCAAAGTATTTCACCTCAATCGGTGCAAGTAAGTACTTGCATTTTGATCATCTCTAGACACAAGCCTAGCTCATGTTTCGGGATTGATTCCCTCATCAGTAGAGATCGTGCCGGGGTTGCAGAACAGGTCGCCAAACACCCGTCACGGGCCTCGTTGCCCCTCTGGCACGCAGGTGCATCTCCAACAAGCTCCTCAGCTATTATGGCTACCGGGAGCCATCAAAAGGGGATTCCGGAGTTGGGAGCACACCGCTGACCAGCGGTGTGCTCCCAACTCCGGAATTCCCATGAATTGACTACTGCAGGCAATAATATCTTCACCATCTTAATGTAATAATAGTAAGCCAGAGTATGTTGCTTGCATTATCTGTTACTGACCGAAGAATACTATAATCTGTTCTAAGGAGGTTGTATTGTTTAGGTTAATGACTTTCATTTAAGATTAAGGGCATAGCCAAGATTAGAGCGTCCTTAGAAAAATATGATAAAATAAAGGCAACTAAAGCAGCATCGGAGGGAAATTAGGTAGGTCACACTAAAATGCAGATCCAATTGCATAGAAAGACTGAAAAAGAAGAGATGTCCTCCAAATTGTTTAGGTTACACCGTGTTAGCATTCTCCGCATTGAAGACTACCCGCAGCCAGTGCTGGTTCACATATTGCACAAAACTTAGAAGTAAGAAATAGTGAGAGATATTTGGTTAAAGCAATTTAGTAAATATGCTCATTTATCATGAGTGATCTATAAGTCCTCTTAAATATCAGTAATGGCCTGTACCACAACTTGCAGGGATCAGAACTCATGCTGAAGAATGCTGCAGACAGTCAGGAATTGCCTGGCTTGAATAGCCTGGTCAGATGACAATCATCCCTACTCCCCATGACACAGTTCTGCCTTTACTTGAATAACCATGGATGGTAGGACTAAAGTCTCCAAGGAAGAGGGAATGGGAATGAGAGAGAAAAGAGACAGCCATAATGACACAGTCCCATCTGGTATATGTCCCTCAAACTTCAGGAGACTCATTGTGGTGTTCCATAGGCTAGTCTGCCAGAGTCTCACAGGGATTTTAGTGTAGATTCGGTTGCACCGTTTAAAAACCTCAACTCCCTGTCGCCATACACCTTTCTTATTCCCAACACTCACTCAACACTCAACACTCATACAACTGTTTCTCTGGAGAAATTCTAGGGGGTCAAGAGACAGTTGGAGGTGTGGCATCCAGCCATTTTGCATCGCCTTGAGCATGTTGGTGAAAACATTGCTACACTCTAAACCCGTCAAGACAGCTCAGCACTACAAACTTGCTTGAGGTCTTTCTGGATTTCTGCCCTGTCTCTCACTTGTCCAGCATGCTACTCCTTACCTTAGCCATTGTCAGATCCTACTTGCCTATCACCACTACCCCTTCAACTCACCCAGTGTGCCCTAATACTCAGGAGGTGTTGGGTGTCAGCTCTGGCAACCACACCACACTGACTAGGTGATACATGTGACCTTCACTTATGACATTGAACATGGTAAAGAGCTCCGTCCTCCAGTCCAGAACATGAATGAGAACACCATGCCTAAATTGGAGACTGGACCATTTTGGACTTGTTTTTGATTGACTTTGCTTTCGGACATTCAGCGTTTCGTTGGGACTTTTCATAGGGATGTCTGACATTTGTTTGAATACTTTCCACGTTCAGATAATGCAAATATACTATTTACTTTTTCCTGACATTCCCTACATTTATGTTTTTTTAGGTTTTCCCAGGCCTAGGAAATATTCTGTCTTGGTATTTCCCACCTTAGGGACAGTTTTCACGAATACTCTACCCTCAATATTTGATCCACATGCTCCTTGATGTTTCATTTCTTATTTTGTGCTTTCTGTATTCCTATGAATATGCCTGTTGATGCAAGCATGAGATTACCTGAAAATATAGACCACAATAGCCCACACATTACTTCCCAGTTGTAAAATATTCACATATTTAGATAGATGTACATATGGGATGATGGGATGACACATAACAGTTGGATGGTTTGAGACATATGTAGAAGTATGATTTGTTAAAATGTTGCAATTAATTTTGATTTGCTTGTTCATGATGGTTGCTGTCCACATAGGCTGTCCATGTGTTGATGAGGGTCAGGTTGTCCATTGAGGGAGCTTAGTTAGGGGACGGGCCCTGCAGGTAATTGTTGACTCCAAGTTCCTTGATGACATGGTACTGCAGATTTCAGATTGAGATAAGTCCCAGTGAGAGAGGGCCTATACAAGATTCCTTACTTCAGCATGGCCTTAGGCATCCTCTTCCCTCTAAAACTGAAGATTATTCAAGTGCAACTCAATTAGGTCCTGCACCCTTTTGTCTAGGTTCTTCAAAACTCAGGTCTTTATCAATCTGTATATGT